>NW_024420241.1:855371-925790 GCF_014898765.1 Herpailurus yagouaroundi | reverse complement strand
TAAACTCAAAATGGATAAAGGACCTGAATGTGAGACAGGAAACCATCCAAACCCTAGAGGAGAAAGCAGGAAAAGACCTCTCTGACCTCAGCAATAGCCATTTCTTACTTGACACATCCCGAAAGGCAAGGGAATTAAAAGCAAAAATGAACTACTGGGACCTTATGAGGATAAAAAGCTTCTGCACAGCAAAGGAAACAACCAACAAAACTAAAAGGCAACCAACAGAATGGGAAAAGATATTTGCAAATGACATATCGGACAAAGGCTAATATCCAAAATCTATAAAGAGCTCACCAAACTCCACACCCGAAAAACAAATAACCCAGTGAAGAAATGGGCAGAAAACATGAATAGACACTTCTCTACAGAAGACATCCAGATGGCCAACAGGCATATGAAAAGATGCTCAACGTCGCTCCTCATCAGGGAAATACAAATCAAAGCCACACTCAGATATTACCTCACGCCAGTCAGAGTGGCCATAATGAACAAATCAAGAGACTATAGATGCTGGCGCGGATATGGAGAAACGGGAACCCTCTTGCACTGTTGGTGGGAATGCAAATTGGTGCAGCCGCTCTGGAAAGCAGTGTGGAGGTTCCTCAAAAAATTAAAAATAGTCCTACCCTATGACCCAGCAATAGCACTGCTAGGAATTTACCCAAGGGATACAGGAGTACTGATGCATAGGGGCGCTTGTACCCCAATGTTCATAGCAGCACTCTCAACAATAGCCAAATTATGGAAAGAGCCTAAATGTCCATCAACTGATGAATGGAGAAAGAAATTGTGGTTTATATACACAATGGAGTACTACATGGCAATGAGCAAGAGTGAAATATGGCCCTTTGTAGCAACGTGGATGGAACTGGAGAGTGTGGTGCTAAGTGAAATAAGCCATACCGAGAAAGACAGATACCATATGGTTTCACTCTTATGTGGATCCTGAGAAACTTAACAGAAGACTATGGGGGAGGGGAAGGGGAAAAAAAAGAGGTTAGATTGGAAGAGAGCCAAAGCATAATAGACTCTTAAAAACTGAGAACACACTGAGGGTTGATGGGGGGTGGGAGGGAGGGGAGGGTGAGTGATGGGTATTGAGCAGGGCACCTTTTTGGATGAGCACTGGGTGTTGTATGGAAACCCACTTGACAAAACTTCATATATTGAAAAACAAGAATTATACCCACTAAAATGGTATAATGTATGAATTTTACCTCTATTTTAAAAAATGGCGATATTTTTAAAAATGTCAGTATTCCAAAGAATTATTATTTTTGAAAAACATTCAGGCATAATAAAGAAAACTTGTTTTAACAATTAAAAAAAAAAAAGAATAGGTTGGGCCATACATAGGAGCCCTGGGAACTTGTCTTCCAGATCTATATTGACAACATTAGATGTAGGTCAGTGGATGGCACCCAGCAGACAATATTTTTGTGTTGGTAGGGCCAAAGGTGTTGGAACGGAGCTGTCCTCACTTCAGGGGCAAGGACGAATAGAGGGAGACATTTCATTCTCAGCTTTATTCCATTCTCATCGAAAATGAAAGCTGTCCATAGAGTTGTTACCATCCCATCACTATTTGCTCACTAGCACTTGGTTTGCAGGCTGGGTGGGGCAGTGAGGCTCTCAATCACACACTGAACACCCAGGGATTGGTGAGTTCTCTCTCTGCTTCTGTGCTAACCAAGAGTAATTAGTTTCTGACAACCCACAGAAAAGATTGCCCTGCTGTCAGAGAGGACTCAGTGCTTTGCCTAAGATGCTGAAGAGCACATAATGCATGCATACGAGGTATGTTCGAGGACCTAGGCAGTGCAGAAAGTTGTCCTTCAAAAACTAATGGACCACAGGAACCAAGGTTCCAAACACTTGAGCTATAGCCTGGAGCATGGACCCACACCCCTGAATCCCTGCTGACTCTATGCCCTGATGGGAAGGGAAGGAGAAAGAGCCAAGGCCAGAAGCTTTCCCTCTCCTTCAGAAGGAAATATGCAGACCTCTTGCAGACTGGGCTCTCAGCAGGTTTACCTTTAGAGGTTTTTTATCCTAGCCAGGAAATTGTGCTGACACTTCATTCTAATCTTTTTCCCATTCTCATCTATAATGAAGCACTTTGGCCTTCCGCAGTCCCATTTCAATACCTTTTTTTTTCTTTTTGCAAAATAGTTTCTCCCTGGGTGCCATTCAGAGCCAGTGTCTCAGAGAACTAGACTTTCCTTTAAGTTGGGGGTTCTGGCCAAGTCCTTATGTCTCTGGCATAGGATGGGGCACAGGACCCCTCATTATCTTTCAGAACTATGTTGACAATGGGAGGTATAGGGCCCTTGAGGGTGCCCAGCAGAGTGTCCATGTGTAGGCAATGCCAGGGTTTGGGAGGGAGCTAGCCTTGCTTCTGGTTGAAGGAGAAACTATGTTAGACATTTCATTCCCAGCTTTATCATAATCTCCTCTGTCATATTGAGCATTTGCCTTCTATACAACCCTTCCCATCAATTTTCTGTTTTCATAACGATGTCATGGGTCACAGCCAGGAGGATATGGTCTCTCAGCCACACAGCCAACATTCAGGATTTGTGATGAATTACCACTCTGGGCCTGTGCTATGTGAGAGCAATCAGTTACTTTATCCCAGAGAACAATTACCCTCCTGTCCATGAGCGCTTGTTGCTTGACTGTCCCAGAGTCAAGATTACCAGAGACCGGTAATCTCTGTGCTATGTAGCCAGCTTGCCTCCCTCCCCTGGCTGACTTAAATATCTTCATTCCTTAAGGCAGATGGATCAGGCGTGCACAGTAGACTGCAGGACTCTTCAGTCCAAAATAGCCCTCGCAGGGAGTACTGCACCGTGACTTGGTTACAAAACCTAGAACACCAACGGGAACACAGATCTGCTACCACTGAATCATTGCTGTTTCTATGCCCTGAGGGGTAGGGCATGCAAAGGAGCTCACATCAGAAGCCTTCCTTCTCTTTCTGAAAGAAAAGTGTAGGCCTCGTGCCAACTGGGCACCCAGGTGTAGGCAATGGTTGGTTCCCTTTGCCCCAGCCCACAGGTGTTTCTTACTACACACAACAGTTAGCTTCTCAGGAGATTGTGCTAGGCACTTCCTTCTCAGCTCCATCCTGCTCTCATTTCTAAGGAAGCACATTGGCCCTCTCTGTATTTATTTCCATCCTTTTGCTCTTTTTTTTTTCTTCAAACTAGGATCTCTCTGGAGTCCATTCAGAGTCAGTTTCTCAGAGCAATATCCTCCACGTTAAACTGGGGGCTCTGGCTGAGTCCTGGGGACTCTGGGTAGACTGGCAACAGGACCTCTTGTAACTTCCCATTAGAACTCTGTGCACAATGAGAGGCCTAGGGCATATGAAGGTGTCAATCTGTGTATGTATGGATGCGTGTAGGCGGTCCCAGAGGTTTAGGGAGGGACTGGCCATACATGTGCAACTGGGAGAAAAGAAGGTAGATAGACGTGCTCAGCAGCATAATTCAATTCCCATGTGTGATGTAGAGCCTTGGCCTCCCTTGTAGCCATTCCCACCAATTTGATATTTTCTAAGTCTTGGGTCACATTCAGGGACGATAGGGCTTTCACTCCCACAAGCAGAGGCCAAAGATTGGTGCTAAACTTCCACTCTGGTCCTGTTCTCTGTGAGAGCAAAGAGTACTTTTATATCAGAGGAAAAATGGCCTTCTTGTCCCTGAGTGCTTGGTACTTGGCCAGCTCTGGTAAGTGCAGTGAAGTGCAGAGTTGCCTTCATTCTGTGTCACACATGGCTCCCATGTGCACACTAGGCCTCGGGACCTGGTCAGCACAGAGACGGCCCTTTCAGGAACTACTGCATCAAGTCCAGGTTGCAAACACTTGATCACCAGCTGGGAGCAGGAAGCCCCGGGCTCTGAATCAACGCTGCATCTATTCCCTAATGGGAAGGACAGGAAACATCTCCCAAACCACTTTTCCCTCTGTTTCTGAAGGAAGAATACACAGCTCCTGCAGAATTTCACTCTCACATGTAGCCAATGGAGGTATCCTTCCACACCACCCCTCAATTGTTTCTTACACCTCAGACAGCCAGCCTGCCAGGAGATAGGAGTAGGCACTTGATTCTAACTTTAGCTCATTCTGTTCTGTAAGGAAGAACTTTAATTCTCCAAGTCCCTATTTGCATTTTATTGCTCTTCGTTAAAACTAGGTGCTACTTAGGAGCCATTTAGAGCAGGAGGCTCAGAAGAATGTCCTCTGTTTATAAGGTTCCAGGACCCGTGGGGCTGTGTCAGGTACACAGCCCAAGTTAAAACATTGGTGTGGAGTGCCCAGTCTGTTCCTGAGGCAATGGAAAGCTCTCAGGTTTCCCAGAGGAAAGAAGGCCCCTCTGTTACTGGGGGCTTTGTGCTTAGCTACAGTAATTGCAGGGATGGATAGCCAGCTGGCCTTCCTCCCCTGGCTGACAGAGGTGCCTTCATCCTGCAGAGTAGGTGGTTCATGCATGCACACCATGCTCCAGGTCCTCGTCAGGGTACAAGGGATTTTGAAAGGAATACTGAACCAGGCTGGGTTCTAACCACTTGACAATCAGCCACAGCTGAATCCCTGCCACCCCTTGTCTACTAGTGGGAAAGGGCAAGAAACACACCCAAAAGCAGGGTTTTCCCTCTCTCTGAGGGAAGAATGCAGCCCCCTTACTGACAGGGCTCCCAGGTATAGCCTGTAGTGGGCTCCCTTCACCAAAGCCCACAGGTGTTGCTTCTTCCTGAGACAGCCAGCTTGCTAGGTCCTCTCCGGGGTCCACTGCATGAAGTCTCTCAGCGGAATATCTTTGGCATTCTGCTGGGGATCATAGTCCAGTGCTTGTGACTGTGTGATAGGTTTGGCCACAGGGCCCCTGGCACTTTGGTGTCAAAACCATGGAGGTATTCAGAGGCCTTAGGGCACTGGGAGGGCCCAGAAGAGAACGTTTTCACTTTGACTGGGTCAGAGGGCTGGGAAGGGAGCTAGCTTCCTTTCTTAGCTGAGGGGACATGAAGTTGCATAGCCACTTTCCAAATCGACCCCATTGCCATTGGAATTATTGAACTTTGGCCTTCCTTATGGCCATTCCCTTCCCTTGGCTCTAGGTCTGTTAGTGTCAGGCGTCGGGCAGGGCAAAGATAGGAGTTAGAGTCAAAAAGAATTTTTGCAGTTTAAGGCTTTATTAGGAACTAAGGTTCTGGGCGAGGTTCCGTGACTCAAGGAGTGAGAGGAGTCAGGGAAGTCGCGCTCGGGTATGGCGGGATAGGGTTTTTAAGCTGCAGCAGTTCTGGGTTTAGGTTCTGGTGGGTCTTTCTTTCGTGCCAGGTTGTGCTGTTGCTCGGTGATTGGTTGACCTTCAGTTCGTTCTGGCGAGATGCTCGGGGCTTTCTGTTGGATTGTGCTGGTGCTTGGTGATTGGTTGCCCTTCATTTTCTTCCGGCACGCTGGTGAGATGGCCGTCCCCTTCCAGGGACATCCTAACACTAACTATGTCTCCATTTACACTTAGGAGCCCTGGAGCTGTCACTCACTCAGCCGGTGCCCAGGGATAGATTTTCATAGAAGTCTGTGCATATGGCCGGTGGGCACCAAGCAAGGCAGTCCAGCCACTGCTAATGGCAGCACTCGCACTTACTCAGACTTGGACTTACCTTCCAGCTGGTGCAGAGGGGCCAGTGGGATCACAGGCTTCAGTGTTGGGTGCAGGGCATGGCCACAAAGATGTTTCTGGGTCGGGTGCCAAGGCATGAATAGCCCTGTGCTGTAGGCAGTGCCATAGCTGCCTCAGCGGCCCAGCAAGCCACCCTGTGGTCATGGTGTGGCACCATGGCATTGGCCTGTGCAGCACTGTCCTCCTTCATCATACTCAACAGTAGCAACAGTGACAGTTCTGGCTGGCAGGACGAGGTTTACAAGAGCCCCACGGACAGTGGCAGAAGGCAGGGACTGGCAGATAGGGTGGAACCCATGAGGGCAGCACCTGGTCTTTGCCTCCTTACCAGTTCACTTCTTCCATCCCACGTTTGGAGGATTAATGTGTTCTCACACGTGTACCCTGACATGAAAGGGATATGCATGATGTGATGTATTGAACAAAGCCAGGAATAACCTCTAATGGGGATGAACTGAGTCAAGATGCTGGCCAGTATGCAATATGCCTGGAAGAAATGCAGAGGGAGGTACTAGATCATGGTTGCCTTGCCTGTTCACATATCATTAAGGTTGCACTGGTTTAAGAGAAATAGATCTTGCCCTCAGCATCACTCACATATTGTAACGACTTCCCATTTTACAGTTATTCTTATCTTTTCAAGATACTTGAAAGCATGAGGGGATCTGAGGATCAGTCCCCATGGCAAAACAAAAATAAACACAAAAATACAGGCCTACTTGGCCAGAAATCCTAGTACTGAGAGACTCATGCAGAGAACAACCAACATACAGGGAAGACTATCCTGCTGAAGAGCCAGAGGTCTTTTGGCCAAACATATGCCACAGTCACAGGGAATGGACCAGAATCCCCAGTTGAGGGCCCAGGGTATGACTATAAGACACTCACATGGAATGGAGCCCAGGGAGGGCTTAGAGTGAAAATAGAACAAAGGGGTGACAGTGGATAGAGGGAGGGCCAGAGTTCTGCATCAGGGATAAGAATGAGATCATGTGAAGAGTGAGGTGACTAGCACCGTCATCCCCAGCTCACTGACTGGTGACTCAGGAATGAGAAACACCTGTGGGCTTTGGCAAACGGTGCTGTCTGTAAGTTCCATCTGAAAGCCCTGTCACCAAGAAGCCTGCCCAGATTCGTCTTCCTTCATCATCGGAGGGAAAGACCTGGCTCTGGGTGTGTGTCCTGCCCTTGCCATTGGTCCAGAGGGGCAGCAGTGATACAGCTGTAGCAGGGATGCATTCCTGGCTGATGGGCAAGTATTTGGAAGTGGGACTGGGTGCAGTATTCCATACAAGGTGTTGTATGGAAACCAATTTGACAATAAATTTCATATATAAATAAAAAAAAATAAAAATAAAAAAATAAAAAATAAAAAAAATAAAAAAAAACAAACAAACAAAAAAACAATTATACGGTATATGGGAACCTTAAAAAAAAAAAACAAAAAAAAACAAAGGTACTTTCTGTGCTGACCAGATACTGGAGCATCCTGCCCACATGAAAACCTGCTTTTCTTCCCATTAGTGAGGGGAGAGAGGCCAACTGCCTACCCATGCTCGTGCATACCCTAGCCAGCTAAGCAACACCATGTGCTCCAGGATGGAAGGGCCAGGTTTCCTCTGGGACATTAGACCCAGAGAGCCTTCACTTTCCTCAGGAACTGACTGGGAAACTTGCACAATTCATGCAGCCATGGCTGTGTAAGTGGAACACACACTAATGCTCCTGGAACATGAATGGAGACCTAGCTAGAAAAGCATCAATGACATGGGGATGAGTATGAGCAGTGCCAAAGTTCTGCATCTCCAAAGGAAATGGCACCCATCTAGGAAAGATATATCTTTTCTTAATTAAATCTCGATTCCAACAGGAGGCCAGCTCCCTTCCTCAAACCTACAAATGGGAAATGTTTCAGCGTGGAAGCCAGAATTTTGCCATGACATTTCCAAGGCCAGGATAGAGCTGCAAGAGCAGATCCTGACACCTTGCCTAAAACTGGCCCTCAGAATCATCTGGCTCCTGAGCCTCTCACCAAAAACAATCTTCTGACTCCTGAACCCAAACCCTAAGCCTGACTAGCAGCCTACCATGTGCCCTCCACTCATACCCCCAGGGAGGACACTGCCTGGTGTTGGTTAAGGCTCTAACAGCTCCAGGTATGTAACCCAAACTCTAGACCAGGCTCTTTTCTTCAGGTGGCTCACCTCCCAGTTCTGATGAAAGAATGCATTGTGGTCCATGACCACCACAGGGCTAATCTGTAATTGCCATGACATTTCCAACATTGGGATGCAACTGCACAAGGGAGATCCTGAGGCCAAACCTAAGGCTGGCACTCACCATAGGCCGGCCCTTGAACCCAAAGACTAAGCCTGACCCACATCCTATCATGCTCTCTCCACCTATCCCTCTGGGGAGGCCACTGAGAAGATCTGGTTTCAGTAGCTGGCTCTTCTTGTGACCTAACCCAAACCCTAGCAAGAACTCAGGCCCTAAGTGGCCCCAACATTGAGTTCTTTGAAAAGAACGAATTTCAGGCCAATGACCAATGGGAAATATTTCATTGTGGATGCCAGAATTTCCGTACACAATCTTCTGGCTCCTGAATCCAAACCCTAATCCTGACAGGCACCTGACCATATACCCTAAACTCAGACCTGCAGGGAGATCATGTCACTGTTGGTGGTTGTGCTGTTGGGACTTCCTGGGAGCCAACCCTAACCCTAGCCATGACTCTGCTTCTAAGAGGGCTCACTTGGGGCACATTATGGGTGCCAGAATATTCAGTGAGCAACTCTGCATTTGACCATGAGAATTCCAGGGCCTGGCTGGAGCTTCAGAGGGGGATCTAGGGACAAACCTAATCCTGGGACACAAAATTGGCCATCCACTTCATCCAGACCCTATGCCTTTTCCGTCTCTTACAGGAACCCTCAACTCAGCCCTCCAGGAAGATCACCATACTGGTGTCAATCCTGTCCCTGAAACCTCTCAGGACCTAACCCTAACATTATCAAAGGCTCTATTCCTATGGGGACCCAACTCCTAGGACTGAAAACAGAACGAATTTGGTGCCCATAAGAGCTGCAGGATTATTCATTATGGAACTTGGAAAATTGCCATATTATTTCTAAAGCAGGGATGAAGTTGCACAAGGAGGATCGTGAGGCCAAACCTAACCTTGGCCCACACTGTAGGCTGACCCTTGAACCCAAAGTCTAAGTGTGACCAGCACCCTAACATGAATCCTCTACTCAGACCTTCAGAGAGACCACTGAGCTGCTGGGGGTTCATTCCATCACCTCCTAGGACATAACCCTAACCCTACCCTAGCCAGAGCTCTGGCTCAAAGGAGTCCCACCATTGAGGTCTTTGAAACGAATGACTTTGTGACCAAAGACCAACAGGGAATATTTCAGCATATAAACTAGAGTTTCTCCATGACATTTCCATGGCCAGGATGGACCTTCAGGAGGATATCCTGAGACCTTGCCTAACCCTGGCCCACCCAATATTTTGGTTACTGAATCTCAACCTGAAGCCTGATTCACACCTAAACATATGCCTTCAACTTACTCCTCCTGGGAAATCAAGGCACTGTTGGTGGTTGTGCTGCTGACACTTCCTGGGACCCAATCCTGACCTTAGACATTGCATGCTTCTGAGGAGGACAACCTCCTAGGTCTGAGAAAAGAACAGACTTGAGGCCAATGATGGGTCACCAAATATTCAGCGAGGAACCCTGGAGTTCACCATGAGATTTCTAGGGCCTGACTGGAGTTTCAGAAGGGGACGGGGGGCAAAAACCCCAGCCTGAAACATACATTAATCTGTCCCCTGCCCAAAAACCCTAAGGGTGCCCCACACCCTAACAGGCACCCTCAATTCAGCCCTGCAGGTAGATCACAGAACTGGTGTCAGTTCAGGCCTTTGCACCTACAGGGTCCTAACACTAACTCTAGCCTGGAATTTGTCCTCAGGGTGCCCACCTCATAGGTCTGAGGAAAGAACACATGTGGGGTTCTTTACTGGTGCAGGATTAATCTGCAAAGAAACCAATAATAACCATGACAGTTCTAAGGCAGGGATGGAGCTGCACATGGGGACTTCAGAAGCCAAACTGATGCATGGCCCACACCAGTGGCTGGCTCTATAACTCCAAACCTAACCCTGACCTGCACCCTCACAAGTATCCCCCACTCAGCCCTCCAGGGAGGTGACTGGACTGCTGGCAGATCAGTCCCTAGCACATTCCAGGAACTAACCTTAATTCTAGCCAAGGCATTGGCCATAAATGGGCTCACCATTGTGGTTTGAGGAAATAACGGATTTGGGGCCAAAGACCAATGGAAAATATTTCAGAGTGGAAGCCAGAATTTTGCCTTGATATTTCCATAACCAGGATGGAGCTGAAGGAGGGGATTCGTAGCCTAAACCAAAAGCTTGCCCATATAATCTTCTAACTCCGAAAAACATAAGCTTGGAACACACCATTGGGGGTCCACCGCACCCAAACAATATGCCTGTCCTGCCACCCTAAAAGGCAACCTCAACTCAGGTCTCCAGGGGAATCCACTGGACTGGTGTCTGTTTAGCTCCTAAAGCCTCCAGGGGCCTAACCTTAACCGTAGCCAAGGTTCTTCCCCTATGGGGGCCAAACTGCTAGGTCTGAGAACAGAATGGATTTGGAGACAAAAACAGGTACAGGATTATTCAGCATGGAACTTTGAAAATCACCATGCCATTTCCAAAGCAGGGATGGAGGTGCACAAAGGGGATCCAAGCTTAACCTTAGCCGACATACTAGGCTGGCTGTTGAACCCCAAGACGAAGTCTGACCCACACTCAAATACATGACCTCAACTCAGCCTTCTGGGGAGACTACTGCTCCAGTGGGGGTTCTGCTCCTGGTGCTTCCTGGAATCTAACCCTAACCCTAGACAGGGCCCTGAGCCTTAGGTGGCCCACAAATGAGGTATGATAAAAGAATGGATGTGGGGACAAAGACCAATGGGGAATATTTCAGCATGGAAACCATAATTTCATCATGACATTTGCACAGTGGGGATGGAGCTGCAGGAGGGGATTCTAAGCCAAAACCTAACCCTCGACCAAACAATCTTATGACTGCTGAACCCAATCCTTAACCCTGAATGGCAGCCTACCATGCACCCTCTACTAAGTCCACCAGGGAGATCACTGCATTGCTGGTGACTGTGCCCCTGACACTCCAGGAACCTAACCCTAACCCTAGCTCAGTCTTTTTCCAGAAGGGGCCCCCTCCTATGACAGAGAAAAAAAAACAACTTTGGGACCCATGAGTGGTGCAGAGTTATTCAGGGAGGAACCAGCGAGTTGGTCATGACATTTCCAGTTTCGGAATGGAGCTGCAGAAAGGGACCCGGGGCCAAAAACTAAACCTGGAACACACAATCAGCAGTCCCTTGCCCACAAACTCTAAAGGTGTCCTGCACCTGAACAGCCATCCTCAACTCAGCCTTGCAGGGGGATCACTTAAAAGGTGCAAGTTCAGGCCCTGGAACCTACAGAGACCTAACCCAACCCTAGCCCGGGTTTTGTCTTCAGGGAGCTCACCTGATAGGTCTGAGGAAAGAATGCATGTGGAACCCATGACTAGTTCAGGATTAATCCACAAGGAGCCTAGATAATCACCATGACATTTCCAAGGCAGGGATGGAGCTGCACAAGGGCGATCCTGAGGCCAAACCAAAGCCTGGGCCACACCATTGTTTGGCCCTATAACCCCAAATCTAAACCTTACTCTCACCCTCAAAGCATCCCCACACTCAGCCCTCCATGGAGATGACTGAACTGCTGGCAGATCAGCCCTTGGCACCTCCCAGAACCTGACCCTAAACTTAGCCAGGGATCTAGCCCTAATGGTGCCCACCATTGAGGTCTGAGAAAAGAACAGATTGGGGCCAATGACTAGCATGGAATATTTCAGCATGGAGATCAGCATTTCACTACAATATTTCCAGGTCTGGGATTGAGCTACAGGAGGGAATTGCGAGATCTTACCTATCTCTGACCCACACAATCTTCTGGCTCCTGAAACCAAACCTTAACCCTGAAGCACACCTGACCTTATGCCCTCAATTCAGCCTACCAGGGAGATCACTGCAACATTGGTGATTCTGCCAATGGAACTTCCTGGGAGCTAACCCTAACCTTAGCCATGGCTCTGGTTTTAAGGGGGCCCAAATTCTAAGACTGAGATACAAACAGACTTGGGAAACCTGATCAACACCAAATATTCAGCAAAGAGTTGAAGAGTTGATGATGATATTTCCAGGGGCTGAGTGGAGCTTCAGAAGTGGATTTGGGGCCAACACCTAATCATGGAACACACCATCAGGTGTCCACTGCACCCAAACCCTATTCCTGTCCCACACCCTGACAAGTGCATCAAACTCATCTCTCCGGGGAGATAACTGGACTGGTGTCAGCTCAGTCTCCAAAACCTCTTGGGACCTAACCCTAACCCAAGCTAAGGTTTTTTTTCCCTATAGGGACCCAACTCCTAGGTCTGAGAACAGAACGAATTTGGAGCCCAGAACTGGTACAGGATTATTCAGCATGGAACTTGGAAAATTGTCATGCCATTTCCAAAGCAGGGATGGAGCTGCACAAGGGGGATTGTGAGGCCAGACCTAAGCTTGGCCCACTTCTTAGGCCAGCCCTTCAACCCAAGACGAGGCCTAATCTGTACCCAAACATGCGACCTCAACTCAGCCCTCCAGGGACTACTGCTTGGCAGGGGATTCTGCCCCAGCACCTCCTGGGATCTAACCCTAACCCTAGATAGGGCCCTGGCCCTAAGGTGGCCCACAATTGAGGTAAGGAAAAAGAATGGATATGGGGCCAAAGACCAATGGGGAATATTTCAACATGGAAGCCAGGATTTCACCATGACATTTCCATGGCTGGGATGAAGCAAGAAGAGGAGATTCTGAGCCTAAATATAACCCTTCCCCAAACAATTTTCCGACTCCTGACCCAGGAGTTGGTCATGACATTTCTGGGGTCAGAATGGAGCTCCAGAAGGGGACCTGGAGTAAAAACCTAAGTCTGCAACACACAATCGGCTGTCCCATGCCCACTAACACTAAGGGTGTACCACACCTGAACAGCCACCCTCAACTTAACCCTGCAAGGTGATCACTGAACAAGTGTCAGTTCAGGCCCTGACACCTCCTGGGACCTAACCTTTGCCTAGACAGGGCTCTGGCCCTAAGGGGCCCACCATTGAGGCCTGAGTAAAGAAGACATTTTGGGCAAATGAAGAACCTAGAATATTTTGGCGTGGAGGCAAGAATTTCACCAAGACATTTCCAGGGCTGGGATGGAGGTGCAGGAGGGGTTTGTGAGAACATACCTAACCCTCACCCAACCAATCTTCCAACTCCTGAGCCCATACCCTAAGACTGAATCACAGCCTACTGTGTACCTCAACTCAGCCCACCAGGGAGATCTCTGCACTTCACTGCTGGTGACTCTGCCTTTCTTACCTCCAGGGACCTAACCCTAGCCCAGGCTCAGGCTCTTTATCAAAGGGGACCCAATTCGTAAGACAGTGAAAAGGACAACTTTAGGGTTCATGAGCAGCACAGAATTATTCAACAAGGAACCCAGGAGTTGTTCATGACATTTCCAGGGTCAGAATGGAGCTGCAAAGGAGACCCAGGGCCAAAACCTAAGCCTGGAACACATAATTGACCATCCCCTGCCCACAAACCCTAAGAGTGTCCTGCACCCAAACAGGTGCCCTCAACTCAACCCTGCAAGGAGATCACTGAACTGGTGTCAATTCAGGCCCTGTTACCTACAGGCACCTAACCCTAACCCTAGCCCAGGCTTTGTCCTCAAGGGGTCCAGGCCCGCCTCGTAGGTGTGAGGAAAGAATGCACGTGGTGCCCATGTCTGATACAGGATTGATCTGCAAGGAAACCAGATAATCACGGTCACATTTCCAAGACATGGATGGAGCTGCACAATAGGGATCTTGAGGTCAAACACAAGCCTGGCCCACACCACTGGCTGTCCCTATAATCTCAAGCCCAAACCTGACCTTCACCCTCACAGGTATCCCACACTCAGCCCTCCAGGGAGACAAATGTGCTCCTGGGAGTTCAGCCCCTGGAACCTCCCTGGACCTGACCATAAACCTAGCCAGAGCTCTGGCCCTAGGAGGGCCCACCATTCAGGTTGGAGAAAAGAATGGATATGGGGCCAATGACCAATGTGGAATATTTCAGTTTGGAGATCAGCATTTCACCACATTTCCAGGGCTGGGATGGATCTGCAGGAGGACATCATGAGAACTTACCTATCACTGGCACACACAATCTTCTGGTTCCTGAAATCAAACCTTAAGGCTAAAGTGCACCCGACCTTGCAACCTCAACGGAACCCTCCAGGGAGATCACTGCACCTTTGGTGATTCTGTCCCTGGAACTTCCTGGGAGCTCACCTTCACCTTAGCCATGGCTCTGGTTTTAAGGGGGCCCACCTCCTAGGTTGGGAGACGAACAGACTTGGAACCCATTATGGGTGCTGAAATATTCAGCGAGGATTCGAGGGGTTGACTACAATATTTCCAGGACCTGAGTGGAGTTTTGAAGTATATTTGGGGCCAAAACCTAAGCCTGGAACACACCATCAAGTGTCCAGTGCATCCAAAAACTTATGACTTTCCCACACCCTAATTGGTGCCCTCACCTCAATTCTTCAGGGAGATCACTGGACTTGTACTGGTTCAGCCCCAGAAACCTCCCAGGACCTAATCCTAACCCTAGCCAAGCCTCTTTCCCTATGTGGGTGCTATTCCTAGGTCTGAGAACAGAATGGATTGGGAGCCCAAAACCAGTACAGGATTATTCAACACTGAGGTTGGAAAGTAGTCATGCTGATTCCAAAGCAAGGATGGAGTTGCACAAACGGGATACAGAGGCCAAACCTAAGCTTGGCCCATACCATAGATCAGCCCTTTAACTCAAACACTAAGCCTGACCCACACTCAAACCTGCACCCTCAATTCAGCCCTCTGGGGAGACCACTGCTCTGCTGGGTGCTCAGCACCTGTAGCTTCCTAGCATGAAATCTTAGTCCTAGGCAGAGCCTTGACCTTGAGGGGCATGCCATTGAGGTCTGAGAAAAGAAAGTATTTGGGGCCAAAGTCCAATTGGGTATATTTCAGTGTGGAAGCCAGAATTTCTCCATGACATTTCCACCACACCAGGATGGAGCTAAAGGAGGGAATTTTGAGCTTAAACTTAATACTTGCCCAAACAATCTTCTGACTCCTGAACACAATCCTTAAGCCTGAAATGCAGCCTTACATGTGCCCTCCATTCAGCCCACCAGGGAGATCACTGAACTTCCAGTGACTCTGCCCCTGACACCTTCAGGAATCTAACCCAAACCCTAGCTCAGGCTCTTTATCAATGGGAACCCACATCTAGGACAGACAAAAGAACAACTTCTACTTTAGTGAAACAAGATATTAGTTTCAACTAACATTGTGGACAGTTTCTCCACAATGATATTTCACACAGTTGATATATGGCAATTTCATTATACTTCCCTGCAGAGGTTTTCAAACACTTCGAAGTTAGTGGAGCAATATGTTGGTTAAAACATGTTTTCTCTCCTGTGGTCTTTCATAGAGTTGAATATAAAGCACTTTACTTATAATCACACACATAGGTTTTAAAATATCTCTAACTTAGTGAAATAAGAAGTTAGTTGAAAGAGCGTTTCTCCCCAGGATTTTTTCACAGAGTTGAGTACATGACAACTTTCTTATAGTTTCCCGCATAGGTTTCCAGACCCTTCTCAGTGAAATATATGTTAGTTGAAAGATGGTTTCTCTGCAGAATTGTTTAACATAGTTGAGTATATGTCACTGTCCTTATACTACCAAGCATAAGTTTTCAAACATGTCTAATATAATGAAACAAGTTACCTGAAAGATATTTTCTTTACAGTGTTCATTCACAGAGTGGAGAACACGGCACTTTCCTTATAGTTCTGCACATAGGTTTTCAAATACTTTGAGCTTAGTGAAACAAGATATTAGTTTAATGATAGTTTCTCCAATGTGTTCTTTAAAAGAGTTGGGTATAATGAACTTTCCTTATAGGGCTTCGTATAGTTTTTCAGACATTTCTAACTTAGTGAAACTAGATGTTCGTTAAAAGATGGTTTCTTTACACATTTGAGTATATGGCAGTTTCGTTATATTTCTAGGACTATCTACTTAAACACTTCTAACATACTGAGACAAGACATTAGTTGAAAGATGGTTTCTCCACTGTGGTCTTCCACAGAGTTGAGTATATGACACTTTCCTTATAATTTCACATGTAGGCTTTAAAACACATATAATTTAGTGAAACAAAAAGTTAGTTGGAAAAGTCTTTCTCCCCAGTGTTGTTTCACAGAGATGAGTACATGGCACTTTTCTTATAGTTCCCCACATTAGTTTTCAGACCCTTCTCACTTAGTGAAACAAGATGTTATTTGTAAGATGGTTTCTCCATAGAGTTGCTTAACATAGTTGAGTATATGGCACTTTCCTTAGCACCAAGCATAGGTTTTCGAACACGTCTAACATAATGAAACAAGAAGTTAGTTGAAAGAGGGTTTCTGCACAGTGTTCATTCACAGAGTTAAGCACATGGCACTTTCCCAATAGTTCCGCACATAGGTTGTCAAATACTTTGAGCTTAGTGAAACAAGATGTTACTGGAATGATGGTTTCTCCAATGTTTTCTTTAAAATAGTTGAGTATAGGGGCACCTGGGTGGCTCAGTTGGTTAAGCGTCCAACTTTGGCTCAGATCATGATCTCACAGCTTGTGGGTTCGAGTCCTGCATCAGGCTCTGTGCTGACGACTCAGAGCCTGGAGCCTGCTTCAGATTCTGTATCTCCCTCTCTCTCTGCCCTTCTGACACTCACACTCTGTCTATCTCTGTCTTCAAAATAAATAAACATTAAAATTTAAAAATAAAATAAAATAGTTGAGTATAATGTGCTATCATTATAATGCCACATAGTTTTTCTGGTACTCCTAACTTCATGAAACTAGATGTTAGTTGAAATATGGTTTCTCCACTGGTTTCATTTGCAGAGTTGAGTTTATGGAACTTTCTTTATAGTTCCACACAGAGATTTTCAAACACTTCTAAAAGAGTAATAAGTTAGTTGAAGAACCCTTTACCCCAGTGTGTTCGTTCAGAGTTGATTACATGGTACTTTCCTTATAGGTCCCTGCAAAGGTTTTCAAACATGTCTGGCTTCATGAAACAAGATGTTAAATGAAACATGGATTCTTACCTGATTTGCTTAAGCTAGTTGAGTATATGGCTCTTTCCTTATAATTCCACACATAGGTTTTCAAACACTTCTAATTTAAAGCAAGAAGTTTGTTCAAAGAGGGTTTCTGCATAGTGTGTTTCAGAGTGCCGTATAGGGCACTTTCCTTGAATCTCACTGCACAAGTTTTCACATACTTCTTAATGAAACAAGATGTTAGTTGAAAGATGGTTTCTCTACAGAGTTTTTTTTAAACAGAGCTGAATATATGGCACTTTCCCTATACTACCAAGCATAGGTTTTCAAACATGTCTAACATAATGAAACAAGAGTTAGTTGAAAGAGGGTTCCTGCACAGTGTCCATTCTCAGAGTTTAGTACATGGCACTTTCCTTATAGTTCCATGCATAGGTTTTCAAACACTTCTAGCTTAGTTAAGCAGGATGTTATTTGAGGATGGTTTCTCCACTGGGTTCATCACAGAGTTGAGTTTGTGGTATTTTCCTTACAGTTCCAAGCAGAGGTTTTCAAACATTCCTAACAGGGTAATAAGAAGTTAGTTGAAGAACCCATTCCCCCATGTGTTATTTCACAGAATTGATTACGTGGCACTTTCCTTATAGGTCCTCACAAAGGTTTTCAAACATGTACAGCTTTGTGAAAGAAGATGTTAAAAGAAAGATAGATTCTGCACAGATTTGCTTAACCTATTTGAGTATACAGCCCTTTTATTAGACTTCTACATGTAGATTTTCAAACACTTCTAACATAAAACCATAAGACATTCATTCAAAGAGTGTTTCTGCATAGTGTTTCACAGAGTGCAGTATAGGGCACTTTCCTTGTAATTCCCCTCAGAGGTTTGCAAACAATTCTCAGTGAAACAAGGTGTTAGTTGAAAGATGGTGTCTCCACTGTGGTCTTTCACAGAGTTGAGTATATGACACTTTCCTTTACTGCCCCACATACGTTTTCAAACACTTCTAACTGAATGAAATAAGAAGATAGTTCAAAGAGGGTTTCTGCACCATGTTATTTCACATGTATTGTTTCACAGAGTTGAGTACATGGCACTTTCCTTATAGGACACTGCAAAGTTTTTCAAACACTTCTAGCTTAGTGAAACAAGATATTAGATGAATGATGGATTTTCTACAGATTTGTTTAAACTAGTTGAATATATAACACTTTCCTTATAGTTCCACACAGGTTTTCAAACACTTCTAACTTAATGAAAAAAGAATTTAGTTCAGAGAGGGTTTCTGCATAGTGTTGTTTCACAGAACTGAGATATGGCACTTTCCTTATAGTTCCCCACATAGGTTTTCAAACACTTCTAACTGAGTGAAACAATAAATCAGTGTTGTTTCACATGGTTGAGTACATCGCACTTTCCTTATATTTCCCTGCATAGTTTTTCTAACACTTTGAACTTTGGTTAATAAGATGTTGGTTGAGGGGCGCCTGGGTGTCTCAGTCAGCTGAGCATCCGACGTTGGCTCAGGTCATGAACACGCGGTTCGTGAGTTCGAGCCCCATATTGGGCTCTGTGCTGACAGCTCAGAGCCTGGACCTGCTTCAGATTCTGTGTCCCCCTCTCTCTCCGCCCCACGCCTGCTTGTTCTCTGTCTTCCAAACATGAATAAACATAAAAATTTTGAAAAAAAATAAGATTTTAGTTGAAATACAGTTTCTCCAGTGTTGTTACACAGAGTTGAGAATATGACATTTTCCTATACTCTATGCATAAATTATCAAATATCTAACTTAGTGAAACAAGAAGTTAGTTGAAAGATAGTTTCTCCCCAGTATTGTTTCACAGACTTCAGTATATGGCACTTTTGTCTTACTTTTAGCCCTAGATTTTAAAACACTTTTAGTGAAACAAGATATTGATTGAAGGACGATTTGTCCACAGTGTTGTTTCACAGAGCTGAGTATATAGTTGTCTTCTTATAGGTTTTTTTTTAATTTTTTTTAATGTTTTATTTATTTTTGAGACAGGGAGAGACAGAGCATGAACAGGGGAGGGTCAGAGAGAGGGAGACACAGAATCTGAAACAGGCTCCAGGCTCTGAGCTGTCAGCACAGAGCCTGACGCGGGGCTTGAACTCACGGACCGCGAGATCATGACCTGAGCCGAAGTCGGCCGCTTAACCAACTGAGCCACCCAGGCGCCCCTATAGTTGTCTTCTTATAGTTCCCCCAAATAAATTTTCAAACACTCTCTCTTAGTGAAAAAAAATATGTTAGTTGAAGATGGTTTCTCCTCAGTGTTGTTTCACACACATATCCAACACTTTCCTTATACTTCTTTACATACATTTTCCAACATTTCAATCTTAAGGAAATTAAAAAGTTAGTTATAAGATGGTATCTCCACCGTGTTATTTCACAGAGTTTAGTACAAGGCCCTTTCATTATATTTCTAGACCTAAGTTATGAAACAACTCTAACTTAGTGAATCAAATGTTACTTGAAATAGTAACTGAGTATAGGTCACTTTCATTATACTTCCCTGCATAAGTTTTCAAACACTTCTAACTTAGTGAATCAAGATACTAGTTAAAATATGATTTATCCAAAGTTTTCTTTCACAGAGTAGAGTATACAGTACTTATATTTCCCCACATAAGTTTGCAAACACTTTTAAATTAGTGAATCAAATTTTAGTTCAAAGATGGTTTCTCCACAGTGTTGCTTCATAGACTTGAGTAATTGTCACCTTCCTTATACTTCCCTCATATGTTTTCAAACACTTCTAACTCAGTGAGAGAAGTTAGTTGAAAGACTTTTTCTCCACAGTGTTGTTCCCATAGTTGAGTATATGATACTTATCTTTGAGATAAGTCAGTAAAAATCATTTTTCAACTATCATCTTGTTTCACTATGTTAGAATTTTTTGAAAACCTAGGCCTAGAATTATAACAAAAGTGTCATATACTCAACTCTGTGAAAAAACACTTTGAGAGACCATCTTTCAAATAACATCTTGTTTGACTATGTTTGAACTGTTTGAAATCATAGGACTAGAATGATAACAAAAGTGCCATATACTGAGCTATGTGAAACCACCCTGTGGAAAACTGTTTTCCAGGAACAACTTTTTTCACTAAGTTAGAAGTGTTTGAGATCATTTGAGAGAACTATATGTACAGTGCATTATACCTAACTCTGGAACAAAACTGCAGAGAAACCATCATCAACTAACATCTTGTTTCCCTAATTTAGAAGTGTTTGAAAACTTATGAGGTGAAATATAAGGAAAGTGCCATATACTCAACATTGTCAAACAATACTTTGAAGAAACCATTGTTCAACTAACATCTTGTTACAGTAAGTTTGCAGTATTTTATTTATTTATTTTTTTAAATTTAATATGTATTTATTTTTGAAAGAGAGAAACCAAGACAGAATGTGAGCAGGGAAGGAGCAGAGAGCCTTTGAAAATAAATGCATGGAACTATACTGAAAGTGCCATAGACTCAACTCTGTGAAACAACACTGTGGAGAAACCATTTTTCAACAAACATATTGTTTCACTAAGTTAGAAATGTTTAAAAATCTGTGGAGGAAACTATAAGGAAAGTACATTATACTAAACTCTGTGAAACAACACTGTAGAGAAACAATCTTTCAAGTAGTATTTTGTTTCACTATGTTAGAAAATCTTTGCAGGGTTGATGGGGGGTGGGAGGGAGGAGAGGGTGGGTGATGGGTATTGAGGAGGGCACCTTTTGGGATGAGCACTGGGTGTTGTATGGAAACCAATATGACAATAAATTTCATATATAAATAAAAAAAAATAAAATAAAAAATAAATAAATAAATAAATTAAAAAAAAATAAAAAAAAGGCAAATTTTAAAAATAAAAAAAAAAAAAAAGAAAATCTTTGCAGGAAAGTATAAGGAAAGTGCCATATACTCAACTCTTAAAAACAACACCATTTAGAAACCCTCTTTCAACTAGCATCTTGGTTCACCACATTAGAAGTGATTTTAAGCCTGCGTGGAGAACTATAAAGTTCCTTAAAATCAACTCTGTGAAATAACACTGTTGTGAGACAATATTTCAACTAACATCTTGTTTTACTATGTTAGAAGTGTTTGAAAACCTAGGCCTAGAAGTAAAACAAAAGTGCCATATACTCAATTCTGTGAAACAACATTGTCGACAGATCATTTTTCTTTTTTTTTTAATTTTTATTTATTTTTGAGACAGAGAGAGACAGAGCATGAACGGGGGAGGGTCAGAGAGAGAGGGAGACACAGAATCCGAAGCAGGCTCCAGGCTCTGAGCTGTCAGAACAGAGCCCGACGTGGGGCTTGAACCCACGGACTGTGAGATCATGACCTGAGCTGAAGTCAGACGCTTAACTGACTGAGCTGCCCAGGTGCCCCGACAGACCATTTTTCAACTAACAGCTTATTTCAGTAAGTTAAAAGTCTTTGAAAACCTAAGTTGGAAACTATAAGGAAAGTGCCATATATTCAACTCTGTGAAACAACACTGTTGAGAGACAATCTTTCAACTAACCTCTTGTTTCACTAAGTTAGTAATGTTTAGAACTTAGGCCTAGTAATATAAGTGCCATAGAGTCAACTCTGTGAAACAACACCGTGGAGAGATAATCTTTCAACTAACATCTTGTTTCACTAATTTAGAAGTGTTTGAAATCCTGTGAGGGGAACTATAAGGAAAGTACCATATACTCAACTCTGTGATAAAACACTGTGGAGAAACATTGTTTCAACTAACACACCAAACTAACATCTTGTTTCACATATACCACACAATAACAAACATAGCCAACCACCCACTCAAATCTATACATGCAACACACACCACACACATACCACTTACATGCCACAAGCACCACAAATCTCAACAGTGCCTTTGTAACACATAAACACCGAAGATATAACACACGTGTAAAACATACCACAACATACATGCCACACACACTTCACATATCAAACATACATCACATATACACCACACATATATTACACTCTCCTTCATACACACCATGCATACAGCACACACACAGGCATACCATACATATACCAGAAATATACCAATGTGTACCACACACATACTCCACAAATACCACACACTAACTAATCATAACACATACACACCAGAAATATAGCACACATGGCACATATACAACACACTTATCACATCTATGCCAAACATTCATGAGATATATAACACACAAACACCACATATACAAACCAAATGCACACCACACAGATATTATACACACTTCACACCAGCAAATATTTATAACAAACATCAATACCATACATAACCACATATAATCCATAGGACACATGCAAACACACACACCACACACACATGACATATACCACACACAACCACACATACATCTCTCACACTCACACCACACATACGACACACACACCAAAGACATATATCACACATCACACACACACACATCCCACATTCCAGAAATATACCATCAACACACACAAAACAGATTCTCCCAGCCTCCTCACATATAACACTTGCACAAACACCACAAAGAAAACCAAAGGAAAATGACACACACACCGCACATATGCCACACACAAAAAACACACACACAATGCAAACAACTGATAGAGCACACACATTATTCACATACACCACACATAGTCCACACATCAAAAATACACCATACATACCACACATTACATATACACAACACATACACCACACTTGATGCATATGCCATACTCACATGCATCAAACGCACATCACACACACACAAATACACACGCACACCACATATACCACATATACACATCAAACATGAGAAAAACAATATGGCCACATATACTACAAGCACATTCAGATACATGACACATATACCACACGTATAAAAAACAGATGCCATACACAGAAACTCCACACATACTTCATACACACTGCACATATACCACAACTCATACCACACATACACCCACATATCACAGACATAACACACATATACAACACACACAGAAAACCCAAATTAACTGCACACATGCCACACTTATACCACACAAATACACACAAAGTACACACCGTGCACACCACAAGACACTTTACAACCCATACATACACCACTTATACTCCATCCCACCACCCTTATGCTACATACCACCACAAAAACATATTGCCCACATCACAATAAAACACACAAATATCACACATATGCCACACACTGTACATAAACTACACAAAAACCACATATACACAACACCCACATCAGTCATATACTTCACATAAAACACACATACACAGCATGTCATGTCGCTTATACTAAGCACACAAAGTACATGCACAATAAACACCAAAAACACAAAAATTACACACACAATACATACACCACACCACACGCACCCCACAAATATACCATATGCACACCACACACACCACAGACACTCCATCTATATCACACACACACACACACACACACACACACATCACACATGCACCGCCCAAACCATACATAGGGCACACAGATACACACATACACCACACCCACACCCGACATATAACTCATGAACATCACATTTTTATCACAATCACACACACAACACATAGATAGCACACACACCTCACATGTGAAACATATATCACATACACCATGCATATATTATAGTCATTTTCACTCATAACCACCACACATACAGTACACATACAGGCATACCATACATACACCAAAAACACACCAATGTTTACCGCACACATAATCCACAATATACCACACAATCACCAATCATAACACATACACACCAGAAATATAGCACACATAGCACATATATGACATACATATCACATCTCTGCTATTCATGAGATATATGACACACAAACACCAAATATACAAACCAAATCACACTGCACATATATTATACACACTTCACACCAGCAAATATTTATAACAAACATCAACACCACACATAAGCACACACAATACATAGGACACATGCAAACACACACACCACACATATACCCCACATGTAAATAACACATACATCATACAAACACTACACACAACGTGTGCCAACATATACCACACAAATACACACTACACATGGAGAACAAACACACCAAACATACTATAATCACAACCCATATACCATACAGCACACATGAACACACACAAACCTCCTATATACTACTGACACACCACACACACTCCACACACACCACACAAAAAAAGCATATCCACACACACCACATATATACCACACATATCATACATACAAAACACACAAAAAACACTTATATCACAACCACTTCAAACAGATACCATACATACCACACACATACCAAATACACACACACACACAAACACACACACCACACATACACCATACAAGAGATATCACACAGACACACCACACATATGTCACACGATAACCACACATACTGAACACTCACTCCACATGTACAATGCACACAATAAACTTACCACACTCACAGCACACCCTGCCCATGCTGTACATATAGCTTGGCACACCACACACATCACATATATACCACACCTCTATTTCACACATACACATTCCACACACACAACACAAAATGAACCCATACACCTTGCATATACCACACACACCACAGTCTGCCTTTACACAATACACACCACAAATATATCAAACACATATGCTGCTTATATACCACACCACATCACACAAATATCACACACACAGCACATATTTCACCCTCACCACATGTACAGCACATGTATGCTACACTCACACACACTTCACACACCTCAAATGCAACATGCTTACACTACTCATGGGTACCACAAACACACCACACAGTCACCATACAGTAACTGCGTACTTACCACATTCACACACACACACACCACAATAACCACATATTTACATAGGTCCACACAGAAACTTCACAGTTCACACATACACAAATAACAGAGACACACCACACACATACAACAAACACACCAACACTATTCCACACACACACTCCACAGATACCACACACTCAAAACACATACAACACATACACACACCACACATATACCACACACACACCCCATACAGCACATATACATCCCACATATACCACACACAAACACTCATTCCAAACACAGATACACACACCACATTCACATCAGACACACACCACACATACTCACACCCACACACCAAACATACACCATACTCTAAAACATATACTGTGGACACACACCCACACCACACAGAAAGCACACACATGATACATAAACCACACACAACTGCACGTACCACACCTCCATGTGAAAAATATACCACACACACACATCTATCACTTACAATTCAACAGAGAACACATACAGCACTGCCACACCACCCATATACCACACAAACCATCCATATGCCATTCAGAGACCACACCTATAATATACACACACAAAACACATACATGACACAGGCACTGCACAACCTTCACACATAAAGTAACAATACACACAACACAACCCACTCTTGACAAATACACCATGCAAACCACTTACACACACATCAGAAGCACAACATGTACCACATACACACCACAAAGACTGTATGTACTCACCACACACACACACACACACAACACAAACAAGGCATTCCAGAAACAATACCATAAAACATAAATCACATACATACCAAGGAGACAACCACTATTATCATGTGTATGCCACACTCAATGTACAAACACACTACACACTAAATGCACACCACATATATAACATACACACAATGATATATACTACACATTCCACACACAGATCACATGTTTACCACACAAACTACAAATACACTAGACAATATATATAAATATATATATATACACACACAGTAACACAAAGACTGCCACAAAACACAGCCCCCACACAGGCACCACAGACTCATGACACGTATTCCACACACATACATACACAACACAAACACCACTCACCCAACACACATACACAACACTCACACAGATGATACATGCACCAAACACAACATAGCTACACTATTCATACATAACACATGTATCACACACATGCCCTGCACACATACAGAACTATAATAATGCACACAACACATATATGCCACACAACCTGAACCCACATACTAAGTAACAGTGCACATATAGCACACACATAGTCCACACACACTGCACACACACCACATAAAGACAACACACCCATGTGAACCACATGCAACACACACTTCACATATATCACACACACAACACACAAACAACACATGTTGTGGCTTGTGTGTACCATGCACACACAAGTCAAGCAAAGCATACACTGCACACATAACATATACAACACACTTCCACCACACACACCACACGTATATTAAACATATTAGACACATACTTCAGTAACACACACCACATACACAAAATACATACAACACTTACACCACCTGAACCACAATTTCAACACATACACATTACACATATACCACATGCACATACCTCACATGCACTAATCCTTACCATAAATATACCACACACACCACATATTGCATATACACACACCACACATAAACCACACACAACATACCAACCACACTCACCACACACAGAACACACATACCACACAAACTTCCCCACATATGTGCCACACACAAACCACACAAAAACACAAAAATACCACACATACACCACATGGACACCACACATACACCATGCATACAATATATATTCAACACCCAGTGCTCATCCCAACAAGTGCCCTCCTCAATGCCCATCACCTACTTTCCCCTCTCCCCCACCCCCTATCAACCCTCAGTTTGTTCTCTGTATTTAAGAGTCTCTTATGGTTTGCCTCCCTCCATCTCTGTTTGTAACAATTTTTCCCCATCCCTTCCCCCATGGTCTTTTGTTAAGTTTCTCAAGACCCACATATGAGTGAAAACACATGATATCTGTCCTTCTCTGACTGACTTATTTCACTCAGCATAATACCTTCCAGTTCTATCCATGTTGCTGAAAATGGCATGATTTAATTCTTTCTCATTATCAAGTAGCATTCCATTGTATATATAAACCACATCATCTTTATCCATTCATCCATTGATGGACATTTAGGCTCTTTCCATGATTTGGCTATTGTTGGTGTTCTTAAACTTGTTTGTATAAACATTATGGAAGGGATTTCTATTTAACTGCCTAACTACACTGTGCTTAATATGTCTTTCATTTGGCTTTCAACATGCATCCAGATGAATATTTTGTTTAAAATATATTTATTTTCGGGGAACCTGGGTGACTCATTTAGGTAAGCAACTGACTTTGTCTCAGGCCATGATCTCAAGGTCCATGAGTTTGAGCACTGTGTCAGGCTCTGTGCTGACAGCTTAGAGGCTGGAGCCTGCTTCAGATTCTGTCTCCCATGCTCTCTGCCCCTCCCCAGCTCATACTCCATCTCTCTCTCTCTCTCTCTTTCTCTCTCTCACTCTCAAAAATAAGTAAACATTAAAGAAATAAAAAAAAATCTCTTTATTATCAAAAGGGTATGGCCATACACTTAATTGCCACAAACACCATTGTGGCTAAGGCATCTTTGGGTTAGCTTCTTAGATTCATCCAAATAAGAAGTGTGCTTAAATACCTGTAAATAATCACTAGGGAATGTGCAGGGGCTTAACTACTCGAAATACCCATGTGCTCAGAAAATCTCCAAATATTTTAAAAATACATGGAGTAACAAGTGTTCTTAAATTTCTCTATATAAACATTTATACTTAATGGCTTAAAATGACCTGTTTGAGGGTGCCTGGGTGGCTCAGTTGGTTGAGCGTCCCACTTTGACTCAGGTCATGATCTCATGGCTTGTGAGTTCAAGCCCCCACATCAGGCTCTGTGCTGAGAGCTCAGAGCCTGGAGCCTGCTTAAGATTCTGTGTCCCTCTTTCACTCTGTTCCTTCCTCGCTCATGCTCTGTCTCCCTTCCTCTATCAAGAATAAATAAAAAAAACATTTAAAAATTAAAAGAAACTGGGGCGCCTGGGTGGCTCAGTAGGTTAAGCGTCCAACTTCAGCTCAGGTCATGATCTCATGGTTCGTGGGTTCGAGCCCCGCATAGGGATCTGTGCTGACAGCTCAGAGCCTGGAGCCTGCTTCAGATTCTGTGTCTCCCTCTCTCTCTGACCCTCCCCCATTCATGCTCTGTCTCTCTCTGTCTCAAAAAAAAACACGTTAAAAATTAAAAAAAATTAAAATAAACTACCCTATTTGAAGACTGATTAATGACTTTCAATATATGCAAATAAGCTCATTGAAACACTCTATATGAGGAATAGAAAATGGCCAAATGCTTAACTACTTAAAAGTACAGTGTTCTTCAAAGGGCTTTCATGTAGGATATCATGTACATGTAATAGGACCATTTGTTTTAATACTCCATATTTTTGAAAGCATGGCCATGGCCATGGGTAAGGGTAAGGCTGTGTTTCAAGTGGCTTATGCTAATAGACCTCTTACACAGAAAAGTGCTTATAGTAAAGCACTAGAGAATGGACATAGCCTTAACTCCCTGAATTAAGAAGTGTGCTAAAATTCAGTTAGCATTTTAGGTAAATGTAGGAAGAAGTGCTCCTAACCCATGTGTACAGGTGAAGGAAGGGTGCACTGCTTGATTGTCTAAAACTACTCGTTGCTGAAAGTGTCTTAAATGTAGCTTTTCACATACATCTCATTGGAAAATTTGTTGAAACAGTATATATTAGCAATAGGAATGGTCATGTGCTTCACTGCCTAAAACTAACTGTGCTTCAAATGGCTTTCATTTCCCTTTTTAAAGTTTTCTTCATTAGTTTATTATTACTTTAAGTCCATTTTGTTAAAATACAGTTTTATATTAGTTTCAAGTGTCTTATAGAGTCAACATTTCCATATACACCAACCAGTGCTAATCATGACAATTGCACTACTTAATCCCTAACAACAATTTAACCCATCCCCTATCCCTTCCCCCTCTGGTAACTATTAGTTTGTTCTCTATAATTTAGAGCCTATTTCTGGATTTGTCTCTCTATTTCTTTCTCCTTTGCATGATATTTACATTTGTTTCACTTAGGTCTCAGGCTTTGATCTGGTCCTGTCCTTTCATTTGGGATAAATTTCTCTGTCTTCTCACTTTCTCTAAGTCCCCGTGCCTGTTTCTCTGTAAAAATATGTTAGCAATATAGTAAGGCCATATGTTTAACAGCCTTGAAACAACACTCTGCCTGAACAATCTTTCAGTTAGCTTGTTAGATTTTTCAAGTAAGTTGTGTGATTAAATAATTCTCTATAAGAAGTGGGAAATGCCTATGTGCTTAACTGCCTGAAAAAGCTGTGTGTTCGAGTATTTCATTACATTTTAAGTTCATGTGGTAGCAAACCTTCCCAAAATCTTCAAATAAATAGAATGGAAGGCCTTTATGCTTAACTCCCTTAAAAAAAAACTGTTTAAAGTATCTTGAGGGACCACTTAGACATTGGAACAAGAAGTATTTCCTGGTCCTTCTGTGTAAGCTCTAGAGAATGGCCATGATTATAAGAGCCTAACACTGCACTGTGGTTAAAACATATGTTAATTAGTGTTTCAGATAAACGTGGTAAAAAGTGTTCTTAAACTCTCTCTGTAAACTCTAGGGAGGGGCCTTGGGCTTAAGTGTCTGAAACTACATTGTGCTTATAGCATCACTCATGTAGCCATCACATATCAATCATAGGAACTTTTGTTGAAACACTCTCTATTTGCAGTAAGAAATGACCATGCTCTTAACTGCCTAAAACTATCTGATGCTTTAAGTGTTCTTCATGTAGTCTTTTACATAAGCCTCATAGGAGCTTTCATTGAAACACTATATTATTGAAGGGAATGGCCATGTGCTTCTCTGCCTAACTATGCTGTGCTAAGACTTTTTTAAAAGGATTTTTGGATATGCACAGTCATAACTATTCTGACTCTAGTATAGAAGCACTGGAAATTCCATTGCTCTTAAGTATCTAAAGCTACATGGGTTAATGCATCTTTCATGTAACTACTAATGGCCATCTAAGATAAACTTTTGTTTATACCCTGTCTATTTAGCCTTAAATGCTCTTGTGTTTAAATGAAGACAAAAGACTGTACTTAAAGAATTTTTGAGTTAGTTTCTTGGATTTATACAGTAAGAAGTGTGGTTAACTCCTGGTAAGCACTAGGGAATGCCCATGTGTTTGTTTAACTACCTGAAATACCTGTGTTCTCGATGATGTTTCCAAATGACTCCTAAATACAAATGTTCTTGAACTACTTTAGTGCAGCAATAAGGAAGGGGCTTCCATTTAACTGGCTACAATACAGTGTACCTCAAACATTCTTTATTAGCCTTCACATTTATCTCATAGGAAACTTTGTTGATACACTATATATTAGAAATAGACAATGGCCATGTACTTAAGTGCCTAAAACTATACTGTTTGTCATGCCACTTGCATGGACCTCTTGCTATTTAATAAAAAGTGCTTCTTAAATGTAATCCATAAACATTATAGAAATGTCTTATCTTTTTTTAAAGTTTTATTTGTTTAGTTTGAGAGAGAGAGAGAGAGAGAGAGAGAGAGAGAGAGAGAGAGAGAACAATGGGGTAGGGGGAGAAAGAAAGAGAGACAGAATCCCAAGGAAGCTCCACACTATCAGCACAGAGCCTGATACCATCAGCATAGAGCCCAAAGTGGGGGTCAAACGCACAAAGTGTGAGATCATGATCTGAACTGAGATCAAGAGTCAGATGCTCAACTGATTGCACCACCTAGGTGCCCGAGAAATGCCTTGTCTTAAATGCTTTGAACTATACTGTGCTTAAAGCAGGTGTCAATGAGCATTTTAGATGAATGTAGTAAAAAGTATTCTTAACCCCTATGTATAAACCCAAGAAAGAGCTTTGTCCTTAACTGCCTGAAGCTACACTGCTCATTAAGCATCCTTCATGCAATTCCTGAGACAGCCAGCTTATTAGAGTCCCTTCATTCTCAACAGTCTCCAATTCTTATCTCTCATAAAGAACGCTGTGCTTCCATGTATCCATTTTAATCACATTGCTCAATTTTCAAACAAGTTTATCCCTAGGGTCCATTCAGAATTGGGCTCACCCAGGAAAATATTCTGCTTGGAAGTGGGGAGTCTGGTGAAGTCTTTGTCACTGTGAGGTAGGTGTACAGGACTAAAATAATTCTGTTTCAGAACAATATGGACATCCAGAGGGCTAGGGAATGTGAAGGTTCCATGTGGAAAATGTTTATGTGTATGATGAGCCAGAGGTTTTGGAAGGGAGCTGGCCTCTTTTCTGGGATGAGTGGAAATGAAGTTAGACATATTTCCAGATTGATTCAATTCCCTTTCGAAATGTAGAACATTGGCCCTCTTTGGGGCCATTCCCTTCCCATCACGTTTTTTTTTTTTCTTTTTTTAAATGTTTTTAATGTTTGTTTATTTATTTATTTTTTTAAAAAATTACATCCAAATTAGTTAGCATATAGTGCAACAATGATTTCAGGAGTAGATTCCTTAATGCCACTTACCCATTCAGCCCATCCCCCTTCCCATAACCTCTCCAGGAACCCTCTGTTTGTTCTCCATATTTTAAGTCTTTTATGTTTTGTCCCCTTCCCTGTTTTTATATTATTTTTGCTTCCCTTCCCTTATGTTCATCTGTTTTGTTTCTTAAAGTCCTCATATGAGTGAAGTCATATGATTTTTGTCTTTCTTTGACTAATTTCACTTAGCCTAATACCCTCCAGTTCCATCCACGTAGTTGCAAATGGCAAGATTTCATTCTTTTTGATTGTTGAGTAATACTCCATTATATATATATATATATACCACATTTTCAAATCAAAACCACCATGAGATACCACCTTACACCTGTCAGAATGGCTAACATTAACAACTCAGGCAACAACAGATGTTGACGAGGATGCAGAGAAAGAGGATCTCTTTTGCATTGTTGGTGGCAATGCAAGCTGGTGCAGCCACTCTGGAAAACAGTATGGAGGTTTCTCAAAAAACTAAAAATAGAACTACCCTACGACCCAGCAATGTTTATTTATTTTTGATAGACACACAGAATGTGAACAGGGGAGGAGCAGAGAGGGAGACACAGAATTTGAAGCAGGCTCCAGACTCTGAGGTGTCAGCACAGAGCCTAATGAATAGCTCAAAATAATAAACTCTGAGATCATAAACTGAGCCAAAGTCAGACGATTAACAGAATGAGAAACCCACGTACCTCAGCATCACTGTTTTTTTCTAACTAGGCCTTTGTTCACCTTTAGGAACTATGGAGCACTCAGGTACTCATCCAGCACCCAGGAAGAGGCAGAGAGTTCTCACTTTGGTCCTGTGTTTCAGTGAGAGCTACCAGTGTCATATATCCAAAGAGAAGATGGCCTGTTAGTCCCTGAGAACTTGGTGCTTTGACCAGTTGTGCTATAGAAGGTGAAGGAGAGTCAGTTTGCCTCATTATCCTGACTGATTTGGATACCCTCATTTTGATTAGCAGACAGTTCACACATAAGCAGTATGGTCCAGGAGCTGGTGAGTGCAAGAAGAACCCTTTCCAAGGAGACAATACCAGGTTTTGGTTCCAGACACTTGAGCAACATCCAAGCATGCCCTATAACTACAGCTCAACCACTGCTGTTTCTATCTATGGGAAAATTGGGAAGGCAGACAAATCCAGGGATTTCAGGCTCTTACTGTGGGAGGAATGCAAGCCTCTTGCTGAAAGGGCTCCCAGGTGTAGCCCATAAAGGGCTCCCTTTGACTAACTCACAGGCTTTTCTTATTCCTGAGACAACCATACTGCAAGGAGATTGTCCTGGGTACTTCATTCTCAACATTCTCCCATAAACATCTCTAGTGAAGAACTCTGTCCATCCATGGCTTCCATTTAGACACTGTTGATTTTTTTTGGGAAACGTTCTGCATGGAATCCATTCAGAGTCAGTGTCTCCGAGTGATATTTTCTGCTTTCAGTTGGGAGTCTGGTGGTATCCTTGAGACTGTGGTATAGGTTTTGTTTGCATTGGGACATTCTCAATTTGGTTTCAGAGCTATGTGGACATACAGAGGCCTAGGGCAGTTGAAGTTGCCCAAAGAAGAATGTATGTAGGCTAGGTCAGAGGTTTGGGGAGGGAGCCAGCATCCTTCATGGGGTAAGAAGAAGTGAAGATATATATCTCCTTCCTGAATCTAGCCTATGCCAATAGAAATGCAAAACCTTGGCCTTTCATGTACTCCTTCTACTACTGTGGTTGTTTTCCTATGTCACCATTCACATTGCAAGATCATCGGGCTGTCATTTACACAGCCAGGCTCTGAGAATCAGGTTCGACTTACCAGTCAGTTATTGAGCCACTTGGGAGCTCTCAGCTTTTGGTATCCCAAAGGAAAGCCTACCATCCAGGTCCTTAGCTACCATAATCTTAGTGAAGGGAAGCCAGTTTGGCTCTTCCTGGAGATGATTTTGAAGGTTCCACCCTGAAGATCTGAAGGTTTTTGTATGCAAAGTAGGCTCTAGGAACTTTTATGAACACTGCTAGTCTGTTGAGTGAAGACCACACTACAGCTGCATACCAAACATGTGACCATCAGCCAGGAACACATAACTGCTACTGCTACATCTCTTCTGCACCGATCTACTGATGGGATGGCAGAAAAGACATCCAATGCCAGGCTTTCTCTATCTATTTGAGGGAATAATGAAGACTTCATAATGTTAGTGTTTCAGGTAAAGCCTAGAGAGAGGTCCCTTTACGAAAACCCATAGGTGTTTCTAATTCCTGAGACAGTCAACTTGCTAAGATATTGTGTTAGTCACTTAATTCACAACAATCTCCCATTCCCATCCCTAATAATGAACTCTAGCCCACTATCATTTTGAACCCTTTTCTCTATATTCAAAGGAGTTTCTCCCTGGGGTTCATTCCAAGTGAGTCTCTCAAAGTAATATCCTCTATTTCCAAGTGGAGAGTCTGGTGAAGTCCTTGTGACTGTGGAAAAGGTTTTGTAAAAGGATCACCCCAAAATTTGGTTTCAGAAGTATATGGATCTCCAGGGGCCTGGATACATTGTAAGATGCCCAGTGAGGAATGTTTGTATGTATGCTGGTCCAGAGGTTTCTGGAGAGAGCTTGGCCTCCTTTATGGGCTGAGAGAAAATGAAGTGAGACATCTCCTATCCAGATTGATCCTATTCCCGTTTGAATGTCGAGCTTTCATTCTCCTCCCAAACCTTCATTCCCATGGCTGTGTTTGTAAATAAATATTTGTCACAAATAGGGGCCGTAGAACTTTCATGCATATAGCTGACATCTTGGGGTAGGCCACATAGTCCCACTCTGGTCCTGTGCTCAGTGAAGGCTATCAGTGTCTGCTATACCAAAGGAATGATAGTCTTTAGTCTCTATGTGGTGCTTGGCCTGCTCTAGTATAGAAGGAGAAGGGGAGCCAGCTTGCTTCACTCACCTGGTTGATTGAATTGCCTTCATTCAGAATAGCAGAACGTTTGCACATGAACAGTACCCTGTTTGGCACCGAAAGAGCCCTTCCCGGGAATAAGGAATGAAGTCCTTGTTTCAGACCCCTCATCAAGATCTAGAAGAACCCAATAGCTACAGCTGAAACACTGTTGCCTCCAACAAATGATGGAAATAAGTGGGAGGGACAGACAAAGCCAGAAATTTCTGGTTCCTGATGAAATAATGCAGGCTTCTTGCCAACAAGTCTCCCAGGTGTGGCCCTGTGGAGGGCTCCCTTTGCCTAAGCTCTCAGGCATTTATCATCCCAGATACAACCAGGTTGATAGGAGACTGTGCTGGGCATTTTATTATCATTCTCAAAATTCTCCAAATCTCATGTGTGATGAACTCTGGCTGTCTGTGTCTCCATTTCCACCACTTAGCCCACGTATTTTTGAAGAATGGTTACTCATGGAATCTATTCATTAGCCAATGTCTTAGAATAATATCCTTTTGTTTCAGCTGGGGTGTCTAGTGGTGTCCTTATGATGGTGATATAGGTATTGTATTTGGCCCTGCTCAATATGGTTTCAGAATTATGTGGATACCCAAAACTAGGGTATATTAAGGTGCCCAGGTCGCATGCTTGTTGGTTGGCTAAGCCAGAGGTTAGGGGAGAGTTCTGGCTCATGCTTGGGATAAGAGAAAGGGAAGATAGATATTTCCTTCCTTCATTTGACCCATGCCCATTTGAATGCAGAAATTTGACTCCCCTTGTAGTCATTCATATCCCATTGCTGTTTTCTGTGTCTCAGTTCATATTCCAAGACCATGGAGTTATCCTTTCCACAACCAAGGTCCAAGGATTGGAGAGTTTCCAGGCTGTTCCTGAGTCAATACAGGGCTCTCAGAGTCTGATATCCCAGAGGATAGCTAGCCCTCCTTTCCCTGAGCCCTCGGTGCTTAGCAGACTACAGTAATCGTGGGAATGGATACTCACATGGACTCCCACTATTAATTGATGGAGATACTCACTTTGCAAAGAACAGTCTGTGCATGTGAAGTATGCTCCATGAAATGAACAGCATACATAAAGCTTTTTTTTATTAAATTGTGCACCAAAGACTCATCCCTGCCTGCTGATAATCACATGGAATCATGTTTTTCATTTCTCAGAGTCACTGCTGCTCCACTTTACCTATATGATGGGCAGAATCACGCAAAAGTCAATGTTTCCCTCTATTTATTAAGGCAGAATGTTGGTCTCTTGCTCACAGGTCTTCAAGGGGCATTCTTTGGAGTACTTCTGTAGCCAAAGCCCGCAAAAGGCTCTTCTGCTTTTTTTTTTTCAATATATGAAATTTATTGTCAAATTGGTTTCCATACAACACCCAGTGCTCATCCCAAAAGGTGCCATCCTCAATACCCATCACCCACCCTACCCTCCCTCCCAACCCCCATCAACCCTCAGTTTGTTCTCAGTTTTTAAGAGTCTCTTATGCTTTGGCTCTCTCCCAGTCTAACCTCTTTTTTTGTTGTTTTTTTTTTCCTTCCCCTCCTCCATGGGTTTCTGTTAAGTTTCTCAGGATCCACATAAGAGTGAAAACATATGGTATCTGTCTTTCTCTGTATGGCTTATTTCACTTAGCATCACACTCTCCAGTTCCGTCCACGTTGCTACAAAGGGCCATATTTCGTTCTTTCTCATTGCCATGTAGTACTCCATTGTGTATATAAACCACAATTTCTTTATCCATTCATCAGTTGATGGACATTTAGGCTCTTTCCATAATTTGGCTATTGTTGAGAGTGCTGCTATAAACATTGGGGTACAAGTGCCCCTATGCTTCAGTACTCCTGTATCCCTTGGGTAAATTCCTAGCAGTGCTATTGCTGGGTCATTGGGTAGGTCTATTTTTTTTTTAATTTTTTTTAAAATTTTTTTTCAACGTTTTTTATTTATTTTTGGGACAGAGAGAGACAGAGCATGAACGGGGGAGGGGAAGAGAGAGAGGGAGACACAGAATCGGAAACAGGCTCCAGGCTCTGAGCCATCAGTCCAGAGCCCGACGCGGGGCTCGAACTCATGGACCGCGAGATCGTGACCTGGCTGAAGTCGGACGCTTAACCGACTGCGCCACCCAGGCGCCCCTGGGTAGGTCTATTTTTAATTTTATGAGGAACCTCCACACTGCTTTCCAGAGTGTCTGCACCAATTTGCATTCCCACCAACACTGCAAGAGGGTTCCCGTTTCTCCACACCCTCTTCAGCATCTATAGTCTCCTGATTTGTTCATTTTAGCCACTCTGACTGGCGTGAGGTGATATCTCAGTGTGGTTTTGATTTGTATTTCCCTGATAAGGAGCAACATTGAGCATCTTTTCATGTGCCTGTTGGCCATCCGGATATCTTCTTTAGAGAAGTGTCTATTCATGTTTTCTGCCCATTTCTTCACTGGGTTATTTGCTTTTCGGGTGTGGAGTTTGGTGAGCTCTTTATAGATTTTGGATACTAGCCCTTTGTCTGATATGTCATTTGCAAATATCTTTTCCCATTCTGTTGGTTGCCTTTTAGTTTTGTTGGTTGTTTCCTTTGCTGTGCAGAAGCTTTTTATCTTCATAAGGTCCCAGTAGTTCATTTTTGCTTTTAATTCCCTTGCCTTTGGGGATGTGTCGAGTAAGAGATTGCTACGGCTGAGGTCAGAGAAGTCTTTTCCTGCTTTCTCCTCTAGGGTTTGGATGTTTTCCTGTCTCACATTCAGGTCCTTTATCCATTTTGAGTTTATTTTTGTGAATGGTGTGAGAAAGTGGTCTAGTTTCAACCTTCTGCATGTTGCTGTGCAGTTCTCCCAGCACCATTTGTGAAAGAGACTGTCTTTTTTCCATTGGATGTTCTTTCCTGCTTTGTCAAAGATGAGTTGGCCATACGTTTGTGGGTCTAGTTCTGGGGTTTCTATTCTATTCCATTGGTCTATGTGTCTGTTTTTGTGCCAATACCATGCTGTCTTGATGATGACAGCTTTGTAGTAGAGGCTAAAGTCTGGGATTGTGATGCCTCCTGCTTTGGTCTTCTTCTTCAAAATTACTTTGGCTATTCGGGGCCTTTTGTGGTTCCATATGAATTTTAGGATTGCTTGTTCTAGTTTCGAGAAGAATGCTGGTGCCATTTTGATTGGGATTGCATTGAATGTGTAGATAGCTCTGGGTAGTATTGACATTTTGACAATATTTATTCTTCCAATCCATGAGCAGGGAATGTCTTTCAATTTCTTTACATCTTCTTCAATTTCCTTCATAAGCTTTCTATAGTTTTCAGCATACAGATCTTTTACATCTTTGTTAGATTTATTCCTAGGTATTTTATGCTTCTTGGTGCAATTGTGAATGGGATCAGTTTCTTTATTTGTCTTTCTGTTGCTTCATTGTTAGTGTATAAGAATGCAACTGATTTCTGTACACTGATTTTGTATCCTGCGACATTGCTGGATTTCCCATTGGATGGAAATATTGTATCAGTTCTAGCAGACTTTTGGTGGAGTCTATCGGATTTTCCATGTATAATATGTCATCTGCAAAAAGTGAAAGCTTGACTTCATCTTTGCCAATTTGGATGCCTTTGATTTCCTTTTGTTGTCTGATTGCTGATGCTAGAACTTCCAACACTATGTTAAACACCAGCAGTGAGAGTGGGCATCCCTGTCGTGTTCCTGATCCCAGGGAAAAAGCTCTCAGTTTTTCCCCATTAAGGATGATGTTAGCTGTGGGCTTTTCATAAATGGCTTTGATGATGTTTAAGTATGTTACTTCTATCCCGACTTTCTCAAGGGTTTTTATTAAGAAAGGGTGCTGGATTTTGTCAAAGGCCTTTTCTGCATCGATTGACAGGATCATATGGTTCTTATCTTTTCTTTTATTAATGTGATGTATCACATTGATTGATTTGGGAATGTTGAATCCAGCCCTGCATCCCAGGAATGAATCCCACTTGATCATGGTGAATAATTCTTTTTATAAGCTGTTGAATTCGATTTGCTAGTATCTTATTGAGAATTTTTGCATCCATATTCATCAGGGATATTGGCCTGTAGTTCTCTTTTTTTACTGGGTCTCTGTCTGGTTTAGGAATCAAAGTAATACTGGCTTCATAGAATGAGTCTGGAAGTTTTCCTTCCCTTTCTATTTTTTGGAATACCTTGAGAAGGATAGGTATTATCTCTGCTTTAAATGTCTGGTAGAATTCCCCTGGGAAGCCATCTGGTCCTGGACTCTTATTTGTTGGGAGATTTTTGATAACCGATTCAATTTCTTCGCTGGTTATGGGTCTGTTCAAGCTTTCTATTTCCTCCTGATTGAGTTTTGGAAGCATGTGGGTGTTTAGGAATTTGTCCATTTCTTCCAGGTTGTCCAGTTGGTTGGCATATAATTTTTCATAGTATTCCCTGATAATTGTTTGTATCTCTGAGTGATTGGTTGTAATAATTCCATTTTCATTCATGATTTTATCTATTTGGGTCATCTCCCTTTTCTTTTTGAGAAGCCTGGCTAGAGGTTTGTCAATTTTGTTAATTTTTTCAAAAAACCAACTCTTGGTTTCGTTGATCTGCTCTACAGTTTTTAGATTCTATATTGTTTATTTCTGCTCTGATCTTTATTATTTCTCTTCTTCTGCTGGGTTTAGGCTGCCTTTGCTGTTCTGCTTCTATTTCCTTTAGGAGTGCTGTTAGATTTTGTATTTGGGATTTTTCTTGTATCTTGAGATAGGCCTGGATTGCGATGTATTTTCTTCTTAGGACTGCCTTCACTGCATCCCAAAGCGTTTGGATTCTTGTATTTTCATTTTCGTTTGTTTCCATATATTTTTTAATTTCTTCTCTAATTGCCTGGTTGACCCACTGATTCTTTAGTAGGGTGTTCTTTTAGCTCCATGCTTTTGGAGGTTTTCGAGACTTTTTCCTGTGGTTGATTTCAAGCTTCATAGCACTGTGGTCTGAAAGTATGCATGGTATGATTTCAATTCTTGTAAACTTATGAAGGGCTGTTTTGTGACCCAGTATATGATCGATCTTGGAGAATGTTCCATGTGCACTCGAGAAGAAAGTATATTCTGTTGCTTTGGGATGCAGAGTTCTAAATATATGTGTCAAGTCCATCTGATCCAATGTGTCATTCAGGGCCCTTGTTTCTTTATTGACTGTGTGTCTAGATCATCTATCCATTTCTGTAAGTGGAGTATTAAAGTCCCCTGCAATTACCACATTCTTATCAATAAGGTTGCTTATGTTTATGAGTAATTGTTTTATATATTTGGGTGCTCCGGTATTCGGCGCATAGACATTTATAATTCTTAGCTCTTCCTGGTGGATAGACCCTGTAATTATTATATAATTCCCTTCTTCATCCTTGTTACAGCCTTGAATTTGAAATCTAGTTTGTCTGATATAAGTATGGCTACTCCAGCTTTCTTTTGGCTTCCAGTAGCATGATAAATAGTTCTCCATCCCCTCACTCTCAATCTAAAGGTGTCCTCAGATCTAAAATGAGTCTCTTGTAGACAGCAAATAGACGGGTCTTTTTTTTTATCCATTCTGATACCCTATGTCCTTTGGTTGGCACATTTAATCCATTACATTCAGTGTTATTATAGAAAGATACGGGTTTAGAGTCATTGTGATGTCTGTATGTTTTATGCTTGTAGCGATGTCTCTGGTACTTTGTCTCACAGGATTCCCCTTAAGATCTCTTGTAGGGCTGGTTTAGTGGTGACAAATTCCTTCAGTTTTTGTTTGTTTGGGAAGACCTTTATCTCTCCTTCTATTCTAAATGACAGACTTGCTGGATAAAGGATTCTCGGCTGCATATTTTTCCTGTTCAGGACATTAAAGATCTCGTGCCAATTCTTTCTGGCCTGCCAAGTTTCAAAAGAGAGATCAGTCACGAGTCTTATAGGTCTCCCTTTATATGTCAGGGCATGTTTACCCCTTGCTGCTTTCAGAATTTTCTTTTATCCTTGTATTTTGCCAGTTTGACTGATATGTCATGCAGAAGATCGATTCAAGTTCTGTCTGAAGGGAGTTCTCTGTGCCTCTTGGATTTCAATGCCTATTTCCTTCCCCAGTTCAGGGAAGTTCTCAGCTATTATATCTTCAAGTACACCTTCAGCACCTTTCCCTTTCTCTTCCTCCTCTGGGATACCAATTATGCGTATATTATTTATTTTTAGTATATCACTTAGTTCTGTAATTTTTCCCTCATACTCCTGGATTTTTTTCTCTCTCTTTTTCTCACCTTCCTCTTTTTCCATAACTTTATCTTCTAGTTCCCCTATTCTCTCCTCTGCCTCTTCAATCCGAACCATCGTCGTTTCCATTTTGTTTTGCATTTCATTTAAAGCGTTTTTCAGCTCCTCCTGACTGTTCCTGAGCCCCTTGATCTCTGTAGCAAGAGATTCTCTGCTGTCCTCTATACTGTTTTCAAGCCCAGCGATTAATTTTATGACTATTATTCTAAATTCACTTTCTGTTATATTATTTAAATCCTTTTTGATCAGTTCATTGGCTGTTGTTATTTCCTGGAGATTCTTCTGAGGGGAATTCTTCTGAGGGGAATTCTTCTGTTTGGTCATTTTGGATAGTCCCTGGAGTGGTGCGGGCCTGCAGGGCACTTCCCCTGTGTTTTGGTGTATAACTGGAGTTGGTGGGCAGAGCCGCATTCAGCCCTGATGTCTGCCCCCAGCCCACCGCTGGGGCCACAGTCAGACTGGTGCGTGCCTTCTCTTCCCCTCTCCTAGGGGCGGGATTCACTGTGGGGTGGCGTGGCCTGTCTGGGCTACTTGCACACTGCCAGGCTTGTGGTGCTGGGGATCTGGCGTATTAGCTGGGGTGGGTAGGCAAGGTGTACGGGGGCAGGAGGGGCAGGCTTAGCTCGCTTCTCCTTAGGTGATCCACTTCAGGAGAGGCCCTGTGGCAGCAGGAGGGAGTCAGGCCCGCTGCCAGAGGGGTGGCTCCGCAGAAGCACAGCGTTGGGTATTTGAGTGGAGCAAGCAATTTCCCTGGCAGGAACTGGTTCCCTTTGGGATTTTGGCTGGGGGATGGGCGAGGGAGATGGCGCTGGCGAGCGCCTTTGTTCTCCGCCAAATAGCTCTGTCATCTCGGGGCTCAGCAACTCTCCCTTTGTCCTCCAGCCTTCCCGCTTTCCAAGCAGAGGTGTTAACTTATGACCTCCCAGATGCTAAGTCTCGCTTGCTGTCAGAACACACTCCGTCCAGCCCCTCCGCTTTTGCAAGCCAGACTCGGGGGCTCTGCTTGGCCGGCAGGCTGCCCCTCCACCCCGGCTCCCTCCTGCCATTCCTGCAGTGCACACTGCCTCACCGCCCTTCCTACCCTCTTCCGTGGGCCTCTCATCTGTGCTTGGCTCCGGAGACTCCGTTCTGCTAGTCTTCTGGTGGTTTTCTGGGTTAGTTAGGCAGGTAGGTGGAATCTAAGTGATCAGCAGATCGCGGGGTGAGCCCAGCGTCCTCCTACGCCGCCATCTTCCTCTCTCTCCAGCTCTTCTGCTTTTTGAGCAAGCAAGCTTGCTAATATATTGTAGCAATCAATTATTCTATACATGATCCAATTCTCATCCTTAATGAATAACTCTGGGCCTCCGTGTAGCAATTTTCACCATATTGTTTTATTATCCATCAAGGTTCCTTTGGGTGCATATGAATTCAGTCAGATTCATATCTCTGGCTAACAAATATCCAATCTGGACAGGCCTGTGACTGTGAGACAGGTTCAGCCAAAGGGGCCCTGACATTTTGGTTTCATGACTACATGAAAATCCAGAGACCTAGGGCATTGGAATGGGTCCAGCTGAGAATTGTTTTTGTAGATGCTGGGCCAGAGGTATGAGGGGGGACCTTGATTCCTTGCTGGTCCTGGGGGAAATGAAGTTAAATATCTCCTTTCCACATTGATCACATGCCCATTGGATGGAAATATTGAATGAACTTTGGTCCTCCCTACAGCCATTCTCTTTTCATTATTGTATTTCTAAATATGTCTTTTTTCACCTTTAGGAGCCATGGACCTTGCACTACTCAGTTGGCACCAAGGGATGGGTATCAGTTTTCCAACTGTGGCGTACTAACAGCCATCAGCATTGGATTACAGGCAGTTCATGAGCCAATGGAGGGATCTCAGAGTCTGATTTACCTGAGGACAGCTGGCCCTCCTGTTCCTGAGCTCTTGTTGCTTAGAAGGCTATTATAGCAATTTTAAATAATTGCCATTGGAAACAAGTTTCTCACTGGAACATTTTCAGAGCCAGTGTCTCAGAGTCATATCCTCTCATATTAAATGAGGAGTCTCGGGGAGCCTGGGCGGCTCAGTTATTTAAGCGTCCGACTTTGGTTCAGGTCATGATCTCATCGCTCGTGAGTTTGAGCCCTTCATTGCGCTCTGTGCTGACAGCTCAGAGCCTGGAGCCTGCTTCAGATTCTGTATCTCCCTCTCTCTCTCTTTACCCCTCCTCTGCTCATGCTCTATCTCTCTCTGTCTCAAAAAATAAATGAACATTAAATGAAATTTAAATGAGGAGTCTGGTACAATCCTGGCGAGTGTGTGAAAGGTTTAGTGACAGGGCCTCTGGCAATGGGTTTCAGAATTTGTGGACATCACTAGGCTAGGACATCTGCAGGCACCCAGTGGAGAATGCTTGCGTGTAGCCTAAGCCAGAGGTTTAAGGAAGCCAGCCAGCCTCCTTTCTGGGGCAAGAGGAAGTTAAGCAAGATATCTCCTTTCCAGAGGGATGCCATTCACATTGGAGATGCAGAACTTTGGCACTGCTTGTATACATACCCATCCCTTGCTGCTTTTCTAGTTAGGTCTCACTACACATTCAATTTGTTAATGAGCAAATTGAAGGCTCTCTGGGTCTGATATCCCAGAGGAAAACTGGCTCTTCTGTTCCTGTACACATGGTATTGCTTCGAAGGCTAGCGTATGCACAAGCATAGGTAGAAAGTTGGCCTACCCCCCTTACTAATGAGGATTACTTCATTCTGAAGTACAGCAGGTTTTTCATATAGGCAGGATGCTCCAAGATGTGGTCAGCACATAAAGTATCTTTGGATTCAACATGACACCAAGTTCTGCTTCCAAACACTTGCCCATCAGCCGGGAGTACTTCCCAGCTACCACTGTATCTCTGCTGCCCCTGTGTACTGCTGGCAAAGGCAGGACACTTACCCAAAGCCAGGGCTTTCCCTCTGATTCTGAAGGAAAAATATGGGTGGACTTCTTGCTGATAGAACTTCCACATGGAACTTATAGAGGTCACTCTTTGTCAATGCAAACATGTGTTTCTCATTCTTGAGTCAGTGAGCTGGGGAAGACTGCTAGTCACATCACTATCCACATTATGTCTTTCTTATCTCTGATGCAGAACTTTGGCCCTTCCTGTGTCCATTTTCACCCCTTTGCTCTATTTTAACTGTTGAGCCCTCCTTGGGATCCATTTCATGTGATTGTCTCAGAGTCATATACTCAGCTTTCAACTGGGGATTCTGATCCATTCCTTGTGACTATGGCATATGTTTAGCCAAAGGGCCCTTGGCTCTTCAGCAGGATAGTGTTTCATGTACGACTGTTCATCTCTGCATGAGTCTCTCAGAACTCAGATTTCTGGCCAAATAGGCCTGTGTTTTGCTTTTTGTTTTTCCAGGGACAGATCCTCAGATCCTCTTAGGTTTTCAAGCATCTTGAAAAGATAAGAAAAATTATAAAATGGGAAGTTGTTACAATATCTGAAAGATGCTCAGGGCAAGATCTATTTATTTTAAACCAGTGCAACCTTAATGATATATGAATAGACAAGGCAACCCTGCTATAGTACCTCTGTCTGCATTTTTTCAGGCATACTGCACACTGGCCAGCATCTTTACTCAGTACATCCTCATTATGGCTTAGTCTTGGCTTTCTTCAACACATCACATCATGCATACCCATTTCATGTGAGGGTACACATGTGAGGGTACTTTAATGTTCCAAACTTGTGTTGGGATAAATGAACTGGTAAGGAGGCAAACACCAGGTGCTGCCCTAATGGGTTCCATCATATCTGCCAATCCCTAGTTTCTGCCACTGTCCTTGGGTTGTTGTGGATCTAGTCCTGTCAGCCAGAACTGTTGCTGTTGCTCCTGTTGAGTGTGCTGAAGGAGAACAACGCTGCAGATGCCAATGCCATGGTTGTCACACCATGTACAGATAGTGGTTTTGCTGGATCACTGAAGCTGCTATGGCACTGCCTGATGCACAGGGATATTCATGCCTTGGCACCCCACCCAGAAACCTCCTTGTGGCCATGACGACCGATGCCTGTGGTCCCACTTGCCCCTCTGTGCCCCAGCTGGAATGTAAATCCAAGACTGAGCAAATGCAAGTGCTGCCATTAGTAGTGAATGGGCTGCCTTGCTTGGGGTCCACCTCCAACATGTGTGGGCTTGTATGAAAATATATCCATGGGCACAAGCTGAGTTATTGACAGCTCCATACCTCCTAAGTCTGAAGAGGGACATCGTTAGACATAGAGCCATGGGAAGGGAATGGCCATAAGGACACCCAAAATTCAATATTCCCAATGGGAATGGGATCATCTGGAAAGAGGCCATGTAATTTCATGTGCCCTCAGCCAATAAAGGAGGCCAGCTCCCTTCCCAGACCTCTGGTCCAGCCTAAGTGTAAACATTCTCCTTTGGGCCCTTACAATGCCCTAGGTCTCTGAATATCTGCATGGTTTTGACGTCAACTTGCCAGGGGCCTTGTGGCCAAACCTACCCCAGTCACAAGGACTGGAATGGGATTCCTAGATGAATGCCAAGGATATTCCTCTGAGAGACTACATGCAATGGATGCTAGAGAGGACCTAGTTTAGAAATAGAGTGAAGGGAGTGAAAATGGATCCACAGAGGGCCAGGTGTCTTCATTAGGGATGAGAATGGGATTATGTGGAGAATGAAGTGACTGACATGTTCTAGCAAGCTGGCTGTCTCAGTAAAAAGCAAAACTTTGGGCTTTGGTGAAGGGAGCCCTCAACAGGTTACCTCTGGAAGCCCTGTCAGCAAGGGGCCTACATTCTCCCTTCAGAAAGAGAGGGAAAGCCCTGGCTTTGGGTGCATTTCTTGCCCTTCCCATTAGTAGACAGGGGTGAAAATGATTCAGCTGTGGCTGTTTGGAGCTCCTGGCTGATGGTCAAGTGGTTAGAACCTGACCTGGGTTCAGTATTCTCTTCAGTGTCCCTTTGTTCACTGGTCATTGCCTGGAACATAGCGCACATGGTTCAACCATCTACTCTGCAGGATGAAGGCACCTCTGTCAGCCAGGGGAGGGAGGCCAGCTGGCTCCCCATCCCCACAATTACCCTAGCTGGCTAAGCACCAATCCTCCAGGGACAGAGGGGCCTGTTTTCCTCTGCAATACCAGACACTGAGAGCTATCAATTAGCTCAGGGACTGGGAACTTCACACCAATGTTTGTACCTGGGCTGTGTACCTAACACAGCCCCATGGATCCTGGAATGTTCTAGTTTAAACAGAGTATACTTTTCTGTGATTCATGCTCTGAATGTCTCCCAGGTAGGACATAGTTTGAAAAAAAAGAGCAACAAAATACAAATAGGCACCCAGATGACCAAAGTTCTTCATTACAGATGAGAATTGGCCAATGTTAGAATTAAGTGCCTTCTATTTCCTGGCAGGCTTGCTGTCTGTGAGGTAACACCTGAGGACTGGTGTTAAAGGAGAACTCCGTTGGCTACACCTGAGAGTAAAATCTGCAAAAGGTCTGTATTCTTTATAAAGAGAGGGAAAACTGGTTTTGGCTGTTTTTCCTATACTTCCCATGAGGAAATAGATGGAGCATTGATTCAGAGCTAAGGGGTTCCTGCTGCCAGCACATGATCAATTTTTTGGAACCTGAACCTGATGAAGCAGTTCTTTAAAGGGCCCTTACTGTGCTGACCAGGTCATGAAGCATAGTGTGCATATGGGAACCATCTGTGATACAGAATGGAGCCATTTCAATCAGCCAAGGGAGCAAAGCCGGCTGGCTACCCTTAACTTCACTTACCAGAGCTAGCAAAGCGTCAACCACTCAGAGACAACAAGGCCATACTTCCTTTGAGATGAAGTTACTTTCGCTCTCACATAGCACAGGACCAGAGTTGGAGTTTAGCATCAATCCTTGGGCTCTTCTTCTTTTTTTTTTTTTTAATTTTTTTTTCAACATTTATTTATTTTTGGGACAGAGAGAGACAGAGCATGAACGGGGGAGGGGCAGAGAGAGAGGGAGACACAGAATCCGAAACAGGCTCCAGGCTCTGAGCTGTCAGCCCAGAGCCCAACGCGGGGCTCGAACTCACAAACCGCGAGATCGTGACCTGGCTGAAGTCGGACGCTTAACCGACTGCGCCGCCCAGGCGCCCCGATCCTTGGGCTCTTCTTGTGTGAGTGAAAGCCTAATTGTCTTTGAATGTGACCCAAGATGTAGAAAATAGCAAATTGGTGGGGATGGCTACAAGGGAGGCTAAGACTCTACATTACATATGGGAATGGGGTAATGCTGGGAATGTATATCTATATTCATTTCTCCTTGCTGTCTGTGTAAGGTGAGTCCCTCCCCACTCATCTGGGACAGCCTACACACACACACACATACATACACAGCTTGGCACTTTCACAGGCGTTAGGCCTCTCACTGTGAACATAGTTCTAATCAGAAGCTACAAGAAGTCCTATTGCCAATCTATTCCAGAGTTACCAGGACTCAGCCAGAGCCCCAGTAAAAAATGGAGGATATTGCACTGAGACACTGACTCTGAATGGATTCCAGCGAGATCCTAGTTTGAAAAAAAGAACAAAGGGATGGAAAGAAATACACAGACGGTCAAATTAATTCATTAAAAATAAGAGAGGGAGGAAAATGAGAAAGAAGTGCCTAGCACAATCTCCTGAGAAGCTGTTGTCTCTTATAAGAAACAACTGTTGGCTGGGGTAAAGCAAAACATCCATTGTCAATACCTGGGTTCTCAGTTGGTCCAAGTCCTGCACTTTTCTTTCAGAAATAGAAGGAAGGCTTTTGACCTTGGCTTCTTTTTATTCCTTACCCCTCATGGCATAGAAAGGGCAGTAATTCAGTAGCCGTAGGTCAATGCTTCCACTGGTGCTCTAGGTTTTGTAACCAGGTTATGGTGAAGTATTCCTTGTAAGAGCTTTTCTGTGCTGAATAGTCCTGCAGGATACTGTGCATGCCTGATCCATCTGCCTTAGAGAATGAAGACATTTCAATCATCCAGGGGACAGAGGCAAGCTGGGTACCCATCACAAAGATTACCAGTTCCAGTCAAGCAAAATGTGCTCATGGATAGGAGGGTCATTGTTCTTTGGGATGAAATAACTGATTGCTCTCACATAGCACAGGACCAGAGTGGTAGTTCATCATAAATCCTGGATGTTGGCTGTGTGGCTGACAAATCAATACCACCTGGTTGTGACCCATTACTTGGTTTTGAAAACAGAAAATTGATGGGAACAGCTATAAGGAAGGTAACAGTTCTACATTACACAGGAGATTAGGATAAAGCTGGGAGTTGAATGTATAACATAGTTTTGCTTTCAACCAGAAGTAAGGCAAGCTCCCCCCAAACTCTGGCATTGCATACACATGGAAATTCTACTGGACTCCTTAAATTGCCCTATGCCTCACATTGTCAACATAGCTCTGAAAGGTAAATAATGAGGGGTCCTGTGTCCCCACCTATGCCAGAGACATATGGACTGGGCCAGATTCCCCAACCTAAAGAAAAGGGTATTTCTGTCAGACTGTGGCTCTGAATGACACCCAGGGAGACTACTTAGAAAAAAGTAAACAGATACTCATTGAACTGGAAATGGGGAAGGCCAAAGTACTTCATTATAGATGAGAATGGGACAAAGATTAGAATGAAGTGACTAGCACAATTTCCTGGCAAGGTCCTGGCTAAGGAGTAAGAAACACCTTTCGCCAGAGACAAACTAAACCTCTAAAGGGAAACCTCCTGAACGCACAGTCTGCAAGAGGTCTGCATATTTCCTTCTGAAAGAGAGGGAAAGCTGGTTTTGGCTGTTTTTCCTGCCCTTCCCATCAGGGGATAGAGGCAGCAGGGATTCACAGGTCCATGCTCCAGGATGTTGCTCAAGTGTTTGGAACCATTCCTGTGGCACATTAGTTTTTGAATGGCCACTTTCTACCCTGACTAGGTCCTGGAACATACTTCATATGTGTGGATTGTGTGCTATTCAGAATTATGTCATCTAAAACAGCCAGATGAGAAGTAAACCTATGTAAACCATCACTGCTCTTACACCAGCCAGCCAAGCACTAAGTGCTCTCTGACATCAAGAAAATCTTTCCTTTGGGTTGTCAGAAACCACTTACTCTTGGTTAGCACAGAGCCAGAGTGGGAACTCACCACCAATCCCTGGGAGCTCACTGTGTGATTGATAACCTCACTGCCCCAGTCTGCAACCCAAGTCCTAGTTAGCAAATAGCAATGAGATGGGTATGACTCTATGGAGAACCAAAGTTTTAATTTTAGATGAGAATGGAATAAAGCTGAGAGTGAAATGTCTCGCTTAATTTGCCCTTGTCCCAGAAGTAAGGACAGATCCCTCCCAACACTTTGACCTCACCAACACACAAATATTCTGTGCTGAGTACTTTCCACTGACCTACATCTAATGTTGTCAATATGGATATGGAAGGCAAGTTCCCAGGTCTCCTATGGCCTAACCTGTTCTAATGTCACAAGAACATATCCAGAATCCCAAATTAAAATCAGAAGGAATTTCTCTGAATCATTGGCCCTGATTGGCCCATGGGAGATTCTAATTTTAAAAAGACTAAAAGGAAGGGTCACGTGGGTGGCTCAGTCAGTTAAGCATCTGATTTTGACTCAGGTCACGATCTCATGGTTGGCAAGTTCAAGCCCCGCATCAAGTTATCTGCTGTCAGTGCAGAGCCTACTTTGGATCCTCTGTCCCTCTCTTTCTGCCCCACCCACACTTATGTGCTCCCTCTCTCTACCTCACTCTATCAAAAAAATAAATAAACAGGGAGTGGAGGAAGATGGCGAAGGAGGATGCTGGGCTCACCACATCCTGCTGATCGCTTAGATTCCACCCATATCTACCTAAGTAACCCAGAAAACCTCCAGAAGGCTATCAGAATGGACTCTCTGGAGCCAAGCATAGATGAGAGGTCCACGGAAGAGGGTGGGAAAGACGGAGAGGCGGTGCACGCTACAGGGACTGGTGGGAGGGAGCCAGGGTGGTGGAGGGGCAGCAAGCCCACCCAGCAAGGCAGAACCCCCAAGTCTGGCTTGCAAAAGCAGAGGGGCCGGACAGAGTGTGTTCTGACAGCCAGTGGGACCTAACATCTGGAATGTTATAAGTCAACAGCTCTGTTCAGAGAGCGGGAGGGAGAGTTGTTGAGCCCCGGAAGACAGAGCTCAGCTTGGCGGGGAACAAAGGTGCTGGGAAGCGCCATCTCCCTCGCCCATCGCCCAGCCAAAATCCCAAAGGGAGCCAGTTCCCGTCATGAAACTTGCTTGCACCATGCAAACACCCAAGGCTGTGCTTCTGCAGATCCATCCCTCCAACGGGTCGCCTCCCTCCCGGTGCCAAAGAGCCCCTCCCTAAGCGGACCACCGAAGACAAAGCGAGCAGAGCCTGCCCCTCCCACCCCTGTGCACCTTGTGGATCCACCCTGGCTAATACGCCAGATCCTATGGAAGGAGCACCACAAGCCTGGCACTGTGCAAGTAGCTCAGACAGGGGCCACACCACTCCACAGTGAGTCCTGCCCCTTGGAGAGGGGAAGATAAGGTACACACCAGTCTGACTGTGGCCCCAGCGGCGGGCTGGGGGCAGACATCAGGTCTGACTGTGGCCCCGCCCACTAACGCAAGTAACTCCAGACAGCACAGAGGAAGAACCCTGCAGTTCCCCGCCACTCCAGGGACTATCCAAAATGACAAAACAGAGGAATTCTCCTCAAAAGAAACTCCAGGAAGTAGCGACAGTTAACAAACTGATGAAAAATGATTTAAGCAATATAGCAGAAAATGAATTTAAAATAATAGTCATAACATTAATCGCTGAACTTGAAAAAAGTATAGAAGACAGCAGAGAATCTATTACTACAGAGATCAAGGGGCTAAGAAACAGTCAGGTGGACCTAAAAAATTCTAGAAATGAGGGGCAAAATAAAATGGAGGCGACCACAACTTGGATTGAAGAGGCTGAGGAGAGAATAGGTGAATTAGAAGATAAAATTATGGAAAAAGAAGAAGCTGAGAAAAAGATAAAAAAAAATCCAGGGAGACTTAGAGAACTAAGTGACATAATTAAGCCAAATAATGTACGCATAATTGGTATTCCAGAGGAGGAAGAGAGAGGGAAAGGTGGGAAGGTGTACTTGAAGAAATCATAGCTGAGAACTCCCCGGATCTGGGGAAGGAAAAAGGCATTGAAATCCAAGAGGCACAGAGAACTCCCTTCAGACAGAACTTGAATCGATCTTCTGCATGATATATCATAGTGAAACTGGCAAAATACAAGGATAAAGAGAAAATACTGAAGGCAGCTTGGGATAAACATGCTCTAACATATAAAGGGAGACCGATAAGACTAGTGATGTATCTCTCTTCTGAAACTTGGCAGGCCAGAAAGGAATGGCAGGAAATCTTCAATGTGATGAACAGAAAAAAAAATACGCAGCTCAGAATCCTTTATCCAGCAAGTCTGTCATTTAGAATAGAAGGAGAGATAAAGGTCTTCCCAAACAAAACCTGAAGGAATTCGTCACCACTAAATCAGCCCTACAAGAGATCCTAAGGGGGATCCTGTGAGACAAAGTACCGGAGACATAACTGCAAGCATGAAACCTACAGACATCACAATGACTCTAAACCCATATCTTTCAATAATAGCACTGAATGTAAATGGACTAAATGCTCCAACCAAAAGACATAGGGTATCAGAATGGATAAAAACACAAGACCCATCTATTTGCTGTCTACAAGAGACTCACTTTAGACCTGAGGACACCTTCAGATTGAAAGTGAGGGATGGAGAACTATCTATCATGCTACTGGAAGTCAAAAGAAAGCTGGAGTAGCCATACTTATATCAGACAAACTAGACTTCAAATTAAAGACTGTAACAAGAGATGAAGAAGGGCATTATATAATCATTACAGGGACTATCCATCAGGAAGTGGTAACAGTCATAAATATCTATGTGCCAAATATGGGAGCCCCCAAATATATAAAACAGTTCATCACAAACATAAGCAACCTTATTGATAAGAATGTGCTAATTGCAGGGGACTTTAATACTCCACTTACAACATTGGGTAGATCATCTAGACACAGGATAAATAAAGAAACAAGGGCCCTGAATGATACACTGGATCAGATGGTCTTGATAGATATATTTAGAACTCTGTATCCCAAAGCAACAGAATATACATTCTTCTCGAGTGCACATGGAACATTCTCCAAGATAGATCACATACTGGGTCACAAAACAGCCTTTCATAAGTATACAAGAATTGAGATCATACCATGCATACTTTCAGACCACAATGCTATGAAGCTTGAAATCAACCACAGGAAAAAGTCTCGAAAACCTCCAAAAGAATGGAGGTTAAAGAACACCCTACTAAAGAATGAGTGGGTCAACCAGGCAATTAGAGAAGAAATTAAAAAATATATGGAAAAAAACAAAAATGAAAATACAACAATCCAAACGCTTTGGGACGCAGCGAAGGCAGTCCTGAGAGGAAAATACATTGCAATCCAGGCCTATCTCAAGAAACAAGAAAAATCCCAAATACAAAATCGAACAGCACACCTAAAGGAAATAGAAGCAGAACAGCAAAGACACCCCAAACCCAGCAGAAGAGGAGAAATGATAAAGATTAGAGCAGAAATAAACAATATAGAATCTAAAAAAAACTGTAGAGCAGATCAAAGAAACCAAGAATTGGTTTTTTGAAAAAATACACAAAACTGATAAACCTCTAGCCAGGCTTGTCAAAAAGAAAAGGGAGATGACCCAAATAGATAAAATCATGAATGAAAATGGAATTATTACAACCAATCCCTCAGAAATACAACCAATTATCAGGGAATACTACGAAAAATTGTATGCCAACAATCTGGACAACATGGAAGAAATGTACAAATTCCTAAACACCCACACACTTCTAAAACTCAAACCGGAAGAAATAGAAAGCTTCAACAGACCCATAACCAGCGAAGAAATTGAATCAGTTATCAAAAATCTCCTGACAAATAAGAGTCCAGGACCAGATGGCTTCCCAGGGGAATTCTACCAGACATTTAAAGCAGAGATAATACCTATCCTTATCAAGCTATTCCAAAAAATAGAAAGGGAAAGAAAGCTTCCATACTCATTCTATGAAGCCAGAATTACTTTGATTCCTAAAGCAGACAGACACCCAGTAAAAAAAGAGAACTACAGGCCAATATCCCTGATGAATATGGATGCAAAAATTCTCAATAAGATACTAGCAAATCGAATTCAACAGCATAAAATATTCACCATGATCATGTGGGATTCATTCCTGGGCTGCAGGGCTGGTCCACCATTCGCAAATCAATCAATGCGATACATCACATTAATAAAAGAAAACATAAGAACCGTATGATCCTGTCAATTGATGCAGAAAAAGCATTTGACAAAATTCAGCATCCTTTCTTAAGAAAAACCCTCTAGAAAGTCGGGATAGAGGGAACATACTTAAAGATCATAAAAGCCATTTATGAAAATCCCACAGCTAATATCATCCTCAATGGGGAAAAACTGAGAGCTTTCTCTCTGAGATCAGGAACACAACAGGGATGTCCACTCTCACCGCTGTTGTGTAACATAGTGTTGAAGGTTCTAGCAACAGCAATAAAACAACAAAAGGAAATCAAAGGCAACAAAATTGGCAAAGGTGAAATTAAGCTTTCACTTTTTTCAGATGACATACTATACATTGAAAACCCGATAGACTCCACCAAAAGTCTGCTAGAACTATTACATGAATTCAGCAAAGTTGCAGGATACAAAACCAATGTACAGAAATCAGTTGCATTCTTATACACTAATAATGAAGCAACAGAAAGACAAATAAAGAAACTGATCCCATTCACAATTGCACCAAGAAGCATAAAATATCTAGGAATAAACCTGACCAAAGATGTGAAAGATCTGTATGCTTTCAGCATACTATCAAAAGCGTATGAAGGAAATTGAAGAAGATATAAAAAAATGGAAAAATATTCCATGCTCATGGATTGGAAGAATAAATATTGTTAAAATGTCAATACTACCCAAAGCTATCTACACATTCAATGCAATCCCAGTCAAAATTACACCAGCATTCTTCTCGAAGCTACAACAAGCAATCCTAAAATTTGTATGGAACCACAAAAGGCCCCGAATAGCCAAAGTAATTTTGAAGAAGACCAAAGCAGGAGGCATCACAATCCCAGACTTTAGCCTCTACTACAATGCTTTAATCAGCAAGACAGCATGGTATTGGCACAAAAACAGACACATAGATCAATGGAATTCAATAGAAACCCCAGAACTAGACCCACAGAGGTATGGACAACTAATCTTTGACAAAGCAGGAAAGAACATCCAATGGAAAAAAGACAGTCTCTTTAACAAATGGTGCTGGGAGAACTGGACAGCAACATGCAGAAAGATGAAACTAGACCACTTTCTCACACCATTCACAATAATAAACTCAAAATGGATAAAGGAACTTAATGTGAGACAGGACACCATCAAAACCCTAGAGGAGAAAGCAGGGAAAAACCTCTCTGACCTCAGCCAAAGCAATTTCCTACTTGACTCATCTCCAAATGCAAGGGAATTAAAAGTAAAAATGAACTATTGGGACCTCATCAAGATAAAAGGCGTCTGCACTAGAAAGGAAACAATCAACAAAACTAAAAGGCAACCAATGGAATGAGAAAAGATATTTGCAAATGACATATTGTTCAAAGGGCTAGTATCCAAACTGTATAAAGGGCTCACCAAACTCCACACCCAAAAACAAATAATCCAGTGAAGAAATGGGCAGAAAACATGAATAGTCAGTTCTCTAAATATGACATCCAGGTGGCCAACAGGCACATGAAAAGATGCTCAATGTCGCTCCTCATCAGGGAAATGCAAATCAAAACCACACTGAGAAACCACCTCACGCCAGTCAGAGTGGCTAAAATGAACAAAACAGGAGACTATAGATGCTGGAGAGGATGTGGAGAAACGGGAACCCTCTTTCACTGCTGATGGGAATGCACACTGGTGTAACCACTCTGGAAAACAGTGTGGAGGTTCCTCAAAAAATTAAAAATAGACCTACCCTATGACCCAGCAGTAGCACGGCTGGGAATTTACCCAAGGGATACAGAGGTACTGATGCATAGGGGCACTTGTACCCCTATGTTTATAGCAGCACTCTCAACAATAGCCAAATTATGGAAAGAGCCTAAATGTCCATCAACTGATGAATGGATAAAGAAATTGTGGTTTATATACACTATGGAATACTACATGGCAATGAGAAAGAATGAAATATGGCCTTTTGTAGCAACGTTGATGGAAGTGGAGAGTGTTACACTAAGTGAAATAAGTCATACAGAGAAGGACAGATTCCATATGTTTTCACTCCTATGTGGATCCTGAGAAACTTAACAGAAGACCATGGGCGAGGGGAAGAAAAAAAAAATGGTTAGAGAGGGAGGGAGCCAAAACATACGAGACTCCTAAAAACTGAGAACAAACTGAGGGTTGATGGGGGGTGGGAGGGAGGGGTGGGTGGGTGATGGGTATTGAGGGCACCTGTTGGGATGAGCAATGAGTGTTGTATGGAAACCAATTTGACAATAAATTTCATTATATAAAAAAAAAGAAAAGAAATCTTTAAAAAAATAAAAGTAAAAATAAAAATAAACCTTAAAAAATAGTGTAAGGATGGAGATAGATACCCACAGGGGCAATGTACCTTATGACATGAGCATGGGAGAAATCTGAGGATTAAATGACTAGCACAATCTTCTGGCAAGCTGACTGTCTTGTGAATAAGAATCACATAAGGGCTGGGGCAAAGGGAAACCTGCACCTTCTACCTGGGACACCTCATGGCAAGATGCCTCTATTCTTACTTCTGAAAGAGACAGCAAGCTTCTGGAGTTCCCTGTTTTCCCTTTACATCCCATCAGTGAATAGAGGCAGCAGTGATTCAAGGGTTGTGGGTTTGTGCTCCAGGCTAGTACTCAAATGTTTGGGACCAGGCTGTGGTGCAGTAGTTTCTGATTTATCTGTTTCTGTGCTCAGTATGTACACAAGAATACTGCCCATGGGTGAACTAATTGCTCCTCAGATTGAAAGAATCTTTAATGGCAAGGGAGGGAGACAAATTGGCTAGCCATAATTTCTTACATTCGCCAGCCAAACACCAAGTACTCACAGGAAGGCAATCTTTCCTTTGGGATATCAGAAACTGATGGCTCTTGGTTAACATAGACCAGAGTCGGAGCTCATTAGTAATGGCTGGGCACTCACTATGTGAGTTATGCCTTCATCTCCCTTGCCTGAGATCCAAGACATAGTTATCAATACTGCCAGGTAATTGGAATTGCTACACACAGGGCCAAAGGTTTTCATTTCAAGTGAGAATGTGATAAAGCTGACAATGAAATGTCTAGCTCCGCATTCCTCTTGTCCCAAAAGTGAAGATAGCTCCCTCCCAATATCTCTGACCCTGACTATACACGAGCATTCTTGCTGGGTCCCTTGAAATGCCCTGGGCTTACACTTGTTAACATAGTACTGAAAGGCAATTTTTGAGGGACCCTGTGGCCCAACCTATCCTAGAGTGCTAAGAACTTGGCCAGATCCCCCAGTTAAAAGTAGAGAAAATGGCTCTGAGACACTGTCCCTTAATGGAAAATATGGACAGCTTAGCTTTAAAAACAGTAACAGGATGGATAAGGAAATACAGAAGGCCATAACTCTTTATTACAGAAGGGAATGGGATATGGCAGTAAATGAAGCAACTAGCAAAATCTCCTGGAAAGATGGTTGTCTCAGGAGTAAGAACAATCTGTGAGCTAGGACAGAAGGAAACCTCCTGTATAGTTCCTTCAGAAAGAGATTGAAAGTTTCTGGCATTAGCTCCGCCCCCCATCCTTTGAGGTAGATTCTGTCTTGTTGCTGACCACAAGTATTTGGAAAGTGGCTGTGGTGCATAAGTCATTGAATGGGCTATTTCTGCACATAGATGGCCCCAAAGAATACTGAAAATGGGTAAACTGCTTTTTAGAATGAAGATATCTGTAGTATCCAGTGGTTGGAGTTCTGCTAACTATTACCATGCCAACTCCAGCCTTTCAAGCATCAAGTCGTCCACCTACTGTCGGCAGTAGGTCAATGGTGTATCAGAAACTGATTGCTTTCAGTTAGCATGAGAGCAGAGTGGGAGCTCTCCACAAATCCCTGGTTTTTCAATGAGTTATTGACAAGCCCACTGTGCCTGGTGGGAACCAAGATATAATTAGAAAGACAGCAAGGATGAGGAACCTGCGTGGCTCAGTCAGTGAAGTGGCCGACTATTGATTTGAGCTCAGATCATGATCTCATGGTCATGAGTACAAGTCCCACATTGGGCTTTGTGCTCACAGTGCAGAGCCTGCTTTGGATCTTCTGTCTCCCTCTTTTTACCCCTACCCTGCTCATGCTTTCTCTCCCTCTCCCTGTTTCTCAAAAATAAATAAATGTTAAAAAACTAAAAAAAGGAAAAACAGCAAGGCAATGAGGATAGTCACATGGTTAGCCAATGTCCTTCATTTCCTATGAGAATGGAAACAAACTGAGAATCAAGTGACTAGTATAAACTACTTGAAGCTGGCTATCTTCAGACTAAGAAGCACCTCTGCACTGAGGAAAGGGAAAAACACCACTGTTTCAGCCTGCGAGTTCAGTCCAAGAATTCATCTGAAATTCAAATGAGAACAGGATAAAACTGAAAATGTAATGTATAGCTCAGTGTTTCCTTGTTCCAGAAGCAGGACTGGATTTCTCCCAACTCCTATGGGACTGTCTACATCCAAACATTCTGTGCTGGGCACTTTCAAATATCCTAGGTTTCCTGATGTACACATAGTTCTAAAACGCAAGTGGTGAGAGGGCCCAAGCCCAAAGTATTCCAGACTCGAGAGAACTTGACCAAAATCCTCACTTAAAATGAGAGTGAATTCATCTTAAAATCTGGCTCTGAATGTCTACTAGATTAAATTTAGCTTGAAGAAAAAAGATAAACAATATGCACATGGGTGTACAGAGGCCCAAATTTCATTCCTACAGATGAAAACAGAATAAAGCAAAGAAGGAAGTGGCTAGCATAATCTCAAGATTAAGAAATTCCAATGGTTTGGGGGAAGGGAAACGTCCATTGGATACACCTGCTGTCCCTACTGCAAAAAATGTTCATCCAGAACTTTGGCAATATAGGAATTATCCTGTCCTTTGCCTTTTTTCCTGCCCCTTTTCTCAATTATAGATACAACATTTATTTAGTGGTTCAGGGAAACTTGATCTTCTGACTTTCAAGTGTTTGGAACCAGGCCTTAGTGCAGAAGTCCTTGACTGGGCTCTTTCTGCACTGACCCATGTCTAGGAGCAAACTGCCCATCTGGGAGCTTTCAACTTTTCAGAATGAAGGCAGCTCAATTAGCCAGTTGGGGACACTGTCAGGGTAAACACCACCATGCCACTTGCAGCCTGCCAACCACCACATTTTCAGTAAAAAGAGAGCAATTTTCCCTTGGGGATATTAGAAACTGATTGGTCTTGGTTACCACAGGAAGTGAGGGGGAGCTTTCCATTAATCCCTGAGTGCTTTTTATGTGAGTGACAACCCCGTTTCTCCTAAGTGTGACTCAAGACCTGGTTAGTAAATTTGCAAGTTGATGGGAATATATTTTAGGAGAGAATGTGATATAACTTAAATGTGGTGCCTAGCTTCTTTTTCCTCTTGCTGCAGGACTGAGACTGTCTCCATCACACTCCCTTGTCCCTGCCTACATGCAAACATTCTGTGCTGTGCTCCTCCAAATGCCCTATGTCTTTTGTGGCCAACACAAGGCTGAAGGCAAGCCCTGTGTGCCCATTTTGCCCAACTTTTCTCAAAGTTGGGAGAACTTGGCCTGACTCCCCAGTTGACATGAGGGGAAATTGCTCTTACAGTCTGGCCTTGAATCCCCACAGTAAATGCCTAGGTGGGAATAGTGCAAAAGGATGGAAATGGATACATCAATGGACAAAGTTCTTCACTGTAGATGAGGACAACATAAATCCTAGGATGAAATGAGTACCTAAGGTGTTTCTTGCCCCAGAAGTGAGGCCAGCTCCCTCTTGGCTCCTATGGACTTCGCCTATATGGAGAAATTCTGTTCTGGGCACCTTCCAATGCCTTAGGCCTCCCTTTGTCAATATAGTTATGAAAGACCAGTCTCAAAGGATCACATTGCTGAAATTATCTCTGAGTTAGATGAACTCAGTGAGACTGTCCCATTAAAAGCTGAGGAAATCTCTCTTGGATGCTGGCCATGAATGTTTCTCAGGGAAGACCTAGTTTCATAAAAGAGCAAAATGATGGAAATGGATACATAGAGTGCCAAAGTTCTTCATATCCAATGAGAATGGGGTAAATCTGAGAATGAAGTGACTAGCACACTCTTTTGGCAAGCTGGCTGTCTCATAAATAAAAAACACCTCTTGGCCAGGGCAACATAAACCTCCATTGTATACCCTGGGGACCAGTTTTGCAAGAATTCTTCACTGGGACTTCAGAAATGGATGAGAACCATATGGCACTGAGTGGACAGACTACTTACCCTGACCTACAGTGGATACAGTCACCAGTGATTTTAGTGTAATGGGTTTTGATGTTTATATGTTTGGAATCAGGCTCTGTGGAAGTATTCCTTGAATTGGCAATACACTTACAGCTTCTGGGAGCTAAATGTCCATATGAGAACCATTTGCTTTTCAGTATGAAGTCATCTGAAGCAGCCAGGGGAGGGAGGCCAACTGGGTAACCCTAACTGTGCTTACCCAAAACTGCCAAGCCCCACAAGCTCAGTAACACGTAGTTAATCTTTATTTGTGGATATCAGGAGCTTATTGCTCTAGGTTAACATAGTAACAGAGTAGGAGCTGTCCATCAAAACCGAGACACTTGCTGCGTGAGTGAAACGCCTATCACATTTCAATGTGACTCAAGAAAAACAGCTAGGGGATCAGAATGGACACATGGTGGGTCAAAATTCTTCATTTTAGCAGAGAATGGGATAAAACTGAGAATACAGTGACTTGCTCTGTTTCTCCTCTCCCCAGAAGTGAGGATGCTTCCTCCCAATTCCTCTGGCTCTGCCTATACACCAACGTTTTGTGTGGCAAACTTAAAATACCCTATGTCTTTTATTGTCAAATTTTCTAAAAGTCAAGTACCAAGGGGCTTTTTGCCCAACTGATGCCAGAGTCAGGATAACTTGCTAAGGCTCCACAATTGAAGTTATGGGACATTGCTCTCAGGTCTGTCATTGAATTTCTCACAGTAGAGATTTATTTAAAACAAGAGTAAGGCATGGAATGGATACTCAGAAAGCCAAAGTTCTTCATTTCATGTGAGAATGGGATAATTCTTGGAATGAAGTGAATAATACAATCTCCTGGCAATTTCACTGTTTTCTGAATGAACAAACACACGTAGGCTGGGTAAATGGGAATCATCCATGCACATAACCTGAGAGTCCTGTCTGCAAGGTCTATGCATTCTTATCTCAGGTAGGGCATGGAGTCTTTTAACCCTCACCATTTTTCTAGCTCTTTCCTTCAATTGATAGGGGCAGTGGTAATTGTCGCGACTGGCATGACAAACACCGAAGTCAGGGTCCTGAGTGTAGGGGAATGCAAGAAAAAAGAGAGAGAAGAAAGTTTGGGAACAGGAGGGTCCCCTGGGCTGATGGCCCAAGTGATGGCTTTATTGTTGCTGTACACAATCTTTTATATCCAGACTCTTATGGGTCAGGCCATTCTAAGGATAAACAGGTTTCACATAATCGCTGCCAACCAAAACATTTAGTTCTGTGTTTCTTGTGCATTTTCTAGACGGGTCTCAACAAGACCTTGTTGATAAGATTGCTAGCAAAACACAATTCCCATGTTTGTTTCTATCTGACTCGGGGTAGAAAAAGGGAGGTAGCATTACTGCCAACACCTGCAGACCACAGGCTTCAGGAATTAACTTTCTCAGCCTTGACAAGGCTTTCGTATGTCCTTGAAAGTGGGGGAATGGGAGGGGGAACCACCGGGTTGGCTAAGTAAACAGGGAACGTTGCTCTACCCAGTCTCAGCCTGGCGCCGGGGCCCAGCCTCCCACATGAATGGGAGGGGGAACCACCAGGTTGGCTTGAGTCAACAGGGAACATTGCTCGATCCGGTCTCAGCCTGGCACCGGGGCCTGGCCCCCCACAGGTAATGAGGTGATGGTGGTGTTGGCTCTCAGCTAACACTTAAGTGTGTAGAACTGGACTTTGGCCTTGTAAACTTTGATTGATCTTTTCCTTTAATGACAAGCTCAGGGATTGCAATGTGCATAGACAAAATTTCAGCTGCTAGGAATGCAGGAATTTCAGTCAGCAGGGGTAGGGTCTTAGCATGGTGACAATTGTCATGCCAACCACAACCTTCCACGCACCTTATACTCAGTAAGAAGAGGAAAATATGCCTTCAGTGATATAAGAAACTGATTTTCCCAGGTTGGCACAGGAAGGTAGTGGGAAATTGCTGTCAATTTCTGGGAGATTGCTGTTTATGTGACAACTGCATTTCCCCTGACTCCTGACCACTGATATATTTACTTTGCCCTAGAAGTAAGACAGGCTGCTTTCAACACCACTCTTATCCACAGGCAAAACTTTTGTGCTGAATACTTTCCAATGCCCTGTGGCTGCTGTTCCTGTTGCCAATGTAACTTTGTCAGGGAAGCCAATGAGACACCCATTGTCCAAGCGATCCCACATTCAGGGAACTTGGTATAAAAGACTTGGCAATTATAATCAGAGGAGAAGCTTCCTGGTTCTTGCCCACAAGTCCCCACATGGAAGAACTGGTTAATAATAATAATTAATAATAATAATAGTAACAACAACAACAACAACAACAACAACAATAAATTGGAAGAAACACACTGGGGACCAAAGTTCTTCACCTTGGATCACAATGGAATAAAGCTGGGACTGCTGACATGAGCACCATTTTCTAGGCAGCTTGTTGTCCAGAGAGTAATAAGGGAACACCTGTGGGGTTGGGATGAAGGGAAGCACCAGCCACAAGAACACTACGTCTTGACCTTGATAGGGCAAGAAGGCTTCTGGCTCTTGCCTTACTCTCTATTCAGTGGGTAGAGGCACTTGTGATATATCTGAATTTTTGCTTCTTTGTGTTGGCCTGCAGCCATGTCTGTGGAATTGAGTTCTGGTCCCAGAGTCCTTGAATGGACTCTCTGCCCTGATCATCTGGGTAAGAACAATGCTCATGCTAAAATTTTGCTCTTCTGAGAATGCAGGAAAGTGACAGGGGCAAGAGGGATCAGTGTAACCAACCCCCCTCAGGCCAACAGAAGCCTGCCAAGAACACAGGTCTCAGTGAAGGAGGGCAATGTGTCCTTAAGAATCACCATGTGTTAGCTGGTTGTGAATGTTGGGTACTAAGTAACAGCCACATGGTTCCTGACTCTGACCTCTGATCTCCATATTCCCTTGCAAGAAGTAAGAATGGCTCCCTCCCAATAACAATTGCCCCTACCCACAGAAAAATCACTTGTGCAGAAAAATTTCCAATGCTTTTTTCCTTATGATGACAAGATATGTTTCACAGATGAGCCCATGGAGAACCCATTGCCCAAGTTATCATGGATTTAGGGTAACTTAGCAGGACTCAACAATTAAAACTGTAGAGAAATACTTCCAAGCTCAGACTCTCAATATATCACATGAAAACCTGGTTAGAAAAAGATCAAGGGAATTGGAAGGGCTGCACTTTGGTTCAATTTCTTTTTCTCAGATGCTAATGGAACAAAGCTGTGAATGAAATTACTGGCACAATTCCCTGGGGAAGCATGGTGTCCTATGAGTATGGAAAAACTGTGGGCTTAGAGAAATGCAACGTGTTTTAGCCACACCTGAAAAGATGCACAACATCACTCATGAGGGAATGCAAAACAAAACCATGATGGGATACAACCTCACACCCATTAGAATGGCTAAAATTAACAAAACAAAAAACAAAAGTTGTTAGTGAAGAGATGGAGAAAAGGGAACACTCTTACACTACTGGTCAGAGTGAAAGCTGGTGCAGCCGCTAAGCACTGAGTGGTCAGGGCCAGGAATTTCAGTTGTCCTCTGGGGTATCAGACTCTAAGAGCTCTCCACTAGTTCAGGATCTGACGGGAAAGTCACCACCAAATCGTGGGACCATGGTTGTGTGTGTGACAGTCCCATGGTCCATGAATGTGAACTGAGACCAAGTTTGAAATGCAGCAACGAGATAGGAATGACTACAAGGAGAATCAAAACCCTGCATATCAAATGGGCATGGGTAAAATCGAGGAAGAAGATATCAACCTCCCCTTTCTCTTGTCTCACACAGGAGGTGGGATCCTCCCCTAACCTCCTGCTTAGCCACACAAACATTCTCCCTGGGAACCTTCAAATACCCTAGATTTTGTATGGCCACACATTTGTAAAATTAAACTGAGAAGGGCCCAACGCAAAACCTATTTCATAATTGCAAGGACACCATCAGACTCCCAACTTGAAGGAAGACAATATTGGTCTCAGACACTGACTTTGAACATATTCCATGCAGAAAATTTTTTTCTACAAAATAAAAAAAAAAGTTGTGTAAATGACAACACAGAGTGCCAGTGTTCTTCGTTGGAGTTGACATATAGAGATGGTTGAGAATGAAGTACACAGCCCAATCTCCTATAAACCTGGTTGTATCAGGAATAAGAAATGCCTGTGGGCTTAAGCAAAGGGATACACCCAGGAGCCTTGTCAGCCAGAAGGCTGCATTCTTTCTTCAGAAGCCAGAAATTTCTCGTTTTGTCTATCCCTCCCACTATTTCCATCAGTTGTCAAAGACAGCAGTGTTTGAGCTATAGCTACTGGGTTCTGCTGGCTCTTGCTCAGGAGTCTGGAAAAAAGACTTCATTTCTTATCCTGGAAATGGCTCTTTCTGTCTGAACCCCTCCTCGTTCATCCTGACCATGTGCAAACTGTCTGCTTCTCAGAATGAAGGCAACTCAATCAACCAGGTGAATGAAACAAGCTTAATCCCCTTATTCTATACCAGAGCAGTCAAAGCACCACACACTCAGGGAATAAAGGCCAACTTTACTTTTGTATAGCAGACACTGATATCTCTCACTGAGCACAGGACCAGAGTGGGAGTTCATGGCCTACCCAAAGTGCCAGCTGTGTGAGTGACAGTTTTATGGCTCCTATGTGTGACAAAAATTTATTTAGTAACACAGTCTTGGGAATGAAATGGCTATGAGGAGGAACAAAGCTCAAAATTTGAAAAGAGGATTAATCTGGAAAGGACATGCCTCAATTCATTTCCTCTCGGCCCATAAAAGAGGCCAGCTCTCTCCAGAAACCTCTGGCCCAGCATATCAAACATCCTCCACTGGGTATCTTCCAATGTACCCAGGCCTCTGGATGTCCATATGCTTCTGAAACCAAATTAAGGGGTGGTCCTGTTACAAAACCTTTTACACAGTCACAAGGACTTCACCAGACTCTCCACTTGGAAGCAGAAAATATTACTCTGAGAGACTCATTCAAAATGAACTCCAGGGAGAATCTCCTTTGAAAATAGAGAAAATGGGTTCAAAATGATAATTGGTAGGCTAGACATCTTCATTAGAGATGGGAATGGGAGACTGTTGTGAATGAAGTGACTAGCACAATATTTTAGCAAGTTTACTGTCTCAGGAATTAGAAACACCTATGGGCTTTGGTAAAGGGACCTATCTCCAGGCTACACCCGAAACACTGTCATCATGAGGCCTCCATTATTCCTTCAAATAGATAAGAAAAGCTCTGTCTTTGTATGTCTTTCCTGTCATCTCATCAGCAGATCAGGGCAGCAGAGATGCAGCAGTAGCATGGTATGTGCTCCTGCCTGATGGTCAAGTGTTTGTTATGCAGTCTTGGTGTGGTCTTCACTCAAGGGCTGGTAGTGTGCATAACAGTTCCTATAGCATACTGTGTATACACAAACCTTCTTATCTTCAGGGTGAAGGATTCACAATCATCTATGGGAGAAAGCAAACTGGCTTAGCTTTTAAGATTGCACTAGCTGGTGAAGTACCAAGAGGGTGGGCTTTATATTGGAATATCAGACACTGAGACCTCCCAATTGGCTCAGGAATTGACTGGTAAGTTACATCTGATTCTAGGACCCCTGGCTGTGTAAATGACAGCCCCATGATCTTGGAATGTGAATGGTGACATAGGAAAACAACTACAGTAGTGGAAATAAACCATGGAGGGCCAAGATTTTGCATTTATATTTGGCATGGGCTAAATCCAGGAAGGAGATATATATCCTCACCTTTTACACCATGCAGGATGTTGGCTCCCTCTCCAAACCTCTGACCAAGCCTACACACAAACATTCTCCTATGGTCACCTTCAAGCACACTAGGCCTCTGAATGTCCACATAGCTCTGAAATCAAATTGAGAATGGTCCAATGCAAAACCTTTATCACAGTCACAAGGATACCACCAAACTTCCAATTGGAAGCAGACCATATAACTTTGGGACACTGACTCTGAATGGATTCCATGCAGAACGTTGTCCATCCCCCCCCCCCCCAAAAAAAAAACATGTGTAAAGGGAAACCACAGGTGGCCAGAATTCGTTACTATATGAATGGGAGAATTCTTTACTATATGAATGGGAGAATGTTGAGGATTAATTACCCAGCACAATCTCTTAGCAGTATGGCTGCCTCAGGAGTACAAAAAGCCTTTGAGCTTAAACAAAGCGAGCCCTCTACAAGCTACACCTGGTAGCTCTGTCATAAAGAGGCCTACATTCATCCTGAAGTAGGAGCCTAAAATCCCTGGCTTTGTCTGTCTTCCCACTTGTTCCATCAGTGGATAGAAACAGCAGTGTTTGAGCTGTAGTTGTTGAATGCTCATGGATGTTCTTTAGGCATCTGAAACCAGAACCTGGTATTGTCTTCCTGGAAAGGAAAGACAAAATATTGTCTTGCACTCAACAGATCCTGGAGCATACTGCCCATGTGTGAACTGCCCACTAGTCAAAATGAGGGCATCTCACTCAGCCAGAAGAATAAAGCAAACCGGCTCTCATTCACCTTCCATACCACAGCCAGTCAAGCATCAAGTGCTCAAAGACTAATGGACCATCTTTCCTTTGGATATTTGATACTGTAGCTCCCAGTGAACACAGGACCAAAGTGGGAACTCCCTGCCTCTTCCTGGGTGCTGGCTGAGAGTATAAGAGCTCCATGGCTCCTAATAGTGAACAAAGACCTAGTTAGAAAAAAAAAAAGAGTGATGCGAAGGGAATGGCCCCAAGTAGGGCCAATGTTCTACATTTCCAATGTGAGTGGAATTAATCTGGAAAGAAGATGTCTAAATTCATTTCCACTTACCCCAGAAAAGAGGCCAGCTCCCTTCCGAAACCTCTGGCTCATCATACACATAAACATTCTCCACTGGGCACCTTCACATGCCTAGGCCTCTGGATGTCCATATTGTTCTGAAACAGAATTAAAAGTGAGTCATGTGCAATACCTACCACACAGTGGCAAGGAATTCACCGGACTCCTCACTTTCAAGCAGAGGGATTTCCTCAGAGAGCCTTATTCTGAATTGTCCCTAAGGATAACCTCACTTGAAAATTGAGCAAAGTGGTGAAAATGAGTAAATGGAAGTCAATTGTTCCTAATGAGAGATGAGAATTAGAGAATGTTGAGAATGAAGGGACTGTCCTAGCAAGCTGACTCTATCAGGCATTGCATGAAAGATGCTTAATAAGCAGTGTAGTTTCAGTTAGGGGCAAATCTCTTATGGTTTATATAGAGGGGTTGAAGTATACTTTTTACTACAGTCATATAAAATGCTCATTGACAGTGGCTTTAAGCACAGTATAGTTCAAGGAAGTTAAGACAAGGCATTTCTTGGGTACCTGGGTGGTACAGTTGGTTAAGTGTCTGACTTCTGATAGTGGTTCAGGTTATGATCTCACAATTTGTATTTTGATCCCCACTCCGAGCTCTATGCTGATGCCATCAGGCTCTGTGCTGATGGTGTGTAGCCTGCTTTGATTCTCTCTGCCCCTACCCTGCTTGTTCTCTCTCTCTCTCTCTCTCTCAAAATAAATAAGTAGACCTAAAAGAAGACAAGGCATTTCTGTAATGTTTATGGAGTACACTTATCGATCACTTTTTATTAAATGGTAAGAGGTCCATGCACACGGCATGAAAGCAGTATAGTTTTAGGCACTTAAGTACATGGCCATTGTTTTTTGCTAATATATACTTTTTCAACAAAATTTCCTATGAGATAAATGTGAATGCTAACAAATAATTTTTGAAGTATATGGTAGTTGTAGCCACTTAAACTTAAGGCCCTCCCCTATTGCTAATCTAAGGAAGTTTAATAACATGTATTTAGGAGGCATTTGGAAACCTCATGGAGAACACAGGTATTTCAGGTACTTAATCAAACACATGGGAATTCCCTAATGCTTACCAGGATTTAACCACACTTTTCACTGGAGAAATGCAAGAAGCTAACTAAAAAATGCTTTAGGTAAAGAGTTTTATCTTCAATTAAGCACAAGAGAATTTCCCAAGACTAAATACACAGGGTTTAAACAAAAGCTTATACTAGATGTCCATTAGAAGTGATAGGAAAGATGCATTAACCAGAGTGTAGTTTTAGATACTTAAGAGCAAGGACATTTACACTGCTTCTACTCCAGAGTCAGAATAGTTATGACTTTGTGTATCCAAAAATCTTTTTGAACTAGGCTTGAAGCAAAACATACTTAATTCAGACAAGCACATGACCATTCCCTTTGCTAATACAATGCTTCAATGAAAGCTCCAATGAGCCTTATGTAAAAGACTGCATGAAGAACACCTGAAGTGTTGGTTAGTTTTAGACAGTTAAGAACATGGCCATTTTCTATTGCAAATAGAGAGTGTTTCAACAAAACATCCTATGTGATGGCTACATGAGTGATGCTATAAGCAGAATGTAGTTTCAGACACTTAAGGCCAAGGCCCCTCCCTAGAGTTTGAATACAGAGGTTAAGAACACTGCTTACTACATTTATCTGAAACACTAATTGACATCTGCTTTAAGCACAGTACAGTTTCAGGCTCTTTGATCATGGCCATTCTCTAGAGCTTACGCAGAAGGAATAAAGAATACTTCTTCTTCCAATCTCTAAATAGTCCCTCAAGACTCTTTAAACACAGTGTAGTTTTAGGCAGTTAAGCATAAAGCCCTTTCATTTTTTTTACAAAGAAATTTATGAGGACTTGCAACTACATGAACTTAAAAGTTAATGAAATCCTCATTAAGCACAAGCTTTTTCAGGCACTTAAGCACATAGGCATTTCCTACTTCTTATACAGAATTATTTAAGCCCACAACTTACTGGAAAAATCTAATAAGCTAACTCAAAGATGCTTAAGGTACAGTGTTGTTTCTTGCAGTTATGCACATAGCCTTTCTGTATTGCTAATATATATAATATATATATATATATATCATATATATCTCATATACTTATATTATATTTATATTTTTCAGGAAAAGGCACGGAGACTTAGAGAAAGTGAGAAGACAGAGAAATTTATCCCAAATGAAAGAACAGGACAAGCCTGCAGCCAGAAACCTAAGGAACACAGATATAAATAACATGCAAAGGGGAAAGAAAGAGAGATAAATCCAGAAATGGACTCTAAATTATAGAGAACAAACTAATAGTTACCAGAGGGGAATGGATGGAGTGATAGGTTAAATAGTTGTTGGGGCTGAAGTGGTGCACTGGTTGGTGTATGGATGTTGAATCACTCTATTGTAGACTTGAAATGAATATAACACTGTATTTTAATAAAACGGACTTAAAGGAATAATAAAAAAATGAAGAAAGCTTTAAAGGGGGAAATGAAGCCCATTTGAAGCACAGTTTGTTTTAGGAATTGAAGCACATGACCATTGCTATTGGTAATATCCACTGTTTCAACACATGTTCCAATAATATGTATGTGAAAAGCTACATGTAAGGCAGTTTCAGCAATGAGTAGTTTTAGATAATTAAGCAGTAGACCCTTCCCTCCTTTGTTTTTTTTAATATAATTTATTGTCAAATTGGTTTCCATACAACACCCTGTGCTCATCCCAGCAAGTGCCCTCCTTCCTGTCCATCACCCACTTTCCCCTCTCCCCCACCCCCAATCTACCCTTAGTTTGTTCTGTCCTTATGAGTGTCTTACTGTTTGCCTCCCTCCCTTTATGTAACTTTTTTCCCTTCCCCTCCCCCATGGTCTTCTGTTAAGTTTCTCAGGATCCACATGAGTGAAAACATATGGTATCTATAGTATTTGTCTTTCTCTGTCTGGCTTATTTCACTTACATAATGCCCTCCAGTTCCATCCACATTGCTACAAATGGCCATATTTCATTCTTTCTCATTGCCAAGTAGTATTCCATTGTATATATAAACCACATCTTCTTTATACATTTGTCAGTTGATGGGCATTTAGGCTCTTTCCATAATTGGCTATTGTTGAAAGTGCTGCTATAAACACTGGTGTATATGTGCCCCTATGCATCAGCACTCCTGTATCCTTTGGGTACATTACTATCAGTGCTATTGCTGGGTCATAGCGTAGTTCTCTTTTTAATTTTTGAAAAACCTCCACACTGTTTTCCAGAGTGGCTGCACCAGTTTGCATTCCCACCAACAGTGCAAGAGTGTTCCCGTTTCTCCACATCCTTGCCAGCATCTATAGTCTCCTGATTTGTTCCTTTTAGCCACTCTGACCGGTGTGAGATGATAACTCATTGTAGTTTTGATTTGTATTTCCCTGATGAGGGGTGATGTTGAGCATCTTTTCATTTGTCTGTTGGCCATCTGGATGTCTTCCTTGGAAAAGTGTCTATTCGTGTCTTCTGGCCATTTCTTCACTGGATTATTTGTTTTTTGGGTGTGGAGTTTGATGAGTTCTCTGTAGATTTTATATACTAGCCCTTTATCCGATATGTCATTTGCAAATATCTTTTCCCATTCTCTCAGTTGCCTTTTAGTTTTGTTGATTGTTTCCTTTGCAGTGCAGAAAATTTTTATATTAACGAGTTCCCAGTAGTTCATTTTTGCTTTTAATTCCCTTGCCTTTGGAGATGTGTCGAGTAAGATATTGCTGTGGCTGAGGTCACAGACGTTTTTTCCTGCTTTCTTCTCTAGGGTTTTGATGGTTTCCTGTTTCACATTCAGGTCCTTCATCCATTTTGAGTTTGTTTTTGTGTATGTTGTAAGAAAGTGATATAGTTTCATTCTTCTGCATGTTGCTGTCCAGTTCTCCTAGCACCATTTGTTAAAGAGACTTTTTTTTTCCATTGTATACTCTTTTTTGCCTTGTCAAAGATTAGTTGGCCATACATTTGTGGGTCAAATT
>NW_024420241.1:779256-855271 GCF_014898765.1 Herpailurus yagouaroundi | reverse complement strand
TGTCCGTTTTTGTGGCAGTACCATACTGTCTTGATGATTACAGCTTTGTAGCAGAGGCTAAAGTCTGGAATTGTTATGCCTCCCGCTTTGGTTTTCTTGACTATTAATTTGCCTATACAGGGTCTTTTGTGGTTCCATACAAATTTTAGGATTATTTGTCCTAGTTGGAAAAGAATGCTGGTGCAATTTTGTTTGGGATTGCATTGAATGTGTAGATTGCTTTGGGTGGTATTGACATTTTAACAATATTTATTCTTCCAATCCATGAGCATGGAATGGTTTTCCATTTCTTTGTATCTTCTTCAATTTCCTTCATAAGCTTACTATACTTTTCAGCATACAGTTATTTTAGATAGCATACAGATATTTTAGTTTGGTTAGGTTTATTCCTAGGTATTTTATGGTTCTTGGTGAAATTTTGAATGGGATAAATTTCTTTAATTCTCTTCCTGTTGCTTCATTATTGGTGTATAAAATGCAACCCATTTCTTTACATTAATTTTGTACCCTGTGACTTTGCTGAATTCATGTATCTGTACTAGCAGACTTTTGGGCAATTCTGTTGGAGTTTCCATGTAGAGTATCATGTCTTCTGCAAAAAGTGAGGTTGACTTCATCTTTGCCAATTTTGATGCTTTGTACTTCATTTTGTTGTCCGATTGCTGATGCTAAGAATTCCAATACTATTTTAAACAACAGTGGTGAGAGTGGACATCCCTGTCGTGTTCCTGAGCTCAGGGAGAAAGCTCTCAGTTTTTCCCCATTATGTTGATATTAGCTGTGGGCTTTTCATAAATGGCTTCTGTGATGTTTAAGTATGTTCCTTCTATCACAACATTCTTGCGGGTTTTCATCAGGAAAGGACGCTGTATTTTTTTTCAAATGCTTTTTCTGTATCTATTGACGGGATCATATGGTTCTTGTCTTTTCTTTTATTAATGTGGTGTATCGCATTGATCGATTTGTGAATATGGTACCAGCCATGCAGCCCACAACTTGATCATGGTGAATAATTCTTCTTGCTGTGAATAATGCTGTATAATAATAATTATGCTGTAGCAATAATAATGCTGTTGAAATCATTTTGCTAGTATCTTGTTGAGAATTTTTGCATCCATATTCATCAGGGATATTGGCCTGTAGTTCTTTTTTTTGCTGGGTCTCTGTCTGGTTTTGGAACCAAAGTAATGCTGGCTTCATAGAATGAGTCCAGAAGTTCCCCTTCCATTTTTTTATTATTATTAATATTATTATTTTTATTTTTGGAACAGCTTGAGAAGGATAGGTACTAACTCTGCTCTAAATGTCTGGTAGAATTCTCCAGGGAATCCATCTAGTCCAGGACTCTCATTTGTTGGGAGATTTTTTATTTTTATTTTATTTATTTTTTTTTTTTTTATTTTTGGGACAGAGAGAGACAGAGCATGAACGGGGGAGGGGCAGAGAGAGAGGGAGACACAGAATCAGAAACAGGCTCCAGGATCCGAGCCATCAGCCCAGAGCCTGACGCAGGGCTCGAACTCATGGACCGCGAGATTGTGACCTGGCTGAAGTCGGACGCTTAACCGACTGTGCCACCCAGGGGCCCCTGTTGGGAGATTTTTGATAACTTATTCAATTTCTTCACAGGTATGGGCCTGTCCAAATTTTTAATTTCTTCCCATTTGAGTTTTGGTAGTTTTGGGTGTTTAGGAATTTTTCCATTTCTTCTAGGTTGTCCAGTTTGTTGGCACATAATTTTTCATAGTATTCCCTTATAATTGCCTGTATTTCTGAGGTATTGGTTGTAATAATTCCATTTTCATTCATGATTTTATCTATTTGGGTCATCTCCCTTTTCTTTTTGAGAAGCATGGCTAGAGGTTTATCAATTTTGTTTATTTTTTCAAAAAACCAACTCTTGGTTTCGTTGATCTGCTCTACAGTTTTTTTTAGATTCTATATTGTTTCTTTCTGCTCTGATCTTTATTATTTCTCTTCTTCTGCTGGGTTTAGGCTGCCTTTGTTGTTCTGCTTCTATTTCCTTTAGGTGTGCTGTTAGATTTTGTATTTGGGATTTTTCTTGTTTCTTGAGATAGGCCTGGACTGCCATGTATTTTCCTCTCAGGACTGCCTTCGCTGCATCCCAAAGCGTTTGGATTGTTGTATTTTCATTTTCGTTTGTTTCCATATATTTTTTAATTTCTTCTCTAATTGCCTGGTTGACCCACTCATTCTTTAGTAGGGTGTTCTTTTAGCTCCATGCTTTTGGAGGTTTTCGAGACTTTTTCCTGTGGTTGATTTCAAGCTTCATAGCATTGTGGTCTGAAAGTATGCATGGTATGATCTCAATTCTTGTATACTTATGAAGGGCTGTTTTGTGACCCAGTATGTGATCTATCTTGGAGAATGTTCCATATGCACTCGAGAAGAAAGTATATTCTGTTGCTTTCGGATGCAGAGTTCTAAATAAATCTGTCAAGTCCATCTGATCCAATGTATCATTCAGGGCCCTTGTTTCTTTATTGACCGTGTGTCTAGATGATCTATCCATTTCTGTAAGTGGAGTATTAAAGTCCCCTGCAATTACCACTTTCTTGTCAATAAGGTTGCTTATGTTTGTGAGTAATTGTTTTATATATTTGGGGGCTCCCGTATTTGGCACATAGACATTTATAATTGTTAGCTCTTCCTGATGAATAGACCCTGTAATTATTATATAATACCCTTCTTCATCTCTTTTTACAGCCTTTAATTTGAAGTCTATTTTGTCTGATATAAGTATGGCTACTCCAGCTTTCTTTTGACTTCCAGTAGCATGATAAACAAGTCTCCATCCCCTCACTTTCAATCTGAAACTGCCCTTAGGTCTGAGATGAGTCTCCTATAGACAGCAAATAGATAGGTGTTGTTTGTTATCCATTCTTATACCCTATGTTTTTTGATAGGAGCATTTAATCCATTTACACTCAGTGTTATTATTGAAAAATATAGGTTTAGAGTCATTGTGTTATCTATAGGTTTCATGCATGTAGTGATTTCTATAGTACTTTGTGGTCCTTGCAACATTTCACTCAGAGAATCCCCCTTAGTATCTCTTGTAGAGCTGGTTTAGTGGTGATGAATTCCCTCAGTTTTTGTTTGTTTGGGAAAATCTTTATCTCTCCTTCTATTCTGAATGACAGGCTTCCTGGATAAAGGATTCTTGGATGCATAATTTTCCTGTTCATCACATTGAGGATTTCCTGCCATTCCTTTCTGGCCTGCCAGGTTTCAGTAGGTAAATCTGCTACTACCCTTATATGTCTATCTTTGTATGTTAAGGTCGGTTTATCTGTAGCTGCTTTCAAAATTCTCTCTTTATCCTTGTATTTTGCTAGTTTCACTACAATATGTCATGTAGAAGATCAATTCAAGTTATGTCTGAAGGGAGTTCTCTGTGCCTCTTGGATTTCAATGTCTGTTTCCTTTCCCAGATCAGGGAATTTCTCAGCTATGATTTGTTCAAGTACACCTTCAGCCCCTTTCTCTCTCTTCTTCTTCTGGAATTACTATGATATGGATAGTGTTATGTTTGATTGCATCATTTAGTTCTCCAATTCTTCCTTTGTGATCCTGGATTTTTTCATCTATTTCTCAGCTTCCTCTTTTTCCATAATTTTATCTTTCAATTCACCTATTCTCCCCTCTGCATTTTCAATCTGTGCTGTGGATGCCTCCATTTTATTTTGCACCACATTTATTGCATTTTTTAATTCATTATGACTACTTTTTAGTTCCTTGATCTCTGCAGTAATAGAGTCTTTGCTGTATTCTCTGCCTTTTTCAAGCCCAGTGATTAATCTTAGGACTATTATTCTAAATTTTTGTTCAGTTATATTGCTTATATCTGTTTTGATAATTTATTTAGCTGTCACTTCTTCATGGAATTTCTTTTGAGGGGAATTCTTCCTTTTCAGCATTTTGGCTAGTTTTCTGTCCCTTATGAGTTTTAAAAGCTTCTTATGTGCTCTGCACCTGTGAGCACTACTATATTAAAGGGTGTTCTTACACTGTCCAGGGCCTGGCCCTTCTGGAGGTGTTTTTTTGGAGAGTATTACTTGTTTGTTTTGTTGTGACTTTGGTTATTTTATTTATCTACTTTCAGTGACGTTTTGGCCCCTCCACGAGTTGTGCTTTGATTTGTTCCTTGACGTAGCCCTGGAAAGGAAAACAAACAGATGAACAAAGAGGAAAGAAAGACACACAAATAAACAAACAAATTGACACACACACACACACAAACATGGCATTCCAAAAGCAAAACAAAAACAAAAACAAAAACAAAAACAAAAACAAACACCACCTACAAGTAAAGAACAGGGTGGAGGCGTTACTGATGGAGGATCACATACAAAGAGAGAAATGACACAGGTGGGGACAAGAGAAAATAAAAATTAACCAGGCAGCGAGACTAAGTGGCTTAATCCAGAGAGAGAGAAAGGAAAATAAAGAAGGAGGCAGGGGGAAAAATGAAGATAAAGTTACCCAGACACAGAAACTATATGGCTTGATTATTCCATAGAGAGAGAAAAGAAAGTACAGGAGATGTAGAACATGTATCAAGGGAATGGATTAGATATTTCTGCTTAAACAAACCAACAACCAGAGTAACCAGCTTAGAGGAGGGAAGAGATAGGAAGGGAGAATATACCTAAATAACAATAACTGTCCTGGAATTAATCCAGGCTATGCATTATCACTGGTCTGGATGATGGAGCCATCTGGTTGCACAGCATCTATCTGGCTCCAGCATATATGCAGCTACCTGGCACGGAGGGGCATGGTTTGGTGTAGGCTGGTCACACCTCCACTATGGGCCCTGGGACTGATCCTCAGAGGCCCTGCCGTGGTGGTGGTGGGGCAGAAAAATGACGATCCCCCAGCCTATTCTCCACGATCTGGTGGACTCCATTTGAGTCATCCTCACTGTGTCTCAGGCGCCGACAGGGTGGTCCTTCTCACTCCACCGACTCCCCTGGCCCAACACTTGGCTAGGATTCAAAGACCTGCTCCATGCACTCTAGCACTGGGGACCCTTCCCTCCATTGTATACACAGGGATTAGGAGCACTTCCTCCTACATTTACCTAAAATGCTAACTAAATTTAAGTACACTGCAGATACAGGGAGTTAAGTCCATGTCCATTATCTAGTGCTTTACTATAAGGACTTCTTTTATGTGTAAGAGACTTATACATGCTACGTGAAACACATTTACTTTTTAAAAGATAAATCCATGGCCATTACCCTCTTGCAAATATGAAGTATTTAAACAAATCATCCTATTACATGTACATGAAATCCTACATGAAAGCCCTTTGAAGAACAATGTACTTTTAAGCAGTTAAGCACTTGGCCATTTCCTATTCCTCATATAGAGTGTTTCAATGAGTTTATGTGCATGTATTGAAAGTCATTAACCAGTGTTGAAACAGGGTAGTTTTTAACCTTTAAGTAGAAGTGTTTATATAAAGAAATTTAAGAATGCTTGTTACTTCATGTATTCTAAAAATGTTTAGAGATTTTACTGAGTGTATGGTGTTTCAGGCAGTTAAGCACCTGTATGTTCTCTAGTGATTATTTAGGAGGATTTAATCACACTTTTATTAGATGAATCTAAGAAGCTAGATAAAAAATGCCTTAACCACAATACTTTTTGTGGCAATTAAGTGCATCACCATTCCCTTTTTTATAATAAGATTCAAAACAAAATATCCGACTACATGAATGTTAAAAGCCAAATGAATGCAAGTCATATTAAGCAGTATAGACAGTTAAATATAAGTCCCTTCCATAGTATTTATATAAGCAAGTTTAATAATACTTGTAATTATATGTATTGAAAAGAAATTTGAAATCCTCATATAGAACACAGTGATTTCAGGCAGTTCATCACATGGGCATTCCCTAGTGCTTATACAGATGGATGTCAGCACATTCTTAATGGATGTTTATGAGAAACTAATTCACAAATGCTTTAAGGAAACGTTTATTTTGGAGTTAAGAATATGGACATCCCATCATGCAAATATAGAATGCATAAACAAAATTTCCTACTAGATACACACTTAAAGCTACATAGACAATGCATTATCACACTGTACTTTTAGGCACCTAACACTCTGCCATTTCCTAGTGCTTCTACACAAGGGTTTAAGAATACTTCTGACTACATTCTAAGAAGCTTTCTAAAATCCTCTTTGCACAAAAGATACTTTCCACCAGTAAAACACAAGTGTTTACACAGGGAGGTTGTGGGGAATTGCTACTATATACTACTATCTACTACTATGGGGGACAAGAATGTCACTTGAAATACAATGAATCTTTAGGCAATTAAGCACAGGACCTTTCCCTATGGCTAATACAGAATATTTTTTAAAGTTTTTATTTAGGAGTGTCTGGGTGGCTCAGTTGGTTAAGTGTCTGACTGCAGCCAGGTCATGATCTCATGGTTCATGAATTGGAGCCCTACGTCAGTCTCTGTGTTGACAGCTCAGAACCTGGAGCCTGCTTCAGATTCTGTGTCTCCCTCCCTCTCTGCCCCTCCCCCACTCATGCTCTGTCTCTCTCTCAAAAAAAATGAATAAACATTAAAAAAATTAAAAAGTTTATATTTAAATTCCAGTTAGTTAACATACAGTGTAGTATTAGTTTCAAGTACAGAATACAGTAATTCCACCATTCCATACAACACCTTGTGCATATCACAAGGTTCATTCTTTAATATATAATCCAATCCCATCCTCTATATAACCCAATCCACACTCATCTCCCCTCTGGTAACCAACAGTTTATTCTCTACAGTTAATGGTATGTTTCTTGGCTAACTTCTCTCTTCCCCCCCATGATCATTTATTTGTTTTGTTTCTTACATGCCACATAAGTGAAATCATATGGTATAAGCCTTTCTCTGACCAACTTATTTTGCTTAGCATAACACTTTCTAGCTCCATCCACATTGTTGCAAAGGACAAAATTTCATTGTCTCTCATGGCTGAGTGATATTGCATTGTGTGTGTGTGTGTGTGTGTGTGTGTGTATACATATATATAATGGATAAAGTTGTAATATGTATATATTCATCGGTCAATGGAAATTTGAGCCCTTTCCATAATTGGCTATTTTTCATAATGCTGCTGAAAACATTAGGGTGCATGTATCCCTTCTAATTGTTATTTTTGTTTTCTTTGGATAATTAGCTGGTAGTGTAATTGATGCATTTCTACTTTTGAAAGGGGAATTTTTAAAATTTACTTATTTATTTGCAAGAGGGGGTGGAGTGGGAGAGAGAGAAGGAGGGAGAGAGAATCCCAAGCAAGTTCTGCATTGCCAGTGCAGAGCCCAGCTAGGGCTCAATCCCATCACTGTGAGATCCTGACTTGAGAGTATATCAAGAGTCAGACATGTAACTGAGTGAGCCACCCAGATGCCCCAGGGTAGTCTTAATTTTACCATTTGAGGAAACATCATACTGTTTTCCAGAGTGGCTGCACCAGTTTGCATTCCCACCAACAGTGTAAGAGGGTTTTCCTTTATACACATCCTTGCCAACACCTGTTGTTTTTGTGTTGTTAAGTTTAACCCTTTTGACAGGTGTGAGGTGATATCTCATTGTAGTTTGGATATGTATTTCCCTGATCAGTATATTGAGCATCTTTTCATGCATCTTTAGGGAAATGTTCACCTTCTATGTTTCCCTGTGTGCTCTTCTTCTCACCCTTTTACCCAATTAGGGCTCCCTCTCCTCTGCAGCATTCTTGATCTCTTTCTTCCCCAAACCATCTCCCTGCACTTCCTACCTTCTGTGATGTGGTTTCTTCTCTCCCTGTAGTTGTGGACTTTGTTCTGTCAGACTTCAGGTTGATTTCTGGGGGGATAGAATGATATGCTAGTTATCTAGCTATGTTCAAACCATGAGACTCCACTGCTGCCATACTAGTTCTCCCAACATATGCTAATAAAGAATGTTTCAACAAACTTCCTATGAGATGTATGTGAAAAGCTACATGAAAGACACTTGAACAGTGTACTTGCAGTCAATTAACCACAAGGTGTGTGTGGTGTCTGTGGTGTGTTTTGGGGGCGTGTGTGGCGTGTGTGGTAGACATTTGGAGTGGTTGTGGGTGAGTGCATTTGTCTGTTCCATATGTATGGCATGTGTGGGGGATATGTGGTTTGTGTCTGTGTATGGCATTTGTTTGGTGTGAATGGTGTGTGTATGGTGTGTCAGTGGTTTATAGGTGGTGTATGTGTCTTATATGTGTGCTTTATGTGTTTCTTGTGTATGCCTGTTTTTTGTGTGCCATATGTGTCATATGTACATGGTGTATGTGTCATATGAATGTTTTTTGTGTGGTGTGTCTGTAAAGTATGTGTGTTTTATTTCTGTGGTGTATGCATAGTGCATGACCTGTGAATGTGTGTAGTATGTGTGTGAGTGTGGTATAAGTTAGGGTGTGTGTGATGTCAAGTTTATGTGCCTGTTGTGTGAACAGTGTGTATTTGTGAATTTTGTTTGTTGCAAGGGTGGTGAATGTGATGTGTGTGTGTGTGTGTGTGTGTGTGTTGTGTGTGCAGTAAAATGTGATGTATATGTTGTGTGGTTGGGGTATTAATTTGGTATGTAATGGAGGGTATATGTGTGGGGTGTGTGAGGTGTATCTATGCTGTATGGTGGTGTAAGTCAGTTTGATTCATATGTGTATTCTTTGTGGAGGATGTGCGTGGTAAATGTGGGGTGTGGTGGTATAGGTATGGTGTGGGCCATGTATTAGTGTGTGGTGTGAAGGTGCAATATGTGTGTCAGGAATAAGTGTGGTTTGTGGTTGTTATATGTGTGATGTGTGTGATATTTGTGTAGTGTGTGAGTGGTGTTTGTGGGATGTCTGTAAATATTTATAGTATATGTTATCTGTGTTTGGTTTATATCATGTATGTGTTTTGCATATATGTGGCTAGTGTTTGGTGTGTATATATTACATATTCAGTGTGTGTGATGTGCAGGACATATACAGTATATTTGTTCTTCATATTGTGTGTGTGAATGTTTCTGGTGAGTGTGTGCAGTATGAGGATTGTGGCATTGTGTGTGTTATATATGTACATGTATTATATACTTAGTGAATGTGTGGTGAATGTGTGTTGTGTCTGTAATAAATGTGCGATGTGTGGGGAGCATATGCAGTGAATGTGTGCTGGGTTTGTCAGTGTGGTATATATGAATGGTGTATGTGATGTGTGTGTTATATGTGTGGCACATGTGGTGTGTGTGTGTTTGCAGCATATGTGTAATGTTTTTGGGTGACACTGTTATCTGAGTGGTATGTGTGGTGTATATGTTATGTGTGTGCTGCATGCACATGGTGTGTTTATAAATTATGATTTCTAGTTGTGATGCATATACAGTGTATGTGATGTATGGGTAAAGAAATTGTGATTTGTACATTGTGTGTCCAAGGTGTATATTTGGCATGTGCGTGTCCTGTATCTGCATTGCATGTGTGGTGGTGGTCTGTTTTCTATGAGTGTTGTATGTTTGACATGTGTGTTCGGTACATGTGGTTTGTGTGATGTGTGTGTGTGTGTGTGTGTGTGTGTGTGTGTCAGTATGTAATGTTTGTGTTGGGTTTTGGTTGATATATGTGTGGTTGGTGTATTTTTGATGTGTAATATGTGCGGTGTGTGAGTAGTGTTTAAGTGATGACTGTGAGTGTGTGTAGTAACAGTGTTGTGTGTGATGTTCATTGAGTGTGTGTTGTTATATGCATGATTGTTGGTTTATTATGTTTGGTGTGTGGTCTGAGTGTGATGTGTGTGTTATACATGTAGGATGTGTGTTCTATGTGGTCGTGTGAAATGTGTATCCCGTGAGTGTGTGAAGTATCAGTTTGATGACATTTGTGTTGTATGTGTATAGGCAATATATGTGTGGTGTTTATGTGATATGCCTATAATACATGTGTGATATTTGTGTGGTTTCTGTGCATTTATTGTGTGGTGAAGGTGTGGTGTGTTTGATGGTATGCTATATATTTGTGTTTGTGTTGTGACTGTGACATGTGACACACATGTGATTGTGTGGTGGATAGATGGATTTTGTATTTGTGGTATCAGTGCTGCATGTCTGTGTCTGTGTGTAGTTCAGAATTTTGATATATTTGAATTGTGTGGTGTTGTATTTGTTAAATGTGGGGTGTATGGGTGGGTTGTGTGTATTTGTGTTTTATAAGCTGTATGTACCAGTGGTATGTGTGGTGGTGAATTTATGTGAGTGGTATATGCAAAGCGTGTGTGCAAAATGTGTGCTGTGTACGTAGTGTGGTGCATGAGTGGTATTGGTCTGTGTGATTTATATTTTGCTTATGTGAAATGTGTGTGATGTGCCTTTTATATGTAAATTGTTGATGTAGTGTACGTGTGTGTGTCTTCATGTGATTTAAGAGCAGTATAAGAGCGTATGGGGGTTCTAAGTATGAGGTATGAATATGTGTGGTGCTTTAGGTATGTTGTCATTTTGTATATGTTATATGTTTGGTGTTCATGTGTTACATAGGCATTGTATGAGGTATATGTGTTGGGATTGTGGTGTATAAGTAATATGTATGTGGTATGTTTGGTGTGTAGATCGTAGAGAGTGTTTGCTATATTTTGGCTACTGTATGGTGTATGTGACACAAGATGTTAGTTTGGTGTGTTAGTTGAAAGGTTTCTCCACAGTGTTGTTTTGCAGAGTTGATTATATGGCACTTTCTTTATAATTTCCCACATATATTTTCAAACACTTCTAACTTAGTTAAACAAGATGCTAGATGAAAGATTGTTTCTCTACAGTGTAGTTTCACAAAGTTTTGTGTATGGCACTTTTGTTATATTTCTAGGCCTATATTTTCAAACACTTCTAACTTAGTGAAGCAAGAAATTAGTTGAAAGATATTTTATTCACAGTGTTGTTTCACAAAGTTTTGTATATGGCACTTATACTTCCCCACATACGTTTTCAAACACTTCTAACTTAGTGAAACAAGATGATAGTTAAAAGATGGTTTCTCCACAATGATGTTTCACAGAATTGAATATAGGGCACTTTTCTTATACTTCTAGGCCTAGGTATTTAAAAACTTCAAATTCAGTGAAACAAGATGCTGGTTGAACCATGGTTTCTACACACTGTTTCACAGAGTTCGTTGTATGGCACTTCCATTATAGTCCCCCGCATAGGTTTTCAAACACTTCTGACTTAGTGAAATAAGATGTTAGTTGAAAGACAGATTCTCCACAGTGTTGTTTAACAGAGTTGAGTATATGGCACTTTCCATATAGTTTTTGGCATAAGCTTTCAAACATTTCTAACTTAATGAATCAAGATGTTAGTTGAAAGATGGTTTCACCAAAAAATAATAATAATAATAATAATAATAAAAAAGAAAGATGGTTTCACCATAGTGTTGTTTCAGAGTTGAATATAGGATATTTTCTTTATAATTTAAAGACTAGGTTTTCAGACACTTCTAACTTAGTGAAATAAAATGTAAGTTGAAAGATGGATTCACTACAGTGTTCTTTCACAGAGTTCAATATATGGCACTTTTGTTATACTTTTAGGCATAGGTTTTCAAACATTTCTAAATTACTGAAACAAGATGTTAGTTGAAAAATGTTTTTTCTACAGTGGTTTTTCACATAATTGAGTTTGTGGCACTTTTCTTATAGTTCCCCACATAGGTTTTCAAACACTTCTAACGTAATAAAGAAATATATTAGTTGAAATATGGTTTATCCACAGTGTTGCTTCACAGAGTTGAGTATATGGCATTTACTTTGTATCTTTAGGCCTAGGTTTTCAAACTCATTTAATTGAGTGGAACAAGATGTTGTCTAAAAGATAGTTTCTCCACAGTGTTGTTTACAACATTTATTATATGACTTTAACATTATATGTTGAAGCCTATGTTTTCAAACATCTCTCTAATAGTGAAACAGGATGTTAGTTAAACCATGGTATCCATACGTTGGTATTTCACAGAGTTGAGTATATGACACTTCACTTATTTGTTCCCCACATAGGTATTTAAACACTTCTAACATAGTAAAAGAAGATATTAGTTGAAAGATGGTTTTTGCACAGTGTTGTTTCAAGAGTTGAGTATACTGTAGTTTAGTTATACTTCTAGGCCTAGATTTCCACAAATAATTCTAATTTAGTGAAACAAGATGTTAGTTGAAAGATGCATCTCTCAACAATGTTGTTGCAGAGAGTTGAGTATAAGGCATTTTCTTTATGCATTTAGGCCTAGGTTTTCAAACACTTAGAACTTAGTGAAACAAGATGTTAATGGAAAAATGGTTTCTCCAAATTGTTGTTTCACAGAGTTGAATATATGGCAATTATTTTATATTTCTATGCCTCGGTTTTGAAACAATTATCCCTTGGTGAATCAAGATGTTAGTTGAAATTTGGTGTCTCAACACTGTTGTTCCACAGAGTTGAGTATATGGCCTTATCGTCATATTTCTGGGTCAGTGTTTTCAAACACTTCTAACTTACTGAATCAAGATATTATTTGAAAGATGGTTACAGCATTATTTTTTTAAGAGTTGAGTACATGGCACTATCTTTGTACTTTCCTGCATAGTTTTAAAACTTCAATCTCAGTGATAGAAGGTGGAAGTTGAAATATGGTTTCTTCACTGTGTTCTTTCAAAATGTTGGCTCCTTCCTGATAGTTCCCTCGTAGGTTTTCAAACACTTGTAACTAGAATGAAACATGTTAGTTGAAAGATTATTTCTCTACAGTGTTTTTGCCCAGCATTGAGTATATGGGACTTTCCTTACACTTCCCAGCATCATTTTATTTTCAATATATGAAATTTATTATCAAATTGGTTTCCATACAACACCCAGTGCTCATCCCAAAAGGTGCCCTCCTCAATACCCATCACCCACACTCCCCTCCCTCCCACCCCCCATCAACCCTCAGTTTGTTCTCAGTTTTTAAGTCTCTTATGCTTTGGCTCTCTTCCACTCTAACCTCTTTTTTTTCCTTCCCCTCCCCCATGGGTTTCTGTTAAGTTTCTCAGAATCCACATAAGAGTGAAAACATATGGTATCTGTCTTTCTCGGTATGGCTTATTTCACTTAGCACCACACTCTCCAGTTCCATCCACGTTGCTACAAAGGGCCATATTTCATTCTTTCTCATTGCCCTGTAGTATTCCATTGTGTATATAAACCACAATTTCTTTATCCATTCATCAGTTGATGGACATTTAGGCTCTTTCCATAATTTGGCTATTGTTGAGAGTGCTGCTATAAACATTGGGGTACAAGTGCCCCTATGCATCAGTACTCCTGTATCCCTTGGCTAAATTCCTAGCAGTACTATTGCTGGGTCATAGGGTAGGTCTATTTTTAATTTTCTGAGGAACCTCCACACTGCTTTCCAGAGTGGCTGCACCAATTTGCATTCCCACCAACAGTGCAAGAGGGTTCCCTTTTCTCCACATCCTCTCCAGCATCTACAGTCTCCTGATTTGTTCATTTTGGCCACTCTGACTGGCGTGAGGTGATATCTGAGTGTGGTTTTGATTTGTATTTCCCTGATGAGGAGCAACATTGAGCATCTTTTCATGTGCCTGTTGGCCATCCGGATGTCTTCTTTAGAGAAGTGTCGATTCATGTTTTCTGCCCATTTCTTCACTGGGTTATTTGTTTTTCGGGTGTGGAGTTTGGTGAGCTCTTTATAGATTTTGGATACTAGCCCTTTGTCCGACATGTCATTTGCAAATACCTTTTCCCATTCCGTTGGTTGCCTTTTAGTTTTGTTGGTTGTTTCCTTTGCTGTGCAGAAGTTTTCTATCTTCATAAGATCCCAGTAATTCTTTTTTGCTTTTAATTCCCTTGCCTTTGGGGATGTGTCGAGTAAGAGATTGCTACGGCTGAGGTCAGAGAGGTCTTTTCCTGCTTTCTCCTCTAGGGTTTTGATGGTTTCCTGTCTCACATTCAGGTCCTTTATCCATTTTGAGTTTATTTTTGTGAATGGTGTGAGAAAGTGGTCTAGTTTCAACCTTCTGCATGTTGCTGTCCAGTTCTCCCAGCACCATTTGTTAAAGAGACTGTCTTTTTTCCATTGGATGTTCTTTCCTGCTTTGTCAAAGATGAGTTGGCCATACGTTTGTGGGTCTAGTTCTGGGGTTTCTATTCTATTCCATTGGTCTATGTGTCTGTTTTTGTGCCAATACCATGCTGTCTTGATGGTTGCAGCTTTGTAGTAGAGGCTAAAGTCTGGGATTGTGATGCCTTTGGTCTTCTTCTTCAAAATTACTTTGGCTATTTGGGGCCTTTTGTGTTTCCATATGAATTTTAGGATTGCTTTTTCTAGTTCAAGCACATCTGATCCAATGTATCATTCAGGGCCCTTGTTTCTTTTTTGACCGTGTGTCTAGATGATCTATCCATTTCTGTAAGTGGAGTGTTAAAGTCCCCTGCAATTACCACATTCTTATCCATAATGTTGCTTATGTTTATGAGTAATTGTTTTATATATTTGGGGGCTCCCATATTCAGTGCATAGACATGTATAAGTGTTAGCTCTTCCTGATGGATAGACCGTGTGATTATTGTATAATGCCCTTCTTTATCTCTTGTTACAGCCTTGAATTTAAAGTCTAGTTTGTCTGATATAAGTATGGCTACTCCAGCTTTTTTTTTGCCTTCCAGTGGCATGATAAATAGTTCTCCATCCCCTCACTCTCAATCTGAAGGTGTCCTCAGGTCTAAAGTGAGTCTCTTGTAGACAGCAAATAGATGGGTCTTGTGTTTTTATCTATTCTGATACCCTATGTCTTTTGGTTGGCGCATTTAATCCATTTACATTCAGTGTTATTATAGAAAGATATGGGTTTAGAGTCATTGTGATGTCCGTAGGTTTCATGCTTGTAGCGATGTCTCTGGTACTTTGTCTCACAGGATCCCCCTTAGGATCTCTTGTGGGGCTGGTTTAGTGGTGATGAATTCCTTCAGTTTTTGTTTGGGAAGACCTTTATCTCTCCTTCTTTTCTAAATGACAGACTTGCTGGATAAATGATTCTTGGCTGCATATTTTTTCTGTTCATCACATTGAAGATTTCCTGCCATTCCTTTCTGGCCTGCCAAGTTTCAGTAGAGAGATCCGTCACGAGTCTTATAGGTCTCCGTTTATATGTTACAGCACGTTTATCTCTTATCTCTAGCTGCTTTCAGAATTTTCTCTTTATCCTTGTATTTTGCCAGTTTCACTATGATATGTCGTGCAGAAGATCGATTCAAGTTCCGTCTGAAGGGAGTTCTCTGTGCCTCTTGGATTTCAATGCCTTTTTCCTTCCCCAGATCCGGGAAGTTCTCAGCTATGATTTCTTCAAGTACACCTTCAACACCTTTCCCTCTCTCTTCCTCCTCTGGAATACCAATTTTGTGTATATTATCCCTCTTTAGTGCATCACTTAGTTCTCTAATTTTCCCCTCATACTCCTGGATTTTTTTCTCTCTCTTTTTCTCAGCTTCTTCTTTTTCCATAATTTTATCTTCTAGTTCACCTATTCTCTCCTCTGCCTCTTCAATCCGAGCCGTAGTTGTCTCCATTTTATTTTGCTGTTCATTGATAGCATTTTTTAGCTCCTCCTGGCTGTTCTTTAGTCCCTTGATCTCTGTAGCAAGAAATTCTCTGCTGTCTTCTATACTGTTTTCAAGCCCAGCTATTAATTTTATGACTAGTATTCTAAATTCACCTTATGTTATATTGTTTAAATCATTTGTGATCAGTTCGTTAGCTGTTGTTATTTCCTGGACGTTTTTCTGAGGTGAATTCTTCTGTTTCGTCATTTTGGATAGTCCCTGGAGTGGTGCAGACCTGCAGGGCACTTCCCCTGTGCTGTCTTGAATAACTTGCATTGGTGGCCGGGGCCGCAGTCAGACCTGATGTCTGATGTCTGCCCCCAGCCCACTGCTGGGGCCCCAGTCAGACTGGTGTGTACCTTCTCTTCCCCTCTCCTAGGGGCAGGATTCACTGTGGGGTGGCGTGGCCCATCTGGGCTACTTGCACACTGCCAAGCTTGTGGTGCTGGGGATATGGCATATTAGCTGGGGTGGATCAGCAAGGTGCACAGGGGGGGAGGGGCAGGCTTAGCTTGCTTCTCCTTTGGTGATCCGCTTTGGGAGGGGCCCTATGGCAGCAGGAGGGAGTCAGACCCACCGGAGGGATGGATTCGCAGAAGCACAGTGTTCGGTGTTTGCATGGTGCAAGCAAGTTCTCTGGCAGGAACTGGTTCCCTTTGGGATTTTTGCTGGGGGATGGGCGAGGGAGATGGCGCTGGAGAGCGCTTTTGTTCCCCGCCAAACTGAGCTCTGTCATCCTGGGGCTCAGCAATTTTCCCTCCCATTGTCCTCCAGCCTTCCAGCTCTGGGAGCAGAGCTGTTAAGTTATAACCTTCCAGATGTTAAGTCTCGCTTGCTGTCTGAACACACTCCGTCCGACTCCTTCGCTTTTGCCAGCCAGACTCGGGGTCTCTGCTTGGCCTGCGGGCCACCCCTCCACCCTGGCTCCCTCCCATCAGTCTGTGCAGCGTACACCGCCTCTCTGCCCTTCCTACCCTCTTCCGTGGGCTTCTCATCTGCGCTTGGCTCCAGAGACTCCATTCTGTTAGTCCTCTGGCGGTTTTCTGGGTTATCTAGGCAGGTGTCGGTGGAATCTAAGTGACCAGCAGGGTGCGGTGCACCCAGCGTCCTCCTACGCCGCCATCTTCCCAGAATCAGCCCTGCATAATTTTTAAACTCGTCTTTAATTAGTGAAATAAGACGTGAATTTAAAGATTGTTTCTCCATTGTTGAGTTGAGTATATGGCACTTTTCTTCTACTTCCCCAGCTAGGTTTTCACACACTTCTAACTTAATGAAATAAGTTGTTTTTTGAAAGATGGCTTCTCCACAGTGTTGTTTTCCAAATTTCAATATATTATACCTTTCCTTATAGTTGTACACATATTTTTCAATTCTTCTTAGTGAAACAAGATGTTATTTGAAAGATGTTTTGTCCACCGTGTTCCTTCACAAAGGAGAGCAACTTTTATCAGAGTTCCCCATACAGGTTTTCAATGCTTCTAACATAGTGCAACAAGATGTTAGTGAAATATGACTTCTCCACTGTGTGGTTTCAAAGAGTTGGGTATGTGGCGCTTTGTCAAAAATTTCCCACATAGGTTTTCACACACTTCTAACTTGTTGAACAAGATGTTAGTTGAAAGATGTCTTGACATGGTGTTGTTTCACACTGCTGAGTTTATCTCACTTTCCTTCTACCTCCTTACCTATGTTTTCCAACAGTTCTAACATAGTGAAATAAAAAAGTTAGTTGAAAGATGGTTTCTCCACTGTGTTCTTCCACAAAGTTTAGTGCTTGAAACTTTCCTTATAGTTCCCAAATAGGTTTCAAACACTTCTATCTTAGTGAAACAAAATATTATTTGAAATTTGGTAATTCCACTGTGTTGTTTCACAGAGTTGAGTATATTTCCCTTTTCTTACATTCCTAAACCTAGGTTCAAACACTTCTAAGTTAGTGAAATGACATGTTATTTGAAACTTGGTTTTTCTTCTCTTGTTTCCCTGAGTTGATGATATGGCAGTTTTGTTATAATTCTGGGCCTACTTTTTCAAAGACTTCTACTAGAGTGAAAGAAGATGTTAGTTTAAAGTTGTTTTCTCCACTGTGTCCTATTCAACATGGTTGAATATAGGGATCTTTCTATATACTTCCTTACATAGGTTTTCAAACACTTCTGTTAGTGATACAAGATGTTTGTTGAAAGATGGTTTTGCATCTGTGTTGTTTCTTAGTGTTCAGATTATGGCACTTTCCTTATACTTCCCTGCATCAATTTTCAGACAATTCTAACATAGTGAAGGAAGATGTGAGTTGAAATATGGTTTCTTCACAGTGTTCTTTCACAGAGCTAAGTATATGGCAGTTTCCACATAGTTCACATAGGGTTTCAAACACTTGTATTTAGTGAATCAAGATAGTAGTTTAAAGAGTTTCTCTGCAGGGTTGATTCACAGAGTTAAGTATATGGCTCTTTCCTTATAACTTCCCACAAAAATTTTCCAAAACTTCTAAATTAGTGAATCAAAATGTTACTTCAAAGATGATTTCTCCACACTTTTGTTCACAGAGTTAAGTATATGGCACTTTTGTTGTTTTTTCTAGACCTAGGTTTTCAAACACTTCTAACTTAATTAAGATGTGATTTGAAAGTTTCTTTCTCTGCTATGTTCTTTCACATATTTAAGTATGTGGCACTTTCTTTATACTTCCCTGCAATGTTTTCAAACATTTCTAACGTATTGAAGTAAGATGTTAATTGAAAGAATGTTTCTACATAGTGTTTCACAGAGTTGAGTATATAGCGTTTTCCTATATTTTGGCACATAGTTTTCAAACACTTCTTAATTATTAGAACAAAATGTTATTTGAAATTTGGTTTATCCACAGTGTTGTTTAATAGAGTTAAAGATATGGCACTTCCATTATGTTTCCAGGTGTAGGTTTTAAAATCCTTCTAAGTGAGTGACTCAGGATATTTGTTGAAATATGGTTTCTCCACTGTGGTCTTTTAGAGAGTTGAGGATATGGCTCTTTATACTTCCCCGAATATGTTTTAAACACATCCAACTTAGTGAAAGAATATGTTATTTGAAAAATATTTCTACACAGTGTTGTTTCACATTTGTTACAAATTTCTAAGCCTATATTCTCAAATACTTGTAAATATGTGAATCAAGTTGTTAGTTGAAAGATGGATTCTCTACAGTGTTCTTTCATAGAGTTGAATACATGGCACTTCAATTATATTTATAGTACTATGTTTTCAAACACTTACAAGTTAGTGAAAAAAGATGATCGTTGAAAAATGGTTTCTCCACTGTGTTCTTTCATAAAGTTGAGTATATGGCACTTTCATTATTGTTCCTTGAATAGGTTTTAAACACTTCTAATTTAGTGAAACAAGATGTTAGTTGAAGGATGGTTTCTCCACAGTGTTGCTTCACAGAGTTGAGTATATGGCAGCTTTGTTTTATTTTAGGCCTAGCTTTTCAACAATTCTATCTTAGTGAAGCTAGATGTTAGTTGAAAAATAGTTTCTCAGATGTGTTGTTTCACAGAGTTGAGGATATTGCACTCTCCTTCTACTTCCCCGCATAGGTCTTCAAATGCTTCCAATTTAGTGAAACAAAATATTCTTTGAAAGATGGTTTTCTAACTGTGTAATTTCACAGAATTGAATACATGGCACTTTCCATTTACTTACCAGCCTAAATTATAACACTTCTAAGTGACACAAGATGTTAGTTGAAAGATGGTTTTCTACAGTGTTGCTTCACAGCTTTGAGTATACTGCACTTTCCATATAGTTCCCCACATAGATTTTCACACACTTCTAACTTAGTGAGTCAAGATGTTAGTTGAAAGATGGTGTCTCCACGGTTTTCTTTCACAGAACTGAGTATACAGCAATTTGATTATTCTTCCCTGCATAGGTTTGCAAACACTTCTAAATAAGTGAAACAAGTTGTTAGTTGAAAGATGTTTTTTTGGAGTTGTTGTTTCACATAGTTGGGTATATGGCACTTCCATTTTAATTAACCGCATATGTTTACAGACACTTCTAATGTAGTGAATCAAGATGTTAGTTGAAAGACTGTGTCTCCAATTTTCTTTCACAGCATTGGGTAAATGGTACTTTCATTATATTTCGAGGCGTGGGTTTTCAGACTTCCAACTTAGTAAAACAGGATATTAGCTTTAAGATGCTTTCTCCACAGTGTTCTTTCGAAACTTGAGTATATGGCAGTTTCTTTGTATTTCTATGCCAAGTTTTCAAACACTTCTAAAGTAGTGAATCAAGATGCTAAAATCAAGATGTTTCATGCCTATTTCCTTCTACTTCCTCGCCTAGGTTTTCAAACACTTCTAACTTAGTGAAACAAGATATTAGTGGAAACATGGTTCTCCACTTTGTTTTTTCATAGACTCAGTATATGGAACTGTCCTTATACTATTAGGTCCAGGTTTTCAAACACTTCTAACTTAATGAAACAAGATATTAGTTGAAACAGCATACCTGTATCCCTTGGATAAATACCTAGTAGTGCAATTACAGGCATGCTGTTTCAAAGGGACACATGCACCCCAATATTATAACAGTACTATCAATAATGGCTAAAGTATGGAAAAAGCCCAAATGTCCATTGATGGATGAATGGATAAAGAAGATGTGATATATATACACACACACACACACACACACACACACACATACAATGGACTGTTACTCAGCAATCAAAAAGAATCAAATCTTGCCATTTACAACTACATGGATGGAACTAGAAGGTATTATGCTAAGCGAAATTTGTCATTCAAAGAAAGACAAATATCATATGACTTCACTCATAGGAGGACTTTAAGAGACAAAACAGATGAACATAAGGGAAGGGAAACAAAAATAATATAAAAACGGAGGGGGCAAAACATGAGACTTCTAAATATGGAGAACAAACAGAGGTTTACTGGAGGGGTTGTGGGAGGGGGGATGGGCTAAATGGGTAAGGGGAATTAAGGAATCTACCCATGAAATCATTGTTGCACTATATACTAACTCACTTGGATGTAAATTTTTTAAAAAAATAAAAATACAAACAAACAAACAAATAAAATATATTAGTTGAAAGACAATTTCTCCATAGTGTTGTTTGGCATAGTTGAATTTAAAGCACTTTCCTTATAGTTCCCTGCATTGGTTTTCGAACACTTCCAACTTAGTGAAAAAAAGATGTCAGTTGACAGATGCTTTATCCAAGTGTTGTTTCAATAGGTTGAGTATATGGCACTTTCCTCATAGTTCCCCGCATACAGTTTCAAAAACTTCTAACTTAATGAAACAAGATGTGAGGTGAAAGATGTCTCCACAGTTTTCCTTCACAGAGTTCAATATATGGCACTTTGGATATACTTCAATACCTAGGTTTTATTTTTTATTTTTTTAATTTTCTCTTATTTTTTCCATTGTTTCTCATTTTTGTTTTTAATTTATATCCAAAGTATTAGCATATAGTGTAATAATGATTTCAGGCATAGAATTCAGTGATTCATCCCCTATGTATAACACCAAGTTCTGATCTCTCCTAATGTCTTCTTCATTTAGTAATTAACCCACTGACAAGCCCTCCAGCAACCCTCATTTTTTCTCTATATTTAAGAGGTTCTTATGTTTTGTCCAACTCCCTGTTTTTAATATTATTTTTGCTTCCATTCCCCTAGGCTCATCTGTTTTGTATCTTAAGTTCCTCATATGAGTGAAGTCATATGATATTTGTCTTTCTCTGACTCATTTCACTTAACGTAATACCCTCTAATTGTAATACTCCATATATATATATAATACATATATATGTAATACTCCATATATATATATGTGTGTATATATATATATATATATATATATATATATGGTATATATACCACATCTTCTTCATCCATTCATCTGTCAATGGACACTTAGGCTCTTTTCATACTTTGAATATTGTCGATAGCACTGCTATAAACATTGGGCTGCATCTGTCCCTTCGAAATAGCACACCTGTATCCCTTGGATAAATACCTAGTAGTGCAATTTATGGGTTGTAGGTTAGTTTTGTTTTTAATTTTTAATTTTTTGAGGAACCTCCATACTGTTTTCCAATATTGATGCACGAGTTTCCATTCCCAACAGCAGAGCAAAGGAGCTCCCCTTTCTCTGCATCCACACCAACATCTGTTTTTTCCTGAGTTAATTTTAGCCATTCTGACAGGCATGAGGTGGTATCTCATTGTGGTGTTGATTTGTATTTCCCTGATAATGAGTTATTTTGAACACTTTTTCATGTGTTTGTTAGCCATCTGGATGTCTTCTTTTTAAAATTGTCTATTTTTATATTTTGCCAATTTCTTCACTGGATTATTTGTGTTTTGATTGTTGAGTTTGATAAGTTCTTCATAGACTTTGGATACTAACCCTTTATCTGATATGTCATTTGCATACATATTCTCCCATTTATTTGGTTGCCTTTTACTTTTGCTGATTGTTCCATTCACTGTTAATAATGTATTTATCTTGATGAAGTCACAATAGTTCATTTTTGCTTTTGTTTCTCTTGCCTTGGAGACGTGTTGTGTAAGAAGCTGATGCAGCCAAGGCCAAAGAAATTTTTGCCTGATTTTTCTACTAGGATTTTGATGAGTTCCTGTCTTATGTTTAGGTCATTTATCCATTTTATGTATGGTGTAAGAAAGTGGTCCAGGTTAATTTTTCTGCATGTCGCTGTTCAGATTTCCCTATACCATTTACTGAAGAGATTGTCTTTATTACATTGGATATTCTTTCCTGCTTTGTCAAATAATAGTTGGACATGTGTTTGTGGGTCCATTTCTGGTTTCTCTATTCTGTTACATTGATCTAAGTTTCTGTTTTTGTGTCAGTACCATACTGTCTTTATGATTACAGCTTTGTAACACATCTTGAATCCTCAAAATGTGATGCCTCCGGATTTGGTTCTTTTTCAGGATTGATTTGGCTATTCAGGGTCTTTTTTAGTACCATATAAATTTTAGGATTGTTTGTTCTAGCTCTGTGAAGAATGCTGGTGTTGTTTTGATAGAGATTGCATTGAATATGTAGAGTGCTTCAGGTAGTATCAACATTTTAACAATATTTGTTCTTAAAATCCATGAGCCTAGAATATTTTTCCATTTTTTTGTGTCTTCTTCAATCTTTTTCATTAACTTTCTGTAGATTTCAGTGTATAGACTTTTCACCTCTATGGATGGGTTTATTCCTAGGTATTTCATGTTTTTTGGTGCAATTGTAAACTTGACAGATACCTTTATTTCTCTTTATGTTGCTTCATTATTGGTGTACAGAAATGTAACCAATTTCTGTGCATTGATTTTATATTCTGCAACTTTGATGAATTAATGGATCAGTTCTAGCAGGTTTTTGTGGAGGTTTGGGTTTTCCATTTAGAATATCATGTCTCCTGCCAAGAGTGAAAATTTGACTTCCTCCTTACTGATTTGGATGCCTTTTATTTCTTTGTGTTGTCTGATTGCTGATGTTAGGACTTCTAATACTACGTTGAATAATGGTGACAAGAGGGGGAATCCATGTCGTATTCCTGAGAGCTCTCAGATTTTCCCCATTGCAGATGATATTGGCAGTGGATCTCTTGTATATGACTTTAAGATCTTGAGTTATGTTCCTTCTATCCCTACATTCTTGAGGGTTTTTATCAAGAAATGTCGTATTTTGTCGGATGCTTTCTCTGCATCTATTGAGAGGATCATGTAGTTCTTGTCCTTTCTTTTATTAATGTGATGTATCACAATAACTGATTTGTAGATATTGAACCAGCCTTGCTTCCCAGGTATAAATCCCACTAGATTGTGGTGAATAATTCTTTTAATGTATCATTGGATCCAGTTGACTAATATCTTACTGGGAATTTATGCATCCATGCTCATCATGGAAATTGGGCTGTATTTCTCCTTTTTAGTAGGTTCTTTGTATGGTGTTGGAATCAAGGTAATGTTGGCCTCAGAGAATGACTTTGGAGGTTTGCCCTCAGTTTCTATTTTTTGGAAAACCTTCAGGAGAATAGGTGTTAACTCTTCTTTAAATGTTGAGTAGGATTCCCCTGGAAAGCCATCGGGCTTCATACTCTTGTTTTCTTTCTTTCTTTCTTTCTTTCTTTCTTTCTTTCTTTCTTTCTTTCTTATTTCTTTCTTTCTTTCTTTCTTTCTTTCTTTCTTTCTTTCTTTGGAGGGGGCAGGGAAGAGTTTTGATTACTAATTCAATTTCTTTACTTGTTATGGATCTGTTCAAATTTTCTACCTTTTGATACTTTATATGTTCCTAGGAATTTTTCCTTTTATTCCAGATTGCCCAATTTATTGGCATGTAATTGCTCCTAATATTCTGTTATTGTTGTTTGTATTTCTTCAGTGTTGGTTGTGATCTCTTTCATTCTTGATTTTATTTATTTGGGTCCTTACCTTTTTCTTTCTGGTCAAACTGGCTAGGGGTTTCTCAATTTTGTTAATTTTTGCAAAGAATCAATTTCTGGTTTCATTGATCTGTACTACTTTTTTTTTTTAAATCTCAATAGCATTGATTTCTTCTCTAATCTTCATTATTGCCTGTCTTCTGGTGGTTTTGGGTTTTATTTGCTGTTCATTTTCCAGATCTTTAAGGTGTAAGTTTAATTTCTTTATCTGAGCACTTCCTTCTTTGGTAAGGCCTAGATTGCTATATACTTCCCTCTTATAACCACCTTTGCTGAATTCTAGAAATTTTGGTCTGTGATGTTATCATTTTCATTGTCTTCCATGTACTTTTTAATTTCCTCTTTAACTTCATGGTTAACCCATTCATTCTTTAGTAGGTTGTTGTTTAGTTTCCATGTATTTGTGGACTTTCCAATTTTTTTCTTGTGGTTTATTTTGAGTTTCATAGCATTGTGGTATGAAATTATGCATGGTATGATCTCAATCTTTTGTACTTGTTGAGTGATGATTTGTGTCACATTATGTGGTCAATTCTGGAGAATATTCCATGTGCACTTGAAAAGAATGTGTATTTCGCTGCTTTAGGATGAAATGTTCTGAATATATTTGTTAAGTCTTTCTGGTACAGTTTGTCATTCAAATCCATTGTTTCTTTGTTGATTTTCTGCTTAGATGATATGTCCATTGTTGTAAGTGGAGTGTTAAAATCCTCTACTATTATGGTATTATTTTCAATGAATTTCTTTATGTTTGTGATTAATTTATTTACACATTTGGTTGTTTCATGTTAGGGGCATAAATGCTTACAAGTGTTAGGTTTTCTTGGTGGATAGACCCCTTAATTATGATATAATGGCCTTCTTCATCTCTTATTATAGTCATTTTAGTATATGTGCTGCCGAAACAAGCACAATATAGTCATTTTAAAATATAGATTATCTCATATAAGTATAGCTACTCTTTCTTTTGGCGATGATAGCCAAATTAGCATGACAGATGGTTCTCCATCCCCTTGCTTTCAATCTGAAGGTGACTTTAGATCTAAAATGGGTCTTTTATAAGGAGAATATAGATGGATCTTGTTTTATTATCCATTATGTTATCATATGTCTTTTTATTGGAGCATTTACTTCATTGACATTTAGAGTGAATACTGAAATATATTAACTTATTATACTTGTGTTGCCTATTGAGTTGGAGTTTCTGGTGGTGTTTTCTGCTCCTTTCTAGACTTTGTTGCTTTTGGTGTTTTTTGTTTTGTTTCATCTTTTCTCTCCTGAGAGAGTCCCCCTTAAGATTTCTTGCAGGGCTTGTTTAGTGGTCACAAACTCCTTTAGTTTTTGTTGGGAGAACTCTTTATCTCTCCTTCTATTTTGAATAACAGCCTCGCTGGATAAATAATTCTTGGCTGTATATTTTTCCGATCCAGCACTTAGAATATATCCTGCCACTCCTTTCTGGTCAGCCAAGTTTCTGTAGATAGATCTGCTGTGAACCTGATCTGTTTTCTCTAATAGGTTAAAGATTTTTTTTCCCTTGCTGCGTTCATAATTCTTTCCTTGCCTGTGTGTTTTGTGAATTTGACTATGATATCCCTCGTTGATGGTTTGTTTTTGTTGAATCTAAAGGGAGTTCTCTTTTCTTCCTGGATCATGATGTCTGTGACTTTCTCCAGGTTAGGAAAGTTTTCTGCTATGATTTGCTCACATTAACCTTCTATATCTTTTTCTCTCTTCATCTCCTTAAACCCAATGATTCAGAAGTTGTTCCTTTTAATGAGTCACTGAGTTCTCTAATTTTTGAATTGTGCTCTTTTGCCTTAGTTTCCCTCTTGCTTTCTGTTTCATTCTTTTCCATAAGTTTATCTTCTATATCATGTTTTCACTGCTCTACTTCATCCATCCTTGCCGCTGTGGCATTCATTCGAGATTACATCTGTTATTGCATTTTTAATTTCACCCTGGCTATCTTTTACTTCTTTTATCTCCACAGAAACAGATTCCATGTTTTTTTTTTTAACCCCAACTAGTATTCTTATTTTCTTGACTCTAACTTCTGGTTCAGACATCTTCTATATATCTGTGTTGATTAAGTCTCTGGCTCTCATTTCTTCCTGTTCTCTCTTTTGGGTGAATTCCTTTGTTTTGTCATTTTGGAGGAAGAAAAAGAATTATTAAAAAAGAAATTAAAAAAATTAAATACAACAGAAAAAAGTCAAATAAAGGAAGTAGATCCAAGGTGTGTTTACTATAGTTGTTGAAAGAAGATTGACAGAATTGAGAAGGAAGGGAAATAAACGAATAGAAAAAAACAGGAAAAAAGAAAAACTAATTATGAAAATGTTTCAAAATGTAAAAATGTATACAATGAAATAGAATAAAATGAAATGAAGAAAGTAATGTGGACTAAAAATTTTACAAAATAATAATAACAATAACAAAATTATAGTAGAAAAATAAAAAATCTTTTCATAGAAACTGAAAATAAAAATATTTTTTCTGCTGTACACAAGAATAAGAAAAGGAAAACATAAATTGATGGACCATTGAATGTAATGAAATCATAACAAAATTACAACCAGTTTCACCTCTAAGTCAAACTATGAAGCACTTTAGAGTCTGTACACTAAGCAGGGGGAGGGACTTCTGGTTGTCCTGTAGGTATTAATTGGCACAGTTGGATGGGGCTTGATGTAATGGCTCCATTCTCCACTAGGTGATGCTGCTTAGCTTAGTGGGCTGAATTGGTGTGGCACATGTAGGCCGTATGCACTGGGGTAGTAGAAATGGCTTCACCCGGCTTCCCAGTCTCTAACATCAGAACTCTTGGCAACCAGCAATAAAGCATCCCTCCTTTGTCTCCAGTTTTGATCCACTCCCCACTTCTACACAGTCCACGGCCAAGCCGTCACCCTCCCAAGAAGCATCATCCTCCTGAATTTTATCCAGATGGGACTGTTTTTCCAAACCCTTCACTTCTGAGGGTCCTTCAGGGTGAACCTGCTCTGACCCTCTGGGGGATGATCTTCCTGATCAATGGCTGGGTGCCAGTCTGTCCCCAGGAATGCTCACACTACTACACTGCTGCAGAGACACAGAGTGTGACTGGTTGCCAGCTCCTCACTCAGAAAAATTGCATGCTACTGTATGGCAGCAGCAATTAAAGGACTATAGTAAATCACAACACACCTCTGGCACCAGGCTTCACCTTAGTGTCTTTGTTCCAACACCAGCAAATGTGGCTGTAATCTGGAGTCTGCTAGGACCTTTTCCTGTGGTTAGGCTGCACAGCCTCTATCAAATATCCTCCCAACAGAGAAACTGCCTCTCCTTGTGTGGCTCAAGGACCCCTCAGACTTCACTGTCTTCTCCTAGGAATTTGCTCTTCCCACCAGAGCACCACCAGGTATCAAGATGAAGATATTCCGACTCTTCTCTCACCTGGTTATAGACTCTTAATGGTAATGAAACCTTCTCCTTTATCCCCCTTTTTGTTTTAATTTTATATTTTATTTTTTAAAATTTACATCCAAATTAGTTAGCATATAGTGCAACAATGAGTTCAGGTGTATATTCCTTAGTGCCCCTTACCCATTTAGCCTATCACCCCTCCCACAACCCCTCCCGTAACCCTCTGTTCTCCATATTTATGAGTCTCTTCTGTTTTGTCCAACTCCCTGTTTTTATATTATTTTTGTTTTTCTTCCCTTATGTCCATCGGTTTTGTCTCTTAAAGTCCTCATATGAGGGAAGTCACATGATTTTTGTCTTTCTGTAACTAATTTCACTTAGCATAATACACTCCAATTCCATCTATGTAGTTACAAATGGCAAGATTTCATTTTTTTGATTGCCAAGTAATACTCCATTGTATATATATACCACATTTTCTTTATCTATTCATCCATTGGTGGACATTTGGGCTCTTTCCATACTTTGGCTATTGTTGATAGTGCTGCTATAAACATGGGGGTGCATGTGTCCCTTTGAAACAACACACCTGTATCCTTTGGATAAATACATAGTAGTGCAATTGCTGGGTCGTAGGGTAGTTCTATTTTGAGATTTTGAGGAACATCTATACCGTTTTCCATAGTGGCTGCACCAGCTTGCATTGCCACCAACAATGCAAAAGATACCCTCTTTCTCTGCATCCTCACCAACATCTGTTGTTGCCTGAGTTGTTAATGTTAGCCATTCTGACAGGTGTAAAGTGGTATCTCATTATGGTTTTGATTTGTATTTCCCTGATGATGAGTGATGTTGAGCATTTTTTCATGTGTCGGTGGGCCATCAGGATGGCCCTTGGAGATGGACCTTGGAGAAGTGTCTATTCATGTTTTTGCCCATTTCTTCACTTGGATTATTTGTTTTTTGGGTGTTGAGTTTGATAAGGTCTTTATAGATTTTGGATACTAACCCTTTATCTGATATGTCATTTGCAAATATCCTCTCCCATTCTTTCAGTTGCCTTTTAGTTTTGCTGATTATTTCCTTTGCTGTGCAGAAGCTTTTTATTTTGATGAGGTCTCAGTAGTTCATTTTTGCTTTTTTTCCCCTTGCCTCCAGAGACGTGTAGAGTAAGAAGTTGCTGTGGGCAAGATCAAAGAGGTTTTTCCCTGCTTTTTCCTCAAGGATTTTGATGGCTTCCTGTCCTACATTGAGGTCTTTAATCCATTTGAGTTTATTTTTGTGTATGGTGTAAGAAAGTGGTTCAGGTTCATTCTTCTGCATGTCGCTGTTGACTTTTCCCAGCAACACTTGCTAAAAAGACTGTCTTTATTCCATTGGATATTCTTTCCTGCTTTGTCAAAGATTAGTTGGCCATATGTTTGTGGGTCCATTTCTCCATTCTCTATTCTGTTCCATTGAACTGTCTGTTCTTGTGCCAGTACCATACTGTCTTGATGATTACAGCTTTGTAGTATAGCTTAAAGTCTGAGATTGTGATGCCTCCTGCTTTGTTTTTCTTCTTCAAGATTGCTTTGGCTATTTGGGGTCTTTTCTGGTTCCATACAAATTTTAGGATTATTTGCTCTGTGAAGAATGCTGGTGTTACTTTGATAGGGATTGCATTGAATACATAGATTGCTTTGGGTAGTATCGACATTTTAACAATATTTGTTCTTCCTATCCAGGAGCATGGAATCTTTTTCCATTTTTTTGTGTCGTCTTCAATTTCTTTCATAAGCTTTCTATAGTTTTCAGTGTAAAGATTTTTCACCTCTTTGGTTAGATTTATTCCTAGGTATTTTATGCTTTTTGTGCCACTGTAAATGGGATTGATTCCTTGATTTCTCTTTCTGTTGCTTCATTGTTGGTATATAGGAATGCAACAGATTTCTGTGCGTTGATTTTATATCCTGCAACTTTCCTGAATTCATGAATCAGTTCTAGCTATTTTTTTTGTGGAATCTTTTGGGTTTTCCATATAGAGAGCATCATGTCATCTGCGAAGACTGAAAGTTTGACCTCCTCCTGGGCGATTTGGATGCCTTTTATTTCTTTGTGTTGTCTGATTGCAGAGGCTAAGACTTCCAATACTATGTTGAATAACAGTGATGAGAGTGGACATCCCTGTCTTGTTCCTGACTTTAGGGGGGAAGCTCTCAGTTTTTCCCCATTGAGGATGATATTAGCATTGGGTCGTTCATATATGGTTTTTATGATCTCGAGGTATGCTCTTTCTATCCCTACTTTCTTTTTATCAAGAAAGGATGCTGTATTTTGTCAAATGCTTTCTCTGCATCTATTGAGAGGATCATATGGTTCTTGTCCTTTCTTTTATTGATGTGATGAATCATGGTAATTTTTTTGTGTATATTGTACCAGCCCTGCATCACAGGTATAAATCCCACTTGCTTGTGGTGAATAATTTTTTTAATGTATTGTTGGATCTGGTTGGCTAATATCTTGAGGATTTTTGCATCCATGTTTATCAGGGAAATTGGTCTAAAGTTCTCCTTTTTAGTGGGGTCTCTGTCTGGTTTTGGAATCAAGGTAATGCTGGCTTCATAGAAAGAGGTTGGAAGCTTTCCTTCCATTTCTATGTTTTGGAACAATTTCAAGATAATAGGTGTTAACTCTTCCTTAAATGTTTGGTAGAATTCCCCTGGAGAGCTGTCTGGCCCTGGGCTCTTGTTTTTTGGCATATTTTTGATTACTAATTCGATTTCCTTACTGGTTATGGGTCTGTTCAAATTTTCTATTTCTTCCTGTTTCAGTTTTGGTAGTGTATATGTTTGCAGAAATTTGTCAATTTCTTCCAGATTACCCATTTTATTGGCATATAATTGCTCATAATATTCTCTTATTATTTTTGTTTATTTCTTTTGTGTTGATTGTGATCTCTCCTCTTTCATTCTTGATTTTATTTATTTGGGTCTTTTCCTTTTTCTTCTTGATCAAACTTGCTAGTCGTTTATAAATTTTATTAATTCTTTCAAGGAACCAGCTTCTGGTTATTGATCTGTTCTAGGGTTTTTTTTTGTTTGTTTGTTTTTTGTTTTTTGTTTTTGATAGCATTAATTTCTGCTCTAATCTTTATTATTTCCTGTATTCTGCTTGTTTTGGGTTTATTTGCTGTTCTTTTTCCAGCTCCTTAAGGTATAAGGTTAGGTTGTGTATCTGAGATCTTTCTTCCTTCTTTAGGAAGACCTGGATTGCTGTATACTTTCCTCTTATGAGTGCCTTTGCTGCATCCCAGTGCACATGGAACGTTCTCCAGAATAGACCATATACTGGGACACAAATCAGTTCTAAATAAATACAAAAAGATCTATATCATACCGTGCATATTTTCAGACCACAACGCTATGAAACTTGAAATCAACCACAAAAAAAAATTTGGAAAGGTAACAAATACTTGGAGACTGAAGAACATCCTACTAAAGAATGAATGGTCTAACCAAGCAGTTAAAAAGGAAATTAAAAAGTATATGGAAGTCAATGAAAATGATAACTCCTTTGTCCCTTTCAGGTATATGGCCATTTTTCATACTTCCCCACATGGATTTTCAAACACTTGTAAATTATTTAAACAAGATTATGGTTGAAAGGTGATTTATCCTGTTTATTCTTGCACAGAATTGAGAATATGGCATTTGCCTTATTTGCCTTAGACGTCTATTTCAAACACTTCTAATTTAGTGAAACAAGATGTTAGTTGAAAGTTGTGTTTTTCACAGTGTTCCTTCACAGAGTTGAGTAATGGCACTTTCCTTATACTTCCCCACATAGGTTTTCAATCACTTTTAACTTAGTGAAAGAAGAAGTTATTTTAAAGTTCATACCTCCACAGTGTTGTTTCACATATTTGGGTATATGACCCCTTTTTAATATTTCCCCACATAGTTTTTCAGAAAGTTGTAAATTATTAAAACAAAATTATAGTTGAAAGGTGATTTATTCTCTTTATTCTTTCATAGAGTTGATATTATGGTTTTTATCATACATTTCTAGGACTGTTATTTCAAACACATCTAAGTGAAATGATATTAGTTGAAAGTTGGTTTTTCCACTCTGTTCTTTCACAGAGTTGAGTAAATGGCATTTTTCTTTATAACTTACCCACATAGGTTTTGAAACACTTTTAAGTAAGTGAAAAAATAATTTAGTTGAAAGATTTTTTTCTCCATAGTGTTTCCTCCAAGAGTTGTTTATATAACACTGTCTTTTTACTTCAATGCATAGGATTTCAAACATGTCTAATTTAGTGAACCAAGATGGTCAGTGAATGATGGTTTCTCCAATGTTTTTTTTTTTCCACAAAGTTGAGTTTATAACATTTTCATTATTCTTCCCCACAAAGGTTTTCAAACACTTCTAACATGGTAAAAGAAGAAGTTAGTAGAAAGGTGGTGTCTCCACAGTGTTATTTCACAGAGTTGAGTATATGGCACCTTCTTTATCCTTCCCAGCCAAATGATTCACTTTTAACTTAGTGAATCAAGATGTTAGTGAAAAGATGTTATCTCCACCCTTTCTCAGTGTTGTGTTTGTGGCAATTTAGTCATATTTCTTTCCCTAGTATTTCAAACAATTCTAACTTAGTACAACAAAATTTTAGTTGAAAGATATTTTCAACTGATGGTACTTATATTTCCCCCTATAAGTTTTCAAACTCTTCTAAATTAGTGAAACAAAACGTTACTTGAAAGATGGTTTCTACATTAGGTTGTTTCACATACTTGAGTATATTCCAGTTTCCTTCAACTTCCCCGCCATTGTTTTCAAAAACTTCTAACAGTGAAATAAGAAGTAAGTTGAAAATTGTTTCTCCAGCTGTTGTTTCACAGAGTTGAGTAATGGCACTTTTCTTATAATTCCCCAAATTATTTTTAAACACTTCTAAATTGGTAAAGCAAGATGTTGGTTTATTGATGGTCTCTCCACAATATTTTTTTCACAGAGTTGAGAAGATGACTCTTTTCTTATATTTTTCCACAAAGATTTTCAAACACTTATAAAAGAGTTAATAAAGAGACCGGTTTTTTTTTTCCATTGGATATTCTTTCCTGCTTTGTCAAAGATTAGTTGGCCATACGTTTGTGGGTCTAGTTCTGGGGTTTCTATTCTATTCCATTGGTCTATGTGTCCGTTTTTGTGCCAATACCATGCTGTCTTGATGATTACAGCTTTGTAGTAGAGGATAAAGTCTGGATTGTGATGCTTCCTGCTTTGGTCTTTTTCTTCAAAATTACTTTGGCTATTCAGGGCCTTTTGTGGTTCCATATGAATTTTAGGATTGCTTGTTCTAGTTTCGAGAAGAATGATGCTGTAATTTTGATGGGGATTGCATTGAATGTGTAGATAGCTTTGGGTAGTATTGACATTTTGACAATATTTATTCTTCCAATCCATGAGCACGGAATGTTTTACCACTTCTTTATATCTTCTTCAATTTCCTTCATAAGCTTTCAATAGTTTTCAGCATACAGATCTTGTATATCTTTGGTTAGATTTATTCCTAGGTATTTTATGCTTCTTGGTGCAATTGTGAATGGGATCAGTTTCTTTATTTGTCTTTCTTTTGCTTCATTATTAGTGTATAAGAATGCAACTGATTTCTGTACATTGATTTTGTATCCTGCAACTTTGCTAAATTCATGTATCAGTTCTAGCAGACCTCTGGTGGAGTCTATCGGATTTTCCATGTATAATATCATGTCATCTGCAAAAAGTGAAAGCTTAACTTCATCTTTGCCAATTTGTTGTCTGATTGCTGATGCTAGAACTTCCAACACTATGTGAAACAACAGCGGTGAGAGTGGACATCCCTGTCGGGTTCCTGATCTCAGGGAAAAAGCTCTCAGTTTTTCCCCATTGACGATGATGTTAGCTTTGGGCTTTTCATAAATGGCTTTTATGATGTTTAAGTATGTTCCTTCTATCCCAACTTTTTCAAGGGTTTTTATTAAGAAAGGATGCTGTGGCACAAAAACAGACACATAGACCAATGGAATAGAATAGAAACCACAGAACTAGACCCACAAACGTATGGCCAACTCATCTTTGACAAAGCAGGAAAGAACATCCAATGGAAAAAAGACAGTCTCTTTAACAAATGGTGCTGGGAGAACTGCACAGCAACATGCAGAAGGTTGAAACTAGACCACTTTCTCACACCATTCACAAAAATAAACTCAAAATGGATAAAGGACCTGAATGTGAGACAGGAAACCATCCAAACCTTAGAGGAGAAAGCAGGAAAAGACCTCTCTGATCTCAGCCGTAGCAATCTCTTACTCGACACATCCCCAAAGGCAAGGGATTTAAAAGCAAAAATGAACTACTGGGACCTTATGAAGATAAAAAGCTTCTGCACAGCAAAGGAAACAACCAACAAAACTAAAAGGCAACCAACGGAATGGGAAAAGATATTTGCAAATGACATATCGGACAAAGGGCTAGTATCCAAAATCTATAAAGAGCTCATCAAACTCCACACCCGAAAAGCAAATAACCCTGTGAAGAAATGGGCAGAAAACATGAATAGACACTTCTCTAAAGAAGACATCCGGATGGCCAACAGGCACATGAAAAGATGTTCAGCGTCGCTCCTTATCAGGGAAATACAAATCAAAACCACACTCAGGTATCACCTCACGCCAGTCAGAGTGGCCAAAATGAACAAATCAGGAGATTATAGATGCTGGAGAGGATGTGGAGAAACGGGAACCCTCTTGCACTGTTGGTGGGAATGCAAATTGGTGCAGCCACTCTGGAAAGCAGTGTGGAGGTTCCTCAGAAAATTAAAAATAGACCTACCCTATGACCCAGCAATAGCACTGCTAGGAATTTATCCAAGGGACACAGGAGTACTGATGCATAGGGGCACTTGTACCCCAATGTTCATAGCAGCACTCTCAACAATAGCCAAATTATGGAAAGAGCCTAAATGTCCATCAACTGATGAATGGATAAAGAAATTGTGGTTTATATACACAATGGAATACTACGTGGCAATGAGAAAGAATGAAATATGGCCTTTTGTAGCAACGTGGATGGAACTGGAGAGTGTGATGCTAAGTGAAATAAGCCATACAGAGAAAGACAGATACCATATGGTTTCACTCTTATGTGGATCCTGAGAAACTTAACAGGAACCCATGGGGGAGGGGAAGGAAAAAAAAAAGAGGTTAGAGTGGGAGAGAGCCAAAGCATAAGAGACTGTTGAGAACTGAGAACAAACTAAGGGTTGATGGGGGGTTGGAGGGAGGAGAGGGTGGGTGATGGGTATTGAGGAGGGCACCTTTTGGGATGAGCACTGGGTGTTATATGGAAACCAATTTGACAATACATTTCATATATAAAAAAAAAAGGATGCTGAATTTTGTCAAAGGCCTTTTCTGCATCGATTGACAGGATCATGTGGTTCTTATGTTTTCTTTTATTAATGTGATGTATCATGTGGATTGATTTGCGAATGTTGAACCAGCCCTGCATCCCAGGAATGAATCCCACTTGATCATGGGGAATAATTCTTTTTATATGCTGATGAATTCGATTTGCTAGTATCTCCTTGAGAATTTTGGCATCCATATTCATCAGGGATATTGGCCTGTAGTTCTCTTTTTTTATTGGGTCTCTGTCTGCTTTAGGAATCAAAGTAATACTGCCTTCATAGACTGAGTCTGGAAGTTTTCCTTCCCTTTCTATTTTGTGGAATAGCTTGAGAAAGAAAGGTATTATCTCTGCTTTAAATGTCTGATAGAACCCCCCTGGGAAGCCATCTGGTCCTGGACTCTTTTTGGGAGATTTTTAATGACTGATTCAATTTCTTCACTGGTTATGGGTCTGTTCAAGCTTTCTATTTCCTCCTGATTGAGTTTTGGAAGAGTGTGGGTGTTTGGGAATTTGTCCATTTCTTCCAGGTTGTCCAGTTTGTTGGCATATAATTTTCACAGTATTCTCTGATAATTGGCTGTATTTCTGAGGGATTGGTTGTAATCATTCCATTTTCATTCATGATTTTATCTATTTGGGTCATCTCCCTTTTCTTTTTGAGAGGCCTGACTAGAGGTTTATCAATTTTGTTTATTTTTTCAAAAAACCAACTCTTGGTTTCGTCGATCTGCTCTACAGTGTTTTAGATTCTATATTGTTTATTTCTGCTCTGATCTTTATTATTTCTCTTCTTCTACTGGGTTTAGGCTGTTTTTGCTGTTCTGATTCTATTTCCTTTAGATATGCTGTTAGATTTTGTATTTGGGATTTTTCTTGTTTCTTGAGATAGGCCTGGATTGCAATGTATTTTCCTCTCAAGACTGCCTTTGCTGCATCCCAAAGCATTTGGATTGTTGTATTTTCATTTTCTTTTGTTTCCATATATTTTTTAATTTCTTCTCTAATTGCCTGGTTGACCCATTCATTCTTTAGTAGGGTGTTCTTTAACCTCCATGCTTTTGGAGGTTTTCGAGACTTTTTCCTGTGGTTGATTTCAAGCTTCATAGCATTGTGGTCTGAAAGTATGCCTGGTATGATATCAATTCTTGTATTCTTATAAAGGGCTATTTTGTGACCCAGTATGTGATCTATCTTGGAGAATGTTCCATGTGCACTCAAGAGGAAAGTATATTCTGTTGCTTTCGGATGCAGAGTTCTAAATAGATCTGTCAAGTCCATCTGATCCAATGTATCATTCAGGGCCCTTGTTGCTTTTTTGGCCGTGTGTCTAGATGATCTATCCATTTCTGTGAGTGGAGTATTAAAGTCCCCTGCAATTACCAAATTCTTATCAATAAGGTTGCTTATGTTTGTGAGTAATTGTTTTATAATTTTGGGTGGCTCCTGTATTCAGCGCATAGACATTTATAATTGTTAGCTCTTCCTGATGGACAGACCCTGTGGTTATTATATAATGCCCTTCTTCATCTCTTGTTACAACCTTTAATTTAAAGTCTAGTTTGTCTGATATAAGTATGGCTACTCCAGCTTTCTTTTGCCTTCCAGTGGCATGATAAATAGTTCTCCATCCACTCACTCTCAATCTGAAGGTGTCCTTAGGTCTAAAGTGAGTCTCTTGTAGACAGCAAATAGATGGGTCTTGTGTTTTTATCCATTCTGATACCCTATGTCTTTTGTTTGGCACATTTAGTCCATTTACAGTCAGTGTTATTATAGAAAGATATGCGTTTAGAAACATTGTGATGTCCATAGGTTTCATGCTTGTAGTGATGTCTCTGGTACTTTGTCTCACAGGATCCCCCTTAGGATCTCTTGTGGGGCTGGTTTAGTGGTGATGAATTCCTTCAGTTTTTGTTTGGGAAGACCTTTATCTCTCCTTCTATTCTAAAAGACAGACTTGCTGGATAAAGGATTCTTGGCTGCATATTTTTTTCTGTTCATCACATTGAAGATCTCCTGCCATTCCTTTCTGGCCTGCCAAGTTTCAGTAGAGAGATCCGTCACAAGTCTTATAGGTCTCCCTTTATATGTTAGAGCACATTTATCTCTAGCTGCTTTCAGAATTTTCTCTTTATCCTTGTATTTTACCAGTTTCACTATGATATGTCATGCAGAAGATTGATTCAAGTTCCGTCTGAAGGGAGTTCTCTGTGCCTCTTGGATTTCAATGCCTTTTTCCTTCCTCTGATAAGGGAAGTTCTCAGCTATTATTTCTTCAAGTACACCTTCAGCACCTTTCCCTCTCTCTTCCTCCTCTGGAATACCAATTTTATCTCTCTTTAGTACATCACTTAGTTCTCTAATTTTCCCCTCATACTCCTGGATTTTTTTCTCTCTCTTTTTCTCAGCTTCTTCTTTTTCCATAATTTTATCTTCTAGTTCACCTATTCTCTCCTCTGCCTCTTCAATCCAAGCTGTAGTTGTCTCCATTTTATTTTGCAGTTCATTGATAGCATTTTTAGCTCCTCCTGGCTGTTCCTTAGTCTCTTGATCTCTGTAGCAAGGGATTCTCTGCTGTCCTTTACACTGTTTTCAATCCCAGTGATTAATTTTATGACTATTATTCTAAATTCAATTTCTGTTATATTGTTTAAATCCTTTTTGATCAGTTCATTAGCTGTTGTTATTTCCTGGACTTTTTCTGAGGGGAATTCTTCCGTTTCATCATTTTGGATAGTCCCTGGAGTTGTCTGGGACTGAGGGGCACTTCCCCTGTGCTGTCTTGAATAACTTGCATTGGTGGGCGGGCCACAGTCAGACTGGTGTCTGCCCCCAGATGTCTGCCCCCAGCCCACCGCTGGGGACACAGACTGGTGTGTGCCTTTTCTTCCCCTCTCCTAGGGGCAATATTCACTGTGGGGTGGCGTGGCCCATCTGGGCTACTTGCACACTGCCAGGCTTGTGGTAGGCTGGGGATCTGGTGTATTAGCTGGGGTGGATCAGCAAGGTGCCCAGTGGTCGGAGGGGCAGGCTCAGCTCGCTTTTCCTTCAGAGATCTGCTTTGGGAGGGGCCCTGGGGCACCGGAAGGGAGTTAGACCCGCCGGAGGGATGGATCCGCAGAAGCACAGCGTTGGGTGTTTTCATGGTGCAAGCAAGTTCCCTGGCAGGAACTGGTTCCCTTTGGGATTTTGGCTGGGGGATGGGCGAGGGAGATGGCGCTGGTGAGCGCCTTTGTTCCCCGCCAAACTGAGCTCTGTCGTCCTGGGGCTCAACAACTCTCCCTCCCGTTGTCCTCCAGCCCTCCCGTTCTCAGAGCAAGGCTGTTAGTCTATAACCTTCCAGATGTTAAGTCCCACTTGCTGTCAGAACACATTCTGTTCAGCCCCTCTGCTTTTGCAAGCCAGACTTGGGGGCTCTGCTTGGCTGGCAGGCCGCCCCTCCACCCCGGCTCCCTCCTGCCAGTCCGTGTAGTGTGCACCACCTCGCCGCCCTTCCTACCCTCTTCCGTGGGCCTTTCGTCTGTGCTTGGCTCTGGAGACTCCATTCTGCTAGTCTTCTGGTGGTTTTCTGGGTTATTTAGGCAGGTGTAGGTGGAATCTAAGTGATCAGCAGGACACATGGTGAGCCCAGCTTCCTCCTACGCTGACATCTTCCCAGGATTCCTCCAAAAGGTTTGTTTCTTAAAGAACCTTAATCCACAGAAAAGTTGGCAGAACATCACTGAAGATTATGGGAACAGAAAGGACATAATTGACTTATCCACCTTATTAAATATGGTAAATTTCCTGGGACATCCCATAAAGATCAGACATTCACCAAACTGCACCAAAGAAAGGATCAGAGATTTACACAGTAGTTCTACATACAGGAGGCTTGTTCAAGCAGGCCCAACAGATATGGAATTTCCCATTGAAAATGCAATTCAGTCTCTCTCCCTTTCACCAAATCCACTCACCAATCTATTATAACCATGAGTTATGTGTACTGTGTGTGTGTGTGTGTGTGTATCTATGAGCACAATTTTCAAATGAAATTATCTTTGGGTATATATGCAATTATGTTCCCATGGGAAATTCAGCCTGTGCTTTCTTTGTTGCCATTTGACAAAATAAAAGATAATGTTTAATTTGGGGAGGGGGGGCATAAGTGAGTGATGTAAGTGACAGCCAGGAGTAGCAGAAACTGTTTTCAAACATGGAAGGCTGCTATATAGAAGAGATTGCTGATGGATTCTATATAGAAGCAGAGGGAAGAACAAGAAGGACTCATAACAAATTCAGAAAAAGCTAACGGCAGATTTCAGTTCATCTTAAGAATATAGTTTTTTACACCCCTGAACTGTTCTTGTTGTGATGTAGTGTGAAAGGAAGTGAGAGACTTTCTCCACGGCTGTATAGGCATTGGGAGCAAGATAGGAGAATTCTATTTGAATTTAAGTTTCTGTGTTCCTATGTGCACTGAGCACTTAATAATACTGAAGAATGAAATAACATGCTATCCAAAAACGTGCTTCTTTGGCATAAGGATTGTTGTAAGCTGATACTTTTGAGAAACAGCAGACAAAGGAGATGCTCTGAAACACACCAGAGAAGTTACCCTTTAGTAAGGGAAATTTAAATTTATAAAGGAAATCCCCATTTATAAGTGTTTCTTTCCCTCTGTACCATTAAGGAAGAATGACTTTAAATCACAAAAGAATCTTATCAACAAAGAAAGTATCTACTTAAATTTCTATAACAAACCTCTCCTTTCTTTATAGTGCTTTTCCTGGTCATATCCCTATAACTGGCTTCCCCCACATCCTTTCCTTGTCTCAGCTAAGATGGTATTTAAGATTGAATTCTTACTTTCCCCAGCTTCATTGAGATATAATTGACATATAACACTGTGTAAGTTTGAGGTGTAAAATGTGATGATTTGATTATTGTATATATTGTGAAATATTTACCACAACAAGATGAGTTAACACATCTTTCTTTTCATATAATTATCTTTTAAGTTATTTTTGTGATAAGAACTTAAGCCTGAATTATAAGCCACCTCTTTTAGAGTTACTTATTTTTCCCTGAGTATCTCCCATGTATACATGAGAAATACATTTTAATAAAACTTCTGTTTTTTTTCTCTTGTTTGTTTTTTTTGTTGCAGGGGCTCAAGCCAAGAACATCGAAAGGTAGAGAGAAATTACTTCCCCCACCCCAATAGCTGGAACATATTTTATCTTTTATTTAAGTTTTTAATTCATTTTCTGAAGAGTGTTTTGGAACAAAATGGCAGCAAAAATTAAGTATACACATAAATGGAAGTTATTCGTTGCTCAGGGACGTTTTCGATTTCTGTTCTGATTTCTTTGTGATTCTTTTGGCTTGAGCACCCAGTAATTGAGTTCTGTCCCTATGACCCTCATAAGAACAAAAACTAAAGCAACAAGGCCCTTTTCTATTTTCCTCAACCTCTTCACATTTCTGGGAGTTTGTTTTTCACACCTCACCTGATACTAGATATCCTATGATTTCCCTAGTCTTTCTCAAAGCAAATTCATCCTCTTGAGCTTGATATTCCAAGACATGTGTAATCTAGCCCACCCTACCTATCCAATTTTACTTCTTATTCTTTCCTAATATAGATCTTCTATTAGCCTTAGGCCATTCTCCTCATTCTCTGAAACTCATCAACATTTATATCATGAAAAAATAAAACAGACTCAATGTGGGTGTATAGTAAATGGGAAAAAGAAAGAGCACAGACCCTGGAATCAGGCTTTACGGACTCAAATCTCAGCACTGTCATTTATTTGTATTGTGGCTTTAAGCAAATTACTGTTAACCTCTGAGCATTAGTTTCTTTACCAGTACAGTGGATCTACTGATGTCTATCCAGAACAATTGTTATGAAACTTATAGAGATTCTAGGTACATTCAATTCAGAAATCAAATAAAACTGAAATACCAATAATGTGGCCCCTTCAACTCCATGGGAGCTTCTTTGCATGTGAGACCAAGGAGTCCTCTAGGGGAACAGTTAAAGGATGGGAGAATCAAGAATAATGGTTCAGTGTTTAGTATAAAGATTCTGAGTACAGTATGCCACTCACATACACTTAGTCTCTGAGAATTCATTCATAAGTATTATGAAAAGAGGGCTTAGATATTGCTCTAGAATCTTTGCCTATTTTACATGGAACTAATGATATTAGAGTCATTTTTTCCTCATAAAACAGACCAAATAGTAAAAAAAAAAAAGTAGAAAAAGGGAGCATCATACACCAAGGAGACAGAGAAAAATGAGGTTAAGGTGACGTATAGGATGTAGTAACCAGAAAATATCTGTTACAAGATATATGAGACCTTCCTGAAAATTCCTAAATCCTTTTAGGGTGCATTCAGTGTACTAGATTTCCCACTGAGGAAACCTGGATAAAACTAGGAAAAAATATTTGTTGCTAGTTATTATAACTTAAATTTTCCCCAGATGATTTTACAATTAAAAATTCCAAGAATATTCACAATTAGAGAGAATAATAAGATCAATTCTTATGTATGCATCCTCAAGTTCTTTTTGTTTTTAATTTAAATTTTAGGTATTTAACATAGAGTGCAATATTGGTTTTGGAGTATAATTCACTGATTCTTCACTTACATACAACATGCAGTGCTCATCACAAGTTCCCTACTTAAAACAAGATGAAAACAAACAGGGAGGCAAACCACAAGAAACTCTTAAATACAGAGTACAAACTGTGTATTGCTGGAGGGGGGTTGGGTAGGGGGATGGGCTAAATGGATAATGAGCATTAAGGAGGGTACTTGTTGGGATGAGCACTAGGTGTTATATGTAAGTGAAGAATCACTAAATTCTATTCCTGAAACCATTATTACACTATATGCTAACTTGTATTTAAATTTAACTAATTAATTAATTAATTAACTATTTGAAACACTAAAAATATTCCCTTTTTAATACCCATCATCCATCTAGCCCATCTCCTACCCACATCCCTCTGTCAACCCTCAGTTTATTCTCTAGAAGTTTCTTGTGGTTTATTTCCCTCTCTTCTATTTTTCCTACCCTTCCCATATCTCCATATGTGTGTATATATATATATATATATATATTTATTTCTATCTTTATATATATCTTCTTTATCCATTCATCACTCAATGAGAATTTGGAATCTCTCCATAGTTTGATTATTGTTGATAGTGTTGGTACAAACATTGGGGTGCAAGTACCCCATCCAATCTGTATTTTTTTGTATCCCTTGGGTAATACCTAATAGGGATATTGATGGATAATTGGGTAGTTCTATTTTTAGTTTTCTGAGGAACCTCCATACTATTAGAGTGGCTGCACCAGTTTTCATTCCCACCAATAGGCAAGAAGGTTCCCCTTTTTCCACATACTTGCCAACACTTATTGTTTCTTGTGTTTTTAATTTTAGCCATTCTGACAGGTATCTTATCATGGTTTGGATTTGTATTTCCCTGTTGAGTAATGCTGACCATCTTTTCATGTGTCTATTAACCATTTGGATGTCTCCTTTGGAAGTGTATATTCATGTCTTCTACCCATTTATGAACTGGGTTGTTTGTTTTTTGGCTGTTGAATTTGATAAGTTCTTTATAGATTTTGAATTCTAACCTTTTACCAGATATGTCATTTGCAAATATCTTCACCCATTCCATAGGCTGCCTGTTAATTTTGGTGATTGTTATCCTTACTGTGCAAAAGCTATTTTATCTTGATGAAGTCCCAATAGTTCATGTTTGTTTTTGTTTCCCTTGCTTTCAGCGACATATCTAGTAAGAACTTGCTTTGGCTGAGGACAAAGAGGTTGCTACCTGTGATCTTTTCTAGGATTTTGATTGTTTCCTGTCTGTAATTTAGGTCTTTCACCCATTCTGAATTTGTGTTTGTGTATTGTATAAGAACGTGGTGTAGTTTCATTCTTCTGCATGTCGCTGTCCAGTTTTCCCAACACCATTTATTAAAGAGACTGTCTTCTTTTCCATTGGATATTATTTCTTGTTTGTCAAAGATTAATTGACCATATAGTCATTGATCCATTTCTTGGTTTTATGCTCTGTTCCCTTGATCTGTGTGTCTGTTTAGTGTCAGTACCATACTGTCTTGATGACTACAGCTTTGTAATATAGCTTGAAATCCAGAATTGTGATGGCTCCAGTTTTATTTATTTTTCAGGATTGCTTTGGCTATTCGGGGTCTTTTCTGGTTCCATACAAATTTGAGGATTGTCTCTTTTAGCTCTGCAAACAAATGGTGGTATTTTGATAAGGATTTTCAGTAAATGTGTAGATTGCTTTGGGAAATATAGTCATTTTAACAATGTTTGTTCTTCCAATCAATGAGCATGAAATGATTTCCACCTCTTTGTGTTTTGCTCAATTACTTTCATAAGTGTTCTATAGTTTTCAGAGTACAGATCGTTTACCTCTTAGGTTTATTCCTGGGTATCTTATGGTTTTTGGTGCAATTGCAAATGGGCTCAATTGCTTAATTTCTTTTTCTGCTTCTTCATTATTGGTGTATAGAAATGTAACAAATTTCTGTATGTTGATTTTATATCCTGCAACTAAACTGAATTCACACATTTTTTTGTGTAATCTTTTGGGTTTTCTACATAGAGTATCATGTCATCTGAGAATAGAGAATGTTTGACTTCTTCTTTGCTGATTTGTATGCCCTTTATTTCTTTATGTTGTCTGATTGCTGAGGCTAAGACTTCCATAGTATGTTAAATAGTAATGATGAGACTGGACATCCATGTCTCATTCCTCATCTAAGGGGAAAAGGTCTCAGTTTTTCCCTATTGAGAATGATATTAGCTTTAGGTCTTTCATATATGGCCTTTATGATGTTAACGTATGTTTCTTCTACCCCTACTTCCTTGAGGGTTTTTATCAAGAATGGATGTTGTATTTTGTGAAATTCTTTTTATGCATTTATTTACAGGATCATATTTTTCTTATGGTTCTTTCTTTTATTAATGTGGTGTATCACTTTGATTGATTTTCAGATATTAAAATAGACTTGCAGCCCAGGAACAAATCTCACTTGATCATGGTGAATATTTTTTAAGGTACTGTTGAATTTGATATGCTAATATCATGTTGAGAATTTTTTCATCCAAGTTCATCAGGAATATTTGCCTGTAATTCTCCTTTATAGTGAGGTCTTTGGTTTTGCAATAAAAGTAATGATGGCTTAAGAGAATGAGTTTGGAAGCTTTCATTCTATTTCTTTCTTTCTTCTTCTTCTTCTTTTTTTTTTTTTTTGTAACAGTTTGAGGAGAATAGGTATTAAGTCTTCTTTAAATGTCAGGTAGAACTCCCCTGGGAAGCCATCTGTCCCAGGACTCTTGTTTGTTGGGAGATTTTTTAAAATTAAATTTACTTATTTATTTTGAGAGAGAGAGAGAGAGAGAAAGAGAGAAGCATGAGTCAGGGAGGAGTACATGGAGAGGGAGAGAGAGAATCCCAAGCAGGCTTGGCACTGTCAGAACAGAGTTTGATGGCTCAAACCCATGAAGTTTGTGAATTCAAGCCCCGCATTGGGCTCTGTGCTGACAGCTCAGAGCCTGGAGCCTGCTTCAGATTCTGTGTCTCCCTCTCTCTGCCCCTCCCCCACTCACCTCTCTCTCTCTCTCTCTCTCTCTCTCTCTCTCAAAAATAAATAAGCATTAATTGTTTTTAAAGAGACAGATGCTTAACTGACCCAGGTACCACTATTTGTTGGGAGATTTTTTTATTATTGTTTCAATTCCTTTGCATTGTATGGGTCTGTTCAAATTTTCTATTTCTTCCTACTTGAATTTTGGTAGTTTGTGTTTTTCTAGGAATTTGTTCATTTCTTCCAGATTGCCCAGTTTTTCCACAGTATTCTTTTATAATTATTTGTATTTCTGTGCTGTTATTTGTGATCTCTCCTCTTTCATTTGTGATTTTATCTATTTGTGTCATTGCTCTTTCTTTTTGATAAGTCTGGCTAGGGGGTTATCAATTTTGGTAAATCTTTCAAATAACCTGCTCTTAGTTTCATTGATCTGTTCTACTGTTTTCTTTGTTGTTGTTATTTCTATATCATTTATTTATGCTCTAATCTTTATTATTTCCCTCTTGCTGACATCAGACTTTATTTGTGGTTCCTTTTCTAGCTCTGTTAAGTATACGGTTAGTTTGTGTATTTGGGTCCTTTCTTGCTTCTTGAGATAAGCCTGAATGGCAATATACTTTCCTCTTAGGACTTCCTTTGATGCATTCCAAAGGTTTTGGATTATTGTGTTTTCATTTTCATTGGCTTCCATGTTTTGTTTCAATTTCTTCTGTAATATCCTGGTTAACACATTCAATCTTTAGTACGATGTTTTTTAACCTCCATGTATTTGAGGGCTTTCCAAATTTTTTTATTTTGGTTGAATGTAAGTTTCATAGCATTGTTATCTGAAAAAAGGCATTGTATGATCTTGATTTTTTTTTATTTCTTAAGGGCTGATTTGTGACCCAGTATGTGACCTATACTGGAGAATGTTCCATGTGCACTCAAGAAGAATGTGTATTCTGTTTTAGGATGAAATATATCTGTTGAGTCTATCCAGTCCAGTGTGTCACTCAAAGCCATTGTTTCCTTGTTGATTTTCTGCTTAATCTGTCCATTAATGTAAGTGGGGTTTTAACATCCCATACTATTATTGTGTTATTATCAGTGAGGTACTTTATGTTTGTTATTAATTGATTGAAATATTTAGGTTGTTCAAGTTGGGGGCATAAATATTTACAATTGTTAGATCTTCTTGATGGATAGACCCCTTGATTATGATATAATGCCCTTCTTCATCTATTGTTACAGTCTTTGTTTTAAAGTCTAGTTTGTCTGATATAAGTATGACTACACCAGCTTTCTTTTGATCTCCATTAGCACTACAGATGGTTCTCCATCCCCTCACTATCAATCTGAAGGTGTCCTCAGGTCTAAAATGAGTCTCCTGTAGGCAGTATATAGATGGATTTTTTTAATCCATTTTGTTACCCTATGTCTTTTGATTGGAGCACTTAGTCCATTTACATTCAGAGTGAGTATTGAAAGAAATTAATTTAGTGCCATTGTGTTGCCTATAGTGTTGGTGTTTCTGGTGATGTTCTCTGGTCCTTTCTGGTCTTTGTTGCATTTGGTCTGTTGTTTGATTGATTTTTTGTTTGTTTTTTCTCCACTCAGAGTCCCCTTTAAAATTTCTTGCAGGGCTGCTTTAGTGGTCATGAACCCTTTTAGTTTTTGTTTGTCTGGGAAAGCTTGTATCTCTCCTTCTATTCTGAATGACAGTCTTGCTGGATAAAGACTTCTTGGATGCATATTTTTCCCATATGGCACATTGAATATTTCCTGCCACTGTTTTCTGGCCTTCCATGTTTCTGTGGACAGATCTGCAAACCTGATCTGACTTCCCTCGTAGATTTTTTTTCCCTTGCCACTTTCAAGATTTTTTCTTTGTGTGTTTATTTTGTGAATTTGTCTATGATATGCCTTGACAATGATTGGCTTTTGTTGAATTTAATGGGAGCTCCCTGTGCTTGGATTTTAATGCCTGTGTCCTCCTCCAGATTAGGGAATTTTTCAGCTAATTTATTCAAATAAACCTTCTGCCCTTCTTTTTCTCTCTTCATCTTCTGAGACTCTTATAATACAAATGTTACATTTTAATAAGTTGCTGAGTTCCCCAAGTCTGCCTTTCTGTTCCATGACCTTTCTTTTCCTCTTCTTTTCAGCTTCATTATTTTCCATTTTGTCTTCTGTAGCACAGATTTGTTCCTCTGCTGCATCCATCCTCATTTTTATGGCCTCCATTTGGGATTGCATATCAATTATAGCATTTTTAATTTTGATCTGACTATATTTTAGTTCTTTTATCTCTGCAGTAAGAGATTCTCTAGTGTCTTCTATTGCTTTTTTCAAGCCTTGCTAATATCTTTATAATTGTTGTTTTAAGTCTAGTTCAGACATCTTACTTATATCTCCCTTGAGTAAATCTGTGGCCATAATTTCTTCCTGTTCCCTTTGGGGGTGAAATCCTCCGTCTTGTCATTTTGGACACAAAAAAACACAAAAGGATAAATAAAAAATTGATAACAAAATAAAAATAAAGTAAAATTACAAAGGATTCGTCTGTCACAAGAAGCTTGCTAGGAAAAAAAATAAAAAGCAAAGAAGAAAAAATTAAAAATTTGAAGTTAAATATTTTGAATAATTTTTAAAAAATAATTAATTAATTGTTCTTTTTGTATCTAAAAAAGAAAGAAACAAAGACACAAAAATAAAAAAAGAAACAAGCAAAAACCCAAATTACACTAGATCTTTTTTTCCCCAGAGCCAAAGCTTTGCAGTAGCACCCTATGATCAGTAGAGTTGGTGTGGGAGAGGGGTTTCTGCTAGTCTTTGGGGATGGGGTCTGCTGCTCTGATTCTCAGGTGCATTTGCCCTAGTGGAGATGTGCCTACAGGGCCTAGGCAGGAAGGGCTTGGTGCTGCAGGTCTATTCTCCATCGGTGGTGCTATTTAGCTCATTGAAGTTGATCAAGCTGCTGAGTACAGGGAGAAAATGGCCTCCCCCATTCATTCATCTAAGCAGCAGGAAATGCACGCCACCCCTCTTCAGTAAGCCCTCACATATGCATAAACATTGACCTCGCCTGGGTCCCTGGTTTCCATCCTGCCTTCACCTTGTCTGTGTCCAAGATATTTGCCTGCCAAACAGTGTAGCACTCCTATGTTTTATCTCAGGCATGGCTATGTTTCAAAACCCCACATTTCAGAGACCCCACCATCTGGGACCTGCACTGGTCTTCTGGGAAAGTGTTTTCCTGCATTGTGGAATTTGCGGGCTGGTTACAGAAGACAGCAATGTGACAGTGTCCTTGCTAAGAGTTCATGGTAAATTGCAACATACAACCAGAGCCAGGGATTCCTAACCTCAGCTGGAGTCTTTGTTCCTATACTGGTAAGCAGGACAGCTTGATGGTACCTGCAGAGTCCTTTGCCTACAGAGAGGCTGTATCACCTTTACCAAATGCACTCAAAGCAGGGGAACCACTTCTCCGTATATAACCCTGGGAATCTTCAGGCTGCTGCTGCTGGCGTTCAGCTCTGCTTTCCCACCAGAGCACTGCTAAGTGCCCCAGGCACAAACCTGGCAATGTCCAGACCTCAGAAACCGGAATCTGCACTCCACTCTTTATAGAAAACTGCAATCTTCTCCTTTTTCCCCATCAAATGTGTTGGGGATTCGTTTTCTTGTGTAATTACTTGCATGTATTTTCACTCTTTTTTCCCCCCGAGCTTTTTCTTTCTCCTCCTTCTCTCTTCTACTCCCACCACAGTTACTACTTCCTCCCCTGGGGAGCACCCATGGCTCTTTTCTTCCACAAACTCTTAAATACAGTTCCTACCTTCCATGCATTGTTTTTCTGGTTTATAGACATGCAGCTTGGTTCTCTAAGACTACCAGTTGATCTCTTGGTGTTCAGAATGATTTGATATTTATCTACCTGTGTTCAAGGGAGGAGGCACCCTGCTTAGAGCCACCATACTCCTCTGCCATCTTATCTTTAACCCCCCATCTTCCAATTTTTTTAAATTTTTTAACATTTATTTATTATTGAGAGACAGAGAGAGACAGAGTGTGAGGAGGGGAGAGGCAGAGAGAGAGGGAGACACAGAATCTGAATCAGGTTCCAGGCTCTGAGCTGTCAGCACAGAGCTCGACCCAGGGCTCCAACTCACAAACTGCTAGATCCCGACCTGAGCTGAAGTTGGACGCTTAACTGACTGAGCCACACAGGTGTCCCCCCGCCACATCTTCCAATTTTAACATGGCCACTTTATAGCCTCCTTTATTCTCTCAACTTTTCACTGGGTTACTTAAAAAAAAAATTGCAAACATCGTCTTATTTCATGCTAAACTACTGCAGTATGTATATTTAAAATATAATAATTCTGCTTTACAACATTACCACAGTATAATTATCACAACTTAAGAAGTTAACAGTTCTTTAATGTTATTAAATACTCAATTAGTGCTCAAATTTCCCTGTTTTTCCTCATATTTTACAGTTAGCTTCTGAATTAAGATCCAATCCAAGATCTAGAGATTGCATTTCCTTGATATATCTTACTTTTCTTTTAACATTTTGGGGAAGATCAAATGGCACAATGGGTGATAAAGTGCTTTTGTAAATTTTCCACACCTTATAGAAGAAGAAAATAAGGTTTAAGGGATATTATGGACCTGCCCAAGGTCACAAAACCAATAACTTGAAGACACAAAGTTTAAACTCAGATGACCCTAACTATAGACTGCCCTTCTCCTCTACCTATGCTGACTTAAAATATGCAATTTTGAGCACCCATATGACCTCTAGGTGACAGCTCTCACTCTTCTTCACTGAAGGAATAAGGAAAGGAAGGTGACCAGGGACCAACGGTATGGTGACCAGGAACTAACTGCATAGTGCTAAAGACCCAGATAAAGTTAGGGTTTATGAATGCTAAGCAGGTCCAGACTACACAGGATTAGAGGGTGTTCCCTGCAACACTTAGCTGCCCAGAACAATAGCAGCAACTGTCCTTGATTTGAGTTCTCCAAGTAGCATTTAGAAAGGATGGGAATGAAGACAGCCTGAAGGCATTGGCAAGTGAAATACTAAAACAATTGACCAGAAGGTCTAGGCTGGAGTAGGAAGGCAGGATGGAGTTGGTGGACCAGGAAAGTGTCCCAGGCCTGAAGCCTCTGAGGTCCAGGAGTAGGTGGACTGGAGGAACTTAGAGAAAGAGGAAGGAGACTTGGAAATATGAGAGGGGGTTGAGGGGCAGAAAGGGGGATCTGAAGCCATAATTTTTAAGAGTCTGAGCCCTTTTGGATGTGGAAAAATCTGGGAATCAGGAGCTGAGGTGGAGCATACATGAAGGTCCAATAGGCTTTGATCTAGAACTGGGAGGAATTAATACCTTCTCTTAAGAGATGAGCTTTAGGCAGTAAAGACCATCTTGTTAATGGAAAGAGTTCAGCTCAGTCTTTCTAGATGGTATACAGGACTGGATTTCCCCCAAAACATTGTTTGTCCCATGGGACTGAGCTCTTTTTTGTCAAATTCCCCCATCACAGCTCACTGGCTACTGCAACAATGGCCAGAGACCTCCTTTGGTCATGTTAGGAACAGGACCAAAGATACCCTAGCAAAGAGGAGATCCAGTGTAAAGACATCTAGGTGTTTAGATGAATTAGGACAAAGTTGGCATCAGGAACCTGGAATAGGCTGGGATTCAGGAGAAGACCTTGGTTCTAGCTCTACCTCTGTGATTTGTGACCTGTGCCAGTCCCTTCCCCTCTCTGGATTTAATGTTTCCATTAGTACAAGGATGAGTTAGACTAAATGACTCTCAGCACCTTTCCAGCTCTAAATTACTAGATTCAAATCTAGATAGAGATAAGCTATGCCAGGAATGGGATCTAATGTCTGAGAAGTTATTAAAAGAATTTGAATGGGATCACACAGGGAACATATGGGAAGGAGGAAAAAGAGGGAAACAAACCATAAGATACTCTTAATGATAGAGTATAAACTGAGGGTTGATGGACAGAAGTATAAATGGGTGATGAGTATTAAGGAGGGCATTTCTTATGAGATGTATGATGAATCACTACATTTTACTCATGGAATTATTACACTATATGTTAACTAACTAGAATTTAATTCTAGTTTGAAAAAGAAAGATAAATCATATAAAATGCTCACTCAGTAAAGAGAAATTATTATACTTTGGCTCTTTCAGATCTTTCCTCACCCCAATGCATGTGTCACAGACTGTTGTATATTAGAAGGCATCAAGCAAGCCATATAAAATCTTGGTAAGCCATAGTTTTGTAAGGCATATGGTGACTTGCCAGAGTAATATTAGACAGAAGAAGTGTACTTCTCTGTAGGCTTTTCTCTTGGGAACACTTAAAAACAGACATTGTATCTTTGGGGATTGCTAGGTTAGTTCTTCACTTTTTCCAGGTGCTGCCATATATATGAGCATCTGTTCCTTACCCCTTTTGGACAAATACAGGCACCAGCTTGCTGTGGAGGCATCCCTTCTGCTTTCTGGATGGAACCCGGACACTTCCTTGTAAGCAGTGTGGTTACTTGGTCAGAATGTGGAAGAATGTCTGGATTCAGGGTTGGCAGTGGGACCCAAATATCAAGGGCCATGTATCTGTGCCCTTGGAGATGTCAGGGTTATGGGATTTCAAACTTGAATGGCTAGGACTGTGGTGATGTATACAGGATAAAGGAGCAGGCATAATTGCTTCTGCACTGGGTGTGCACAACAATGTGGGGGAAGTTCTGTAATACATGCACCCCATCACCAGCAGGGTGCAGCATCTGCCCAGTTGGCAGAGTGAATGAGTCAGGGCCAGATCTCAAAGTATTTGCCCAGAGCCCCTAAGCATCCTATGACATAAATTAAAAACAGTAAATGACAGCTGCCCTTAACACCACCAAAGAAAAAGAAGGCTCACAGTACAGCTGGGACCAAAGGTGCAGTAAAGTGACCAACCATTCCAGTTTGCCTAGGACTGAGGGATTTCCCAAGATGTATGACTTTCTGTTTTAAAATCAGAACAGTCCTGGGAGGACTGGGACAAGAATGTCACCCTATGTGGGAACACAAATCTATCACCCTGTCTCCATTATCATCTGTCCTCCCTGGTGCTCTGCCAACTCCATTGGGCTTAACAAAAGCTATACTGATCATACAAGAGGTCAAATTATAAAGTGATAATACTAGTTAACAATCTGAGGCTTGTAGGCAAAGGAGTAATATTACCAGATAGATGTTTTACCTCCTCAATATTTTCTTATGAAAAATTTATACATACAGCAAATTTTATAGGTAACACCCACATGCCCTCACCTAGATCCTACAATTAGCATTTTACTGAACTTCTTTGATCACCTATCTATCCTTCTATCAATCCATCAATCCACCTAAGAGTTGATGTATTTCATAATAAATTGCAGGCATCAGTACACTCTAAACATTTTTGTGGTTTAGTGGAGTCAGACCTAAATTTAAAGATACTTGACTTCTATCAGCCTCAATTTTCTCATCTCTAAGTTGGTGACACCAAGTGTTGCTAGGAAGATTTGATTTATTTGCTTTCTCACTCAAATAATGCTTTCTTTGTGCATTTTATAAATGTTAGCTCATTTTATCCTCCTAACAATTCAATCAGGTAAATTCTATTATTACCCTCATTGTAAACATAAGCTTTCAAGAAGTTAATGAGCTTACTAAAGGTCACACAGCAAATGTCATTGCTGAGAGTTGCTAAGAATCTCTTTACTATTGATGCTCTTAGCCACTACACTATGCTATCTTCTGTATGTGATAGAGTATATGAAAACACTCAACACAGTACCCACTAAATTACGGGCATTCAGTAATGGTGATCCTTCCCTTCTTCATTTTGAAAGTTTTCACTGCAACCCCACACAGCAATTATTATTTCCAGTGTACAAATGAGGAAACTGGAGGTCAGCAAGTTTGGTGACTTGCTCAAAGATGCACTGCTAATAAATAAAAACAATGGATAATGGATTTGAAACCAGAAACAACTGGTTCCTGAGTCAATGTCATGTCTATATGATGTACAGTTCAAAAAACATTGAAGTGCACATGAGCTTATACCACATATTAGGGATTCTTGTTTAAGGATACTCTTACATCCCTATCCACAAGCAGAAAAGAATGTGTTAGAAATAGGGGCTTCTGCCTACTTCCCAAGAGGGCGCTGTGTCTTTTACAACTGTTAAACAGACTCAGTGACAGGTGGCAGAAGAGCCTGAGTCTCATCAAGCTCCAGGAAAGGAACCATGGCTTTCGGCTATCACCTTTTCCCTATTTGGGATGCCCTACATGATGTAATCTCTTCCCTATTGTACCCTTCCCTTTCCCCATCCTCTCCCACTTCTTCCCTAATCCCTTCATCACTCTTCTCTTCTTCCTCATTACCTTCCTCCTTCCTCTTTCTTCCTCATTACCTTCCTCCTTCCTATTTTTCCTCCCCATCTTTGTCCTCTCAGGAAGTCCCTCATAATCATTATTTTCTTCCTCATAGCTACCATTTACTGAATGCTTCTCAGATGCTATTCTAGGCACTTTACATGTATTAGCACATTTAGTCTTAATGCTATGAAGAGAGGGCTACCACTGCTCCTGCCCCACATTTGAGAAAATGGAGGCCAATAGAGGGTTAGTAACTAAGCTAGGGGAACCTGGACCTGAGTTAACAGACTTCCCAGAATTTATCTTGAGATATGTTGATCATTCCAAATATGCTCATAGCTGATGGCACAGTAGTAATAGGGAACTGGACTTTGAGAGATGTGCTAAAATTGCCTGGCCTTCTGTAGAGTGAGCTCCTATTCTCGGCATAAAAGCAACTTCTGGCACAAAGCATGCAAAAAATTCATTCCCACTGTGTCAAACATGTAAAGAGGTCCCCAGTTTGGGTTATTCCAAGATTGTAAGGCCTGAGTTCTAGTTGTGCTTTTAGTTCCTCTTAACTTGCTATATGACTTTGCGTAAGCAAGTTTCCCTCTCTGGGCCTCATTTATAAAATGTGAATGATAATATATTCTCTACTAACAGTACAGGGTTATTAGCATTAGCATAAGATGAGAATGTTGAAACAGGTGCTTTCATTGTAATGACTTTACCAATATAAGAATTAACTTCCTTTATTCTCCTCCATCTTTTCTCTCTCTTTAATCTCCATTATCTTCTTCTTTCACTGTATTTTTATTCCTTCTCTTCCCTTATTCATTCTCCTTTAAGCAGGTCTTGGACTTGCAGCACTGCACTTAGGCAGAAGGAACACAGGCTTCAGAGGCAGATGGACCTAGGTCTGACCTCTGGTTCTGCCTTTTTCCTAGTTGTTGGGCAATTACTTTACCATTTTGAGCCACAGTTTTATCATCTATAAAGTGGACAGACATCACAACTTCCTTGAAAGGTTGTTGCTGGAAGATGTGGTAGATTGTGTGTAAATATGGCCAATAATTCCTCCTATCTCTGACATGCATGCAGTCCTTCCCATCAGGGTATGGAGTCCCTTTTCCTCATTTTATTTTTTTTTATTTTTTTTATTTATATATGAAATTTATTGTCAAATTGGTTTCCATACAACACCCAGTGCTCATCCCAAAAGGTGCCCTCCTCAATACCCATCACCCACCCTCTCCTCCCTCCCACCCCCCATCAACCCTTAGTTTGTTCTCAGTTCTCAACAGTCTCTTATGCTTTGGCTCTCTCCCACTCTAACCTCTTTTTTTTTTTTTTTCCTTCCCCTCCCCCATGGGTTCCTGTTAAGTTTCTCAGGATCCACATAAGAGTGAAACCATATGGTATCTGTCTTTCTCTGTATGGCTTATTTCACTTAGCATCACACCCTCCAGTTCCATCCACGTTGCTACAAAGGACCATATTTCGTTCTTTCTCATTGCCATGTAGTACTCCATTGTGTATATAAACCACAATTTCTTTATCCATTCATCAGTTGATGGACATTTAGGCTCTTTCCATAATTTGGCTATTGTTGAGAGTGCTGCTATGAACATTGGGGTACAAGTGCCCCTATGCATCAGTACTCCTGTGTCCCTTGGAAAATTCCTAGCAGTGCTATTGCTGGGTCATAGGGTAGGTCTATTTTTAATTTTCTGAGGAACCTCCACACTGCTTTCCAGAGCGGCTGCACCAATTTGCATTCCCACCAACAGTGCAAGAGGGTTCCCGTTTCTCCACATCCTCTCCAGCATCTATAATCTCCTGATTTGTTCATTTTGGCCACTCTGACTGGCGTGAGGTGATACCTGAGTGTGGTTTTGATTTGTATTTCCCTGATAAGGAGCGACGCTGAACATCTTTTCATGTGCCTGTTGGCCATCCGGATGTCTTCTTTAGAGAAGTGTCTATTCATGTTTTCTGCCCATTTCTTCACTCGGTTATTTTTTTGGGGGGTGTGGATTTTGGTGAGCTCTTTATAGATTTTGGATACTAGCCCTTTGTCCAATAAGTTATTTGCAAATATCTTTTCCCATTCCGTTGGTTGCCTTTTAGTTTTGTTGGTTGTTTCCTTTGCTGTGCAGAAGCTTTTTATCTTCATAAGGTCCCAGTAATTCACTTTTGCTTTTAATTCCCTTGCCTTTGGGGATGTGTCGAGTAAGAGATTGCTACGGCTGAGGTCAGAGAGGTCTTTTCCTGCTTTCTCCTCTAAGGTTTGGATGGTTTCCTGTCTCACATTCAGGTCCTTTATCCATTTTGAGTTTATTTTTGTGAATGGTGTGAGAAAGTGGTCTAGTTTCAACCTTCTGCATGTTGCTGTGCAGTTCTCCCAGCACCATTTGTTAAAGAGACTGTCTTTTTTCCATTGGATGTTCTTTCCTGCTTTGTCAAAGATGAGTTGGCCATACGTTTGTGGGTCTAGTTCTGGGGTTTCTATTCTATTCCATTGGTCTATGTGTCTGTTTTTGTGCCAATCCCATGCTGTCTTGATGATGACAGCTTTGTAGTAGAGGCTAAAGTCTGGGATTGTGATGCCTCCTGCTTTGGTCTTCTTCAAAATTACTTTGGCTATTCGGGGCCTTTTGTGGTTCCATATGAATTTTAGGATTGCTTGTTCTAGTTTCGAGAAGAATGCTGGTGCCATTTTGATTGGGATTGCATTGAATGTGTAGATAGCTCTGGGTAGTATTGGCATTTTGACAATATTTATTCTTCCAATCCATGAGCAGGGAATGTCTTTCCATTTCTTTAAATCTTCTTCAATTACCTTCATAAGCTTTCTATAGTTTTCAGCATACAGATCCTTTACATCTTTGGTTAGATTTATTCCTAGGTATTTTATACTTCTTGGTGCAATTGTGAATGGGATCAGTTTCTTTATTTGTCTTTCTGTTGCTTCATTGTTAGTGTATAAGAATGCAACTGATTTCTGTACATTGATTTTGTATCCTGCAACTTTGCTGAATTCATGTATCAGTTCTAGCAGACTTTTGGTGGAGTCTGTCGGATTTTCCATGTATAATATCATGTCATCTGCAAAAAGCGAAAGCTTGACTTCATCTTTGCCAATTTGGATGCCTTTGATTTCCTTTTGTTGTCTGATTGCTGATGCTAGAACTTCCAGCACTATGTTAAACAACAGTGGTGAGAGTGGGCATCCCTGTCGTGTTCCTGATCTCAGGGAAAAAGCTCTCAGTTTTTCCCCGTTGAGGATGATGTTAGCTGTGGGCTTTTCATAAATGGCTTTTATGATCTTTAAGTATGTTCCTTCTATCCCGACTTTCTCAAGGGTTTTTATTAAGAAAGGGTGCTGGATTTTGTCAAAGGCCTTTTCTGCATCGATTGACAGGATCATATGGTTTTTCTCTTTTTTTTTGTTAATGTGATGTATCACGTTGATTGATTTGCGAATGTTGAACCAGCCCTGCATCCCAGGAATGAATCCCACTTGATCATGGTGAATAATTCTTTTTAGATGCCGTTGAATTCGATTTGCTAGTATCTTATTGAGAATTTTTGCATCCATATTCATCAGGGATATTGGCCTGTGGTTCTCTTTTTTTACTGGGTCTCTGTCTGGTTTAGGAATCAAAGTCATACTGCCTTCATAGAATGAGTCTGGAAGTTTTCCTTCCCTTTCTATTTCTTGGAATAGCTTGAGAAGGATAGGTATTATCTCTGCTTTAAACGTCTGGTAGAACTCCCCTGGGAAGCCATCTGGTCCTGGACTCTTATTTGTTGGGAGATTTTTGATAACCGATTCAATTTCTTCGCTGGTTATGGGTCTGTTCAAGCTTTCTATTTCCTCCTGATTGAGTTTTGGAAGAGTGTGGGTGTTCAGGAATTTGTCCATTTCTTCCAGGTTGTCCAATTTGTTGGCATATAATTTTTCATAGTATTCCCTGATAATTGTTTGTATCTCTGAGGGATTGGTTGTAATAATTCCATTTTCATTCATGATTTTATCTATTTGGGTCATCTCCCGTTTCTTTTTGAGAAGCCTGGCTAGAGGTTTGTCAATTTTGTTTATTTTTTGAAAAAACCAACTCTTGGTTTCATTGATCTGCTCTACAGTTTTTTTAGATTCTATATTGTTTATTTCTGCTCTGATCTTTATTATTTCTCTTCTTCTGCTGGGTTTAGGCTGCCTTTGCTGTTCTGCTTCTATTTCCTTTAGGTGTGCTGTTAGATTTTGTATTTGGGATTTTTCTTGTTTCTTGAGATAGGCCTGGATTGCAATGTATTTTCCTCTCAGGACTGCCTTCGCTGCGTCCCAAAGCGTTTGGATTGTTGTATTTTCATTTTCGTTTGTTTCCATATATTTTTTAATTTCTTCTCTAATTGCCTGGTTGACCCACTCATTCGTTAGTAGGGTGTTCTTTAACCTCCATGCTTTTGGACGTTTCCAGACTTTTTTCTGTGGTTGATTTCAAGCTTCATCGCATTGTGGTCTGAAAGTATGCATGGTATGATTTCAATTCTTGTAAACTTATGAAGGGCTGTTTTGTGACCCAGTATATGATCTATCTTGGAGAATGTTCCATGTGCACTCGAGAAGAAAGTATATTCTGTTGCTTTGGGATGCAGAGTTCTAAATATATCTGTCAAGTCCATCTGATCCAATGTCTCATTCAGGGCCCTTGTTTCTTTATTGACCGTGTGTCTAGATGATCTATCCATTTCTGTAAGTGGGGTGTTAAAGTTCCCTGCAATTACCACATTCTTCTCAATAAGGTTGCCCCTCTGCCCCGGCTCCCTCCCGCCAGTCCATGGAGCGCGCACCGCCTTGCCGCCCTTCCCACCCTCTTCCGTGGGCCTCTCGTCTGCGCTTGGCTCTGGCGACTCCGTTCTGCTAATCCTCTGGCGGTTTTCTGGGTTATTTAGGCAGGTGTAGGTGGAATCTGATCAGCAGGACGCGCGGTGAGCCCAGCGTCCTCCTATGCCACCATCTTCCCTCTCCCTCCCTCACTCTTTAAACCTGGGCTTCCTGTGTTAGCCTAGCTGGGCTTGCTTAGACCAGTAGAGTACAGCAGCAGTGTTGCTGTATCATTTCTGGTCTTATGCCACAAAAGGCCTTGAAGCTCTGTTTTTTACCTTTTTGGAAGCTGCTGCCAGGTTAAAAATGTCTGACTACTCAACTTGGAAGAGAGGCCATGGAGGATAAAATACTAACAAAGGAGTTGGGAGGCCCAGACAGCCCATAGCTCTTCCAGCCACCCCAGCTGAGGTGCCAGATCAAGAGTGCCAACATCTTGGATCCTCCAGCCCTAGCCAAGCCCTCCAGCCTGACTCAAGCTATTTGAGTCAACACCACATGGAATAGAAATAAGCTATTCCCTGAAAGTCTTATTCAAATTGAATATCATTAGTAATGGTTGTTTTAAGCCACTAAGTTTTGAGGCAATTCGTTTCACAATAAATAAACCAGAAAAACTAAATGAGGTAGTAGCACCCCAACCAGTGGCTAGCAGATGTAGGTGCTCAACACGTGACTGTTCCCTTCCCATTCAGAAGTGTCCCTGGGAAATGACTGACCTAGTGGTGCTACAACTGAATTTTATAATTGACAAATATGAACTCCAGTGTGTCAAGGATGCAGAGCAATAACCACTCCTCATATACTTCCAGGGACCTACTGAGGCCTATACAGGTTATACTCAAAGTCACATAGCTCAGTGTGCTCTTTTTGCCCACAATGAGCCTGGGACACCTCAAAAGCAGTCCTGTAGATGAAAAAAATCTTGGGTAAGGAAGTAATGTTAGTTTTGACAAACAGTATTTCTTTTGACTAGTCATTCAATTACCTGAAGGAAATTAACACGTATTGAGTGCTTACTATGTACATAGCATTGTTTACAATAGTCCTGGAAGTGGGTACTATTATTTTCCCCAGTTTCCAGGTGAGGACACTGAGGCACAGAGAAATTTTTGTCAGCTACTGGGTTACTGGGAAACACTAGGACAGTTTAATGTACAAGATGTTAATTATGGAACCCTTGGGATCAACACTTGTAGAAGAGAAGCTTTAGAGGAAGCAGTGTTGAAAAGAGGGAGCTGTTGAGCTGAAAGTCTTTTCTTTTTCTTTATTTTTTAAGTTTATTTGTTTATTTTGAGAGAGAAAGAGAGCACAAGCAGGGGAGGGTCAGAGGGAAGGAGAGACATAATCCTAAGCAGGTTCTGCATCCATCAGCACAGAGCCCGATGTGGGGTTTAAACTCACAAACAGTGAGATCATGATCTGAGCCAAGGCAAGATCAAGAGTCAGACACTTAACTGCACCACCCAGGCACCCCTAACTGCAACACAGTGTTAATGGAAACCTTAGTCCACCCTATGGGGAGCTCTGAAACTAGATGGTTTTTCACTGTTGTTCCCTATTGTATCCCTGTATGGAAGGAGGCCTTTGTATTCCTGTATCAGTCACTGGATTCCTAGACCCTATTTTCTAGTTTAGAGTTATTTCAACTACTCCTATCATCAAACCATCCCCAAAGGGAGAAAGGCTTTAAAAAAAATAATAATTATAGAGAAAAAGTAGGGAAAAACAGGCTCTAGAACCAAATCTGGGTTCACATCTTAAAATTTCTCTTACCAGCTGTTTAACTCGGGACAAGTTATTTAACTTGTCTGAACTTTGGTTTATTTTTTGGAAAATGGTAGTAAAAGTACTTAGCTTGAAACATCTTTGGGCACCTGGATGGCTCAGTGAGTTAAGCATCTGACTCTTGATTTCAGCTCAGCTCATTATCTCAGGGTTGTGAGATAGAGCACTGCATTAGGCTCTGTGCACTGGGTGTGGAGCCTGCTTAAGATTCTCTCTCTCCCTTTCCTTCTACCCCTCCCCCACTTCCTCCTTCTCTCTCTCTCAAAAAAAAAACATTAAAATTAGATTGTTTTGAAAATTAAATACAATCATGTACATACAGCATTTTGCATAGAGACCTGGGACAGAGTGGGTAGAGAATAAATGGAAATTATAATAATAGGGTAAATTATTGTGCAGTGGTTTATTCAGTTTCCTCATTTATAGGGTGGAAGGAATGAAAGGGAAGAAGAGCTACCCAGAAGGGGAAAAGGCACTATGTCTTTTATATTACTTGGTACTTAGAAGCATTCAGTCAGCATTCACTCCAATGAACAAGTGTTTATTTAAAAGAATTCGTACAGACATAACACTCTAATTTCAAAGAGCAGAGGAACTTTTTATATTATGAACACATGAACACCAGCAACTTGAAACTACAGTTAAAGAAGAAAATATCCCCCTTTCCCCAGCCAGGGACTGAGATTGGAGTTAAAACTTTCTCACTCAGCCAACTCCCATCTCTGTCTTTAAGTATAAGAGTAACTTGACTAGACATCTGATTTTGGTAGAGAGGAGAGATACAGGGCCTGAGGAGCCTAGTGCCTTTTCTTCTATAAGGGAAGGCCACCTGGAGAATCTATAGGAAAGGGGGTGGCCAGCAGCTGACCTGAGCTGAGGCCTCCTTACAGAAGAGGGCAGACCCAAGAGAGGGATGGATGGATGGGAAGTCCCACCCTCTTGCCTGTGTAAAATGGTTATCACTCACTTGATTATCATATATATCACTATGTAAGTGCCAGAATAATAGTTCTGAACAAAAATGGTTTTGTTCAAAATGTTTTTGAACATTTGGCAACACAGATGTCAGCATAGGGTCCCTCTCAACATAAGGCAGCTCCTACATTAGAGCCCAATGATTTAGGCAGCAAGTTATAAAGGACTTGTGGAGTGGGTGTGGCTCCCTAATTTCACCGTGGGGAACTTCTGCCATTGATTTGAAAAGCTAAGGTTATGGGAGAAAAACCCGTAAGTCTCAGAATCTCTAGACACACAGCCTGGTACCTGAGAACTTTAGTATATCTGGGAGACTAGGGTGAGAGTGAACTCCAAAAGGAGGCCTTGTCCAAGTTACTTCTGGACTTTGATTAGATGAGATGAGATGAGGGTGGCAGTGGGGGAGAAATATACACCAAGGCTACTGGAAAGTCCTGCAAGAAGACTATTGTCCTTTCAGAGCCTAAGGCAAAAGTACAAGGAGAGGGCACACTGGAGCCTTTACCTGAAGTAACGGCCTCCTCCAACCCTCAGCCCTTAGGCCCCAGGCCTCAGACATAAGAGGCAGAGAATCACATCTGGGCTTTCTGTCCTTCCCTCAACTTCAAACAAGGGCAAGGGTTGAAATGTGGATGGGAGAGAAGGGATCATCAGACACACTGTCATTAGCACCTTCTTAAATCAGAAACTCCAAGAGAAAAAAGAAATAAGAGCAAAGTGAGAGGGGTTGTGCTTCCATCACATTAAATAGGAAACTTGCCAGAGGTAGGGGAGGGTGGTCTCAAATCAGGACATTAATCACTCTGGCCAAGGGGAAGGGTTATGAGCAGCAGAGCTCTATGTATTCTCCATCTCTTCATTCATCCTGCTTCCGTTTTGGCTTTTTGGGGTTCCGGGACCGACTCTTGGCTTTGCACAGAGGACATATAGGTGCATTCCGATGAATTTGCTGATGACATGACAAGCAGGCCTAGTGAAAGGACACAGGACAAAGAAAGTTAGTAATCAGATTCTTTTAGCCTATAGTTCAGGCTTCTGATCCCCAGAAAGCAGTTGTGATTTTCCAACAGAAAGGAGTAGTAATCAATGACTGAGACTCAAGTAGAGAGATCAGTGCCAGATGTAACAGATGTAAGGGCTATAAAAGAATGAGGGTCAAAGAAGGGTACTGAGGAAAAATATCCAAAGTTGGGAAATAACACAAAATGAGAGTTATATATCCATTTAATATTATGTTAAAGCATGGAGCAACAGGCTGTGTCAAGGATTATTCAATTCTCTAGGATACATATTAGTAAACTTTCTCTACAAACGCCAAGAGAATAAATATTTTAGACTTTTTAGGTCACATGGTGGTAGTTAAACCTACTCAACTATAACTGTTATACGTGAAAGAAGCTACAGAGAATACATAAACAAACAAGCATATATGTGCGCCAGTAAAACTTTATTTACAAAAACTGGGAGCAAATCAGACTTGGCCTGTGGGTTCTAGTTTGCTGACCCCTGCTCTAGGAGAATGTTCCTTTATTTGATTATTTACTATTGATCAGGGCCCAACTCTGTGATTTATGCTAATAAGCAACAAATGGTTTTTGCCCAGTAGAGATGCAGATTATTTCTGTTCCAAAGGAGAGATAATTAAAGGTTATAGTTCATCAACCAGTTCTGTATTTAATTTTCCAAACTTATTTCAGCATTCCTTTCATTCCCTTACTATATATGTGTGTTTCTTAAATGCTGTTTGAACCAGCTTTGTAATCCTGTTGAATTCCTCATTAACAACACATGCTCACTATATATTTGCACAAGTTTTGTTTCTAACTTTTTAAAAATTATGCTTTGGCAGATCCTGTCAATCTCCCTGCATTGTAGCCCCTCTGGGAATGTGAGGCTATAAAATCAGCTGGTATGCCACATGAACAAATGCTTAACACTAATAATCTTCAGAGAAATACAAATCAAAACCATGATAAGATATTGCATCACACCTGTCAGAATGGCTAAAATTAACAACTCAGGAAACCACAGATGTTGACAAGGATGCAGAGAAAGGGCAACCATTTTTGCACTGTTGATGTGAATGGAAACTGGTGCAGCCACTCTGGAAAACAGTATGGGCTTCCTCAAAAAAAAAATGAAAAACAGAACTACCCTATGACTCAGCAATTACACTACTAGGAATTTATCCAAAAGATACAAAAATGCAGATTCAAAGGGGGTGCATGGACCCCAATGTTTATAGCAGCACTATCAACAATAGGCAAATTATGGAAAGAGCCCAAATGTCCATTGACTGATGAATGGATAAAGATATGGTGTGTGTGTGTGTTTATATATATGGGAATACTACTCGACAATGAAAAAGAATGAAATCTTGTCACTTGCAATAATGTGGATGGAAGTAAAGGGTAGTATGCTAAGTGAAATGAGTCAGTCAGAGAAAGACAAATATCATATGATTTAACTCATAGGTGGAATTTGAGAAACTCAACAGATGAACATAGGAGAAAGGAAGGAAAAATAAGATAAAAACAGAGAGGGAGGCAAACAATAAGAGATTGTTAAATACAGAGCACAAACTGAGGGTTGCTGCAGGTGAGGTGGGTGGTGGGATGGGTTAAATGGATGATAGGCATTAAGGAGGTCACTTGTTGGGATAAGCACTGGGTGTCATATGTAAGAGATGAATCACTGGGTTCTACTCCTGAAGCCAAGACTACACTGTATGTTAACTAATTTGAATTTTAAAAAGTTAAAAATAGTTGGCCATACTTTTGTGGGTCCAGTTCTGGAGTCTCTATTCTATTCCATTGGTCTATGTGTCTGTTTTTGTGCCAATACCATGCTGTCTTAATGATGACAGCTTTGTAGTAGAGGCTAAAGTCTGGGATTGTGATGCCTCCCACTTTGGTCTTCTTCATCAATATTACTTAGGCTATTCAGGGTCTTTAGTGGTTCCATACAAATTTTAGGATTGCTTGTTCTAGCTTTGAGAAGAATGCTGGTGCAATTTTGATTGGGATTGCATTGAATGTGTAGATTGCTTTGCGTAGTATTGACATTTTAATAATATTTATTCTTCCAATCCACAAGCACGGCATGTTTTTCCATTTCTTTGTATCTTCTTCAATTTCCTTCATAAACTTTCCATAGTTTTCAGCATACAGATCTTTTACATCTTTGGTTAGGTTTATTCCTAGGTATTTTATGATTCTTGGTGCAATTGTGAATGGGATCAGTTTCTTTATTTTTCTGTTGCTTCATTATTAGTGTATAAGAATGCAACTGATTTCTGTACATTAATTTTGTATTCTGCGACTTTGCTGAATTCATGTATCAGTTCTAGCAGATTTCTGGTGGAGCCTATTGGGTTTTCCATGTATAATATCATGTCATCTGCAAAAAGTGAAAGCTTGACTTCATCTTTGCCAATTTTGATTCCTATGATTTCCTTTTGTTGTCTGATTGCTGATGTTACAACTTGCAACACCATGTGAAACAACAGCAGTGAGAGTGGACATCTCTGTCGTGTTCCTGATCTCAGGGGGAAAACTCTCAGTTTTTTCCCATTGAGGATGATATTAGCTGTGTGCTTTTCATAAATGGCTTTTATGATGTTTAAGTATGTTCCTTCTATCCCGAGTTTCTCGAGGGTTTTTATTAAGAAAGAATGCTGAATTTTGTCAAAGGCTTTTTCTGCATCGATTGACAGGATCATTTGGTTCTTATCTTTTCTTTTATTAATGTGATGTATCACATTGATTGATTTGTGAATGTTGAACCAGCCCCGCAGCCCAGGAATGAATCCCACTTGATCATGGTGAATAATTCTTTTTATATGCTGTTGAATTTGATTTGCTAGTATCTTACTGAGAATTTTTGCATCCATATTCATCAGGGATAAACTACCTGATGATCCAGCAATTGCACTACTAGGTATTTACCCCAAGGTTTCAAAAATACTGATTCGAAGGGGTGCATGCACTGCAATGTTTGTAGCAGCATTATCAACAATAGGCAAATTGTGGAAAGAGCCAAAATGTCCATCGACTGATGAATGGATAAAGAAGATGTAGTATATACATACAATGGAATATTACTCAGTCATAACTAAGTATGAAATCTTGCCATTTGCAACAACATGGATGGAACAAGTGTGTTATGCTAAGCGATATAGTCAGTGAGAGAAAGACAAATACCGTATGAGTTCACTCATATGTGGAATTTAAGAAAAAAAACAGATAAACATAGGGGAAAGGAATGAAATAAAATAAGATAAAACCAGAGAGGGAAGGATACAAACCATAAGAGATTCTTAAATACAGAGAACAAACTGAAGGTTGCTGGAAGGGAGGTGGGTGGGCAATGGGCTAAATGAGTGAGGGGAATTAAGGAGGGCTCTTGTTATGATCAGGACTGGGAGTTACATGCACGTGATGAATCACTAAATTCTACTCCTAAAACAAATACTACATTATATGTTAACTAACTTAACATTTAAATAAAATCTTGAAAGAAAAAAAAAAAACAGCTGGTCTGCTACAGCACATATAAAACACCCCTTCTGTGTCCTAAGCAAAGGCTGTTTTAGGAAGGCACCAAATAGGTAATTCCAAAGCCCCCATCCCAGCCTTCCATGAGGTTGCTTGAAGACACCTTTCTTCCTCCACAACCCCTACCCAGCTCACTTACTTTCATAGGTGGAGGCTGTTGCCTGAAGGTGGCTGTCTGCCGAGTGTCCTGCTTTCTAGCCACCTGGAGTTGTTGGGCAGCAGCGGCTGCAGCGGCCAGGGACTCAGGGATGGGGGGCTCCTGAGGCTCCGTCTGCCACTCTGCTTTCTGCTTCTCAAAGTAACTTTGGAGATGAAAGACATTAGCTGGATCATTCTGAAAGCAAGGAGAACCTTGCCCCTCTTAGAGACTCCATGCCACAGAACCAAAGGGGTTGGGCTGTGGCTCAGTGTAGAAAGTTCCTACACCCTCCCCAGCACAAGGTTCCCCTTGGGTACCTGGCTCATTGTCTGCTGGTAAGGGTAATCCTTCTGCTCTCTGGCTCTGATAGACCCAGAAAATCAAGAATCCCAGGGCTAGCAAAGTCCTTAAAGGGCATTTTCCTATTTTTTATCCCATGTACCTTTGCAATATTCCCATTAAGTATCCTCAGGCCTATGCTGACATGCTTTTCAGAGTAAGAAGCTCACAACATCCACAGGCAGCCTGCTCTGCCTTATGGAAGTCTGCTTCCTTCTACTGAATTGAACTGTCTCTGTAAGGTGAGTGTAGTTCTTAATTCTGGGTCTTAAACAGAAGTTCCAAGGCTAGCCGCTAGAGACCATGAAAGCCCAGCCTTCTATATTTTCAAAGGTTTCTAGACATCCCTTCTGGACCTTGACTTGGGAAGTAAACTTGTAAGAGTCACAGACACACACACACACACACACACACACACACACACACAAAGAGTCACAGACACAGTCATGTGTTACCAAAATTGCACAAAGAATTTTAAAAGCCACCTAGAAATACTAGTCTAACTGTCCTTGTTTTGGTGCACAGAGACTTGCCCAAGGTCATACAATGAGTCAACCACTGACAGTCCTGGGGCTAGGACTGGGTACCATGACTTTTAAACCAGATTTTATGTTTGTATATGTGCCACTACATGTGTGTGTAAGTATGTATGTGTTGTGTGTGTGTATGTTGCAAGGACAGGGAGCAAGCAGCTTACTCCAAGGACAGCTTCTCCTCCTCTTCACATAGGTCAGGGAGCCTCTGCAGGCCTAGAGTCATGCGCAGGGCATCCACATGTTCCTTCAGTGGCTTATACTCATCATGCAGCCGCCGTGTAGACTCTAGCAGCTTGTTTAGGTCATTCTCAGACTGTTTGATGGTGTTTTCCATCTGAAACATAGAGTGAGGTAGGTACCAAGAAAAGACACCAACATTCTCCACAAGGGTCTATAGCTGAGTGGATAAAATAGCACAGGCTCCAGAGCCAGGCCAATCTATAGTCATGTCCTTAATTCACCCTGTAGTCTATGTGACTCTCTTCAAGCCTCAGTTTTTTTCATCTGTAAAATGGTGATAATAATAGTTCCTACCTCATATAATCTTAGGAAAATTCAGTGATTGAGTGTATATAAGCTTTAAGTACAGGGACTACCACAGAGTAAAGGGTCAATTAATGGTAGTTATTATTCAAATATAGCACCTTAAAGCTAGAATGGACCTTAGAGCTCATTTAGTCCGCCCCACCAACATTTTAGATATCAGATAATTGAGACTCAGGAAGAAAAAAAAAAAAACTTCCTCAGAGAAATACTTCTCAGGGGAAAAACCTAGACAAAAATTCAGGACTTCTGCTTCCCAGGCTAGTGGCTTTTCTTTTCGATCAGTGGTTTTCAAAATGTGGTCACTAGATCAGTAGCATTAGCACCACCTGAGAACTCATTAGGAATTCAAATTCTCAGACACCACCCCAGACATATAAAATCAGAAATTCTGGTGTGGAGTCCAATAATCTATGTTTTAAGAGCCTCTTCCATGTGACTTTGATGTATGTTTAAGTTTGAGATCCACTGGGTTAGATTCTCAGCCCCAGCTAATATTTTCTTAACTGAATTGACTTTGTATCCTTGGTTAGCTGGCAGCAGAAATGCCAACTCCTCATGAGACCCTGGAATCCTGTGATCTTGTGACACAGAAAATACCATTACTACTGTCTAAGTCACATCTATATTTCCTTTAAGGTCCTTGGCTTGGCAATATCAGGAAATAAGTATTGTCATAAAAATGAGTTTCCCAAGAATAAAAACTTAACTCCTTCAAATGTAATTAAAAAAATACTTTTTATTGTCATAAGCTCTAAGGATTAGAAAGGACATTATAAGTAAGCACCTCCAATTTTCCTCCTGGTGCAGGAATATCAATACCGCAGCTCAGACAGGTGATCATTCAGACCATATTTGAATAACTCCAAAAAGTGGGAAACTTATCACCTTAGCTGGCAGTTTATTCTCCATGTTCCAAGTATCTCCAAAAGAGAGACTCTAATGAGGGAGCCTCACTTTAGTAGACTGGCAGATATTATTTGTTTAGCCTACTTGGAAGCTTTGGAGCCCTTTGAGCTAGACCCAAGAGGCAGTTGTCTGCTCTGCTTTACCCTAAGGCTCTCAACTCCCAGAATGAGAGCACATTAGTGCTGAAAAAGACTTTAGAGGTGACTGACTCCCTGTCATAGTAAAGAGAAGGAAAATAGGGCCTAGCAGAAAAAGGGATTTGTCCAGTGATATACAGTCAATCAGTGACAGAGCCAAGACTAGATCTCAGAACTCCTGGATTCTTCCATTCCACTACAGCCTGATGCCTACTCTCCCAAGTTGGTTGGCCAAAGCCACATCACAAGAGGCTATGGTACTCACTACTGTCTATTTCTCAGAGGGCCTAGAGGTAGGCTTCTGGCCATCAGCTACATACCACATTGATATCAGCATGGATCAGTCGGAGTTCCTCCACATGGGCCATCTTCTCCTGTAGCAACAGGTCCATCTCTTGCTTGTATTCTTTCAGGTGCCTCTCCTCTGATTCAAGGGCCTCAAACTCAGCCTTCAAACGTGCCTTGATCTTCTCCATCTGCAGTGTCTTGTTCCTGTAATTACCAAAAAGCAAGAAACAGACCAGTAGGAGAAGGGAGGAAAATGGGAATAGAGTGCAGTTAGGCCCTGAACCAGGGTTATTTTTCTAAGCCACCTTTCTAAGCTTTTCTTTCTCCAGGCATAGCCAACCTAAATCCAGCGACAAAAAAGTTAGGAGATTCTCTATTCTAAGACAGAAGCTCCGTGGGCCTCAAAGGGGATAGTTTTATTCTATTGTGGGACATTTGTAAATGTGGAAGACTTTTTGTTATTAGACTGATCCAAGAGGGAACACTACTGGCATGTAGTGAACATGGGCCAAAGATGCTAAACAGCCTCTCAAAGCACAGTAAAGTCCCATACCACAAATAATTCCCACTCGAAATGCCACCCATGACCTTTTGAGACATTCTTAAAGGAGCACTGTCCATTAACTTTTGTACAATGATGGAAATGTTCTGTCTCTATGCTTTCCAATACACTAGCCACCAAGCATGTGTAGCTACTGGGTACTTGAAATGTTGGTAGTGCAACTGAGGAACTGAATTTTGAATTTTATTTAATTTTGATTAATTTATCTTTAATTTAAACCACACATGTGGCTAATTGGACAGCACAGCTCTACAGGGTCAACTACTCAGTTCCAGAAGAGGAAGAGGACTAGAAGAACTATAGCTCATTTCTTTTCCTAAAAAAATAAAACCTGCTATTGGTTGTTAAATCCCAATTGTATACTCTCTGGTTAAGTAATCCCACCCTTGTGAATTTATTCTAAGGAAATAAGGAAAACAAAAGGTTAATACACAAGACTGTTCATTATGGACTATGGGCAAAATTATAATATTTAGAAGCCATTAAAATGAATCATTATGAAGACTTGTGACATGAAAAGTACTGAAGATATGATACTCAATAAAATGTATATGCACTCAGATTGCATTTTTCAAAATATACATGCACAAAATGGAAGGAGGCCCCACTGCAGCACACTTTTGTCCTCCCCCTGGCTCTCTACTCTCTGGTTCTGAGGTACTTCCTAGCTGTTATCCATCACTAGCTGGGCTTGAAAAAAAGCACAGAAGACATGAAGGAGTCCCTTATCTCAGAGACAAAAGAGCTTAAAATCATTCAGGCCAAAGTGAAAAATACAATAGCTGAGATGCAAAATGGACTGATGCAATGAACACAAGGATGGAAGAAGTAGAGGAAAAATAAGTGAAAGAGAAGATAGAATAATGGAAAATAATGAAGCTGATCAAAAGAGGGAAAGAAAACTCTTGGATCATGAAAGTATACTTGGGAAATCAGTGACTCCATGAAATATAATAGCATTTGTGTCATAGGAGTCCTAGAAGAAGAAGAGAGGGAAAAGAGAGCAGAAGGTTTATTTGAGGAAATTATAGCTGAAAAATTTTCTAATCTGAGGGAGGAAACAGACTACCAAAACCAGGAAGCTCACAGAACTCCCACCAAAATCAAGAAAAGCAGGGAAACACCAGGGATATTGTACTTAAATTTGCCAAATATACAGATAAAGAAAAAAATCCTAAAAGCATCAAGAGAAAAAAAAAATCCTAACTTACAAGGGAAGACAAATACGGTTAGCATCACCAGATCTCTCCACAGAAATGGCAGGGCAGAATGAAGTGGAATGATATACTCAATATGCTGAGTGGAAAAAACCGACATCCAAGAATACCCTATCTAGCAAACCTATCATTCAGAATAGAAAGAGAGGTAAAGAGTTTCCCAGACAAACAAAACCTGAAGGACTTTGACCATTAAAACAACCCTGCAAGGAATATTAAAGGGGACTCTGGGAAAAAGACTAGAAAGGAAATGAGAAAATCTCTGGAAATAAAGACAACAAGCAATAAGATGGCACTAAATTCATAACTATCAACATTTACTCAGAATATAAATGTACTAAATAGTCCATTCAAAAGAATGGGTGTTGGGGTGCCTGGGTGCCTCAGTTCATTGAGTGTCCAACTTTGGCTAAGGACATAATCACATGGTTCATAAGTTCAAGCCCCACATTGGGCTCACTGCTATCAGCTCAGAGCATGCTTTGGATCCTCCGGCCCCCCCCCCCCCCCGTCCTTCCAATGCTCTCTCTCTCTCTCTCTCTCAAAAATAAACATGAATAAACAAGAATAGGTGATGGGTATTGAGGACACTTGTTGGGAGGAGCACTGGGTGTTGTATGTAAATGTTTATTCATGGGAATCTACCCCCAAAATTAAGAGGACACCATATACACTGTATGTTAGCTAATTTGACAATAAATTATATATATATATATATATATATATATATACATATATATATATGAATGGGTGTCAGAATGAATTAAAAAAAGAGAAAGATCTATCTACATGCTGCCTACAGGAGATTCATTTTAAACCTAAAAATGTCTGCAGATTGAAAGTGAGGGGATGGAGAAATATTTATCATGCTAATGGACATCAAAAGAAAGCTGAATACCCATACTTATATTAGACAAACTACTTTTTAAACAAAAGACTGTAAGAGATGAAGAAGGACACTATATCATAATGAAGGGGTCTAACAAGAAAATCTAAAAGATTGTAAACAGATATGTCCCCAACTTTGAGGAACCCAAATATATAAAATAATTAATAGCAAACATAATGGAACCCAATGATAATAATACAATCATAGTAGGGCATTTTGACATCCCACTTACATCAATGGACAGATCATATAAGCAGAAAATCAGCAAGGAAGCTATGAATGACACATTGAACCAGATGGACTTAGCAGCAGAATACACTTTCTTGTGAAGTGCACATGGGTGCACTTCTCAGTATAGATCACATACTAGGTCACAAATCAGGCCTCAACAAGTACAAAAAGATCGAGATCATACCATTACATATTTTCAGACCACAACACTATGAAACTTAACCCTCCCACACACACACACATGTGGAAAGAAAACAAATAAATGTCAATTAAATGGGTCAACCAGAAAATTAAAGAAGAAATTAAAAAAGTACATGGAAACAAATGCTAATGAAAACATGACGATCCACATCTTTGGGATGCAGCAAAAGCAATCATAAGAGGAAAGTATATAGCAATACAGGCCTATCTCAATAAGTAAAGAAAAATGTCAATTACACAACCTGAACTTACACCAAAAGGAGCTAAAATAAGAACAACAAATGAAACCTGAAGCCAGCAGAAGGGAAATAATAAAGATTAGAGAGAAATTAATAATATAGAAAAAAGAAAAAACATAACACAACAATAAAATCAGGAGTTGGTTCTTTAAAAAAAAAATAATAAAATTGATAAATACCCAGTCAGACCTATCAAAAAGAAAAGAGAAAGGACCCAAATAAATAAAATCATGAATGAGAGAGGAGAGTTGACAATACCACAGAAATACAAACAATTATAAAAGAACACTATGCAAGAAACATGTTCCAACAAATTGGACAATGTGGAAGAAATGGATAAAATACTTGAAACATATAAAGTACCAACACTGAAACAGGAAGAAATATAAAACTTGAACAGGCCTATAACCAGCAAGAAAATTGAATGAGTAATCAAAAAACTCCCAACAAACAAAATTCCAGGGCCAGATGGCATCACAGGGGAATTCTCCAACACATTTGAAGAAGAGTTACTACCTATTCTTCTCAAACTGTTCCAAAAATAAAAATGGAATGCAATCTTCCAAACTTATTCTATGAAGGCAGCATTGCCTTGATTCCAAAAGCAAATACTCCACTAAAATGGAGAAATATATGCTAATATTCTTCATGAAGGTGAATGTAAAAATTCTCAACAAGATAATAGGAAATCAAACAAAACACCACGATCAAGAATTATTCACGACAATAAAGCAGGATTTATTCCTGGGCTGCAATGGTGGTTCAGTATTTGCAAATCAAGGAATCTGATACACCACATTAATAAAATAAAGGATAAGAACCATATGATTCTTGGGGAACCCGGGTGGCTCAGTCCATTGAGTGAATCTTGATTTCAGCTCAGGTCGTGATCTCAGGATCATGGGATCAAGCACCATGTTGGGCTCCACACTAAGCATGGAGCCTACTTGGGATTCTTTCTCTCCCTCTCTGTCTCTTTCTGTCTCTCTCTCTGTCTTTCTCTCTCTCTCTCTCTCTCCCTCCCCTGCCCCTGTCTCCTGCTTGTGTGCTCTTTCTTTCCCTTTATCTCTAAAATAAAAGAAAAATTTTAAATAACCATACGATTTTCTCAATAGATGCAGAAAATGCATTTGACAAAGTCCAGTATCCATTTTTTTTTAATAAAAACCCTCAACAAAGTAGGGATAGAGGGAACACAAATGAACATCATAAAGGCCATATATGAAATGTCCACAGGTGATATCATCCTCAATGGGTAAAAACTGTGAACCTCTCCTCTACAGTCAGGATAAGACAGGGATGCCCATTCTCACCATTGTGATTTAACTTAGCACTGGAAGTCCTAGCCTCAGCATCAGACAACAGAAAGACATGAAAGGCATCCATGTTGGCAAGGAAGAAGTCAAACTTTCAATATTTGCAGGTAACATGATAATATATGTAGAAAAGCTGAAAGACTCCACCAGAAAAGTGTTAGAACTGATACACGAATTCAGTAAAGTTGCAGGGTGCAAAATAAACAAACAAAAATCTATTGAATTTCTATACATCAATAATGAAACAGTAGAAAAAGAAATCAAGGAACTGATTCCATTTACAATTGCACCAAAATCCATAAAATACCTAGGAGTAAACATAACCAAAGAGGTAAAAGATCTCTACTCTGAATCTTTAGAACACTTATGAAAGAAATTGAAAAGGGCACAAATATTTGGAAAAATATTCATGTTTATGAACTAGAGGAAGAAACACTGTTAAAATGTCTATACTACCTGAAGCAATCTACACATTTAATGCAATCCCTACCAAAATACCACCAGCATTTTTCACAGAGCTAGAACAAACAACCCTAAATTTGTATGTAACCACGAAAGACCTCAAAGAGCAAAAGTGATCCTGAAAAGGAAGGAAAACAAAGCTTTAGACATCATAATTAAGGATCTGAAGCTATATTACAAAGTTGTAGTCATCAAAACAATACGGTACTGGCACAAAAAAAAGACACATAGATCAATGAACAGAATAGAAAACCCAGAAATGGACACACAACCAAACGGTCAACTAATCTTTGAAAAAGCAGGAAAGAACATCCAATGGGGGGAAAACAGTTTCTTCAATAAATTTTGGGAAAACTGGACAGCCACATGCAGAAGAATGAAACTGGACCACTTTCTTATACCAAACATAAAAATAAATTCAAAATGGATGAAAGACCTAAATGTGAGACAGGAAACAATCAAAATCCTAGAGGAAAACATAGACAGCAACCTCTTTGATTTTGGCTGCAGCAACTTTTTACTAGACACATCTCCAAAGGCAAGGGGAACAAAAGTAAAAATGAACTATTGGGACTTCATCAAGATAAAAAGCTTCTGCTCAGGGAAGGAAACAATCAATGAAACTAAAAGATGACTTACGGAATGGGAGAAAATATGTGCAAATGACATGTCTGATAAAGAGTTAATATCCAAAAGCATTAAAAAATCTTATCAAAGTCCATACCCAAAAAAACAAGTAATCCAGTAAAGAAATGGGCAGAACACAGGGTGCCTGGGAGTGTTAGTTGGATAAGCATGTGACTTTTCATTTCGGCTGAAGTCATGATCTCAAGGTTCATGGGATCGAGCTTCGTGCCAGGCTCTGTGCAGTCAGTACAGAGTCTGCTTGAGATACTTTCACTCTACTTCTCTCTCTGCCCCTCCCCCTTCAAAATAAGTAAACAAATAAACATTTTTTAAAAAGAAATGGGCAGAAGACATAGACATTTTTCCCAAGAAGACATACAAACAGCTTACAGATAAATGAAAAGATGCTCGATATCACTCATCATCAGGGAAATACATATCAAAACCACGATGAGATATCACTTCACACCTTTCAGAATGATAAAATTAACAACACAGGAAGCAACAGATATTGGTGAGGATAAGGAGAAAGGGGAACACTCTTATAATCTTGGTCTGAATGCAAAGTGGTGAAGCCACTCTGGAAAACAATACGAAGGTTCCTTAAAAAGTTAAAAATAGGGCGCCTGGGTGGCGCAGTCAGTTAAGCGTCTGACTTCAGCCAGGTCACGATCTCGCGCTCCGTGAGTTCGAGCCCCGCGTCAGGCTCTGGGCTGATGGCTCGGAGCCTGGAGCCTGTTTCGGATTCTGTGTCTCCCTCTCTCTCTGCCCCTCCCCCGTTCATGTTCTGTCTCTCTCTGTCCCAAAAATAAATAAACGTTGAAAAAAAAATTTAAAAAAAAAAAAAAAAAAAAAAAAGTTAAAAATAGAACTACCCTATGACCCAGAAATTATTATATTGACCCAAAGGATAAAAAAACACAGATTTTAAGGGACACATGCACACCCAATGTTTATAGCAGAATTATCAACAATACCCAACCTATGGAAAGAGCCCAAATGTCCATTGAGTGATGAATGGATAAAGAAGAGTGGTGTGTATGTATACACACACACACACACACACACACACACACTAGAATATTACTCAGCCATAAAAAAGAAATGAAATTTTGCCATTAGCAAGGACATGGATGAAGCTCTAGCTTCATTATGCTAATTATGTATTTAAGTAATTATGTAATAATGAGCGTATTATGCTATGCAAAATAAGCCAGCCAGAGAAAGACAAATACCATATTATTTCCCTCACATGCGGAATTTAAGAAACAATTAACATGGGGGAAGGGGAAAAAAGAAAGGGAAGGAAATTATAAGAGACTTTTAAATATAGACAACAAACTGCGGGTTTATGGAGAGAAGTGGGTGGAAGATAGGCTAAGTGGGTGATGGGCATTAAGGAGGGCACTTATTGTGATGAGTACTGGCTGATATGTTGGCTGTGAACCACTAAATCTACACCTGAAACCAATTTTACCATATATTTTAACTAACTAGGATTTTTTTTAATTGAAATAAAAATAATAAAACATAAAAAAATGCACAGTGAAGAAAACAATAAAAAAACTAAAAGGCAACCTTCTGAATGGGAAAAGATACTTTCAAATGGCATATCTGATAAAGGGTTACTATCCAAAATCTATAACAAACTTATCAAACTAAAGACACAAAACAAATAACCCAGTTAACAAATGGGCAGAAGACATGAAGAGACATTTTTCCCATGAAGACATTCAGATGTCCAATAGACATATGAAAAGATGCTGAACATCACTCATCATCAGGGAAACATGAATCAAAACTGCAATGAGATATCACTTCACATTATCAGAATGGCTAAAACTAACAACACAGGAAACATGAATATAGGGGGAAAGAGAGGAAATCTGTAAAACCTACTACTCTTAACTATAAAGAACAATCTGAGGGTTGCTGGAGATGAAGTGGATGGAGGATGTGTTAAATGTGTGATGGGTATTAAGGAGGGCAGTTGTGATGAGCAATGAGTGTTGTATGTAAGTGATGAATCTCTAAATCCTACACCTGAGACTAATATTAGAGTATATGTGAAGTAATTGGAAGTTTAATAAAAACTTGAAACTACAAAATATATATATATATATATAT
>NW_024420241.1:707279-778856 GCF_014898765.1 Herpailurus yagouaroundi | reverse complement strand
GGGGGGGGGGGTGGGTTCAATAAGTGATGGGGATAAAGAGTGCACTTGTGATGAGCACTGGTTATATCAAGTGCTGAATATTGTATGAAGTGCTGAATATTGTACACCTAAAATTAATGTTATATACTTTACTGACTGGAATTTGAATAAAAATTTAAAAACAAAACATATTTCCATGTAAAGACTTATATGATCCTGTTCAGAGAAACATTATTCCTAGAAACTGAAAGGTGGACACAACCAAAATGTTTATTAATATGTCAGTGAATAAACAAAATGTGGTGTATCCATACAATGAAAAACCATTTGTCAATAAAAAAGGAAACAGTAGCATATGATACAGTGTGTGTGAACCTCAGAAACAATAGGCTAAGATTTATGCAATGTCCTGAAAATGCAAATCTATAAAGACAGGAAGTACATTCCTGGTTGCCTGGGGCTGTGGGTGGGAATGGAAGTCAACTGAAATTGGGCATAAGGGTTCTTTATGGGGTGATGGAAATGTTCTAAAATTGTATTGTGATGATAGTTGTATAATTGCAAATTTACTAAAAGCTACTGAATTGTTCACTTATAATGGATGTTTTCTACAGTATATAAATTACAACTCAATAGAGCTGTTGAACATATATCCTCCAATGGATTCTTACCACACCTAGAATTAAATCTAAACTTACAACACTGTCAGAACTGAAATTCTAAGGTCTTTCTATTCCTCTGTCCCTGTTTCTCTTGGAAAATAAATGAATCGTCAAAAGGCTTGTGTGTAGGAAAATATATTTTTTTCTTTTTTTTAATATGAAGTTTATTGTCAAATTGGTTTCCATACAACATCCAGTGCTCATCCCAACAGGTGCTCTCCTCAATACCCATCACCCACCCTCCCCTCCCTCCCACCCCCATCAACCCTCAGTTTGTTCTGTTTTTAAGTCTCTTAGATTTTTAATGAAGTTGGTCAACTGAAGTACCCAGGAAGACTAGGGAGGGGGTTAATGATGAAAACCAAAATGGAGACATTACCCTTGTGGTCAACTGCCTTTACTATGCTCTTCGGGCTTAGTATCTAGTGACCAACCTTCCATGCTCTGTCTAGTAACTGGGTAGTTTGAGCTTAAGATCAAATTTAAGTAAAATGTCCTCCCTTTCTCAAATCTAGAGTGAGCATCATGCTAGCTCCTTCTCTTTAAATTTTCTATCAATAAAGTGGACAAAGAAAGTTTATTAAGTAAATACCACTTACTCCAACAGTGTGCTGGATCCTGTGGGTGACTGAGGAGAAGATCCCTTCCTTCAAATAAAATAATTGTGATCCAATACAGAAAATAGAACAAAATGTAACTGTTATGGTTGAAGTGGAAGTGGGGCCCCCAGAGTCCTTATTCTTTCTTCAAATCCAACTCTGCCTGACTGTATTAGAGTGACCCTTGATATACCTTTCTGGAACTCCCAGGGCTCCTCAGAACATTATTTCAAAGCTACCAATCAAATCCATCCTCTTCGTTTCAGAGATGAAGAAACAAATGTCCAGACTGGGAACAGAACTAGCCCAAGACCACACAGCTATGGTCCTCTGGGTCCTCTATGTGTACAGACTTACATATGAAGCAATTTAAAATCCAGATAATATACATACAAGATCCTTCTAGAGACTGGCACAATTCCATAGTTCTCTCTGTAAATCCCACATCATCTATAACACTGCTTTCACCATAAGCAGGGCTCAGAAATTACATTTGGAGTGACAAAATGAATGCAAATATGTAGTAAGTTTAGGGTATTGAATGTAATTTCAGTAGCCTAAGAGAAAGAAAAACATTACCACGGGTGGGGAGGATTTGATTAATTCAGTCAACATTTATTAAGAATGCATAAGTGCCAGGAACTGGGAAGAAGAAACTGGGTATTCACAAGGTTCTCTTTATTTTTTATATTTTAATTCATTTCTTTATTTTTGAGAGAAAGTGCATGTGCACAAGAGTGGGGGAAGGCCATAGGGAAAAGGAGAGAGAGAATCTTAAGCAGGATCCACACCCAGCATGGCACCTGACATGGGGCTCAATCTCATGACCGTAAGATTATGACCTGAGCCAAAATCATGAGTCAGACACTTAACTGACTGAACCACCCAAATGCCCCCAGAAAGGTTCTGTTTAATAATAGTTATTTGTGTGTGTGTGTGTGTGTGTGTGTGTGTGTGTGTGTCTAGTATGTTCCTGCAATTGTTAGCTGTTTTATATGTCATCTAATTTAATCATTATCACCAGCATATGAATAGGTGTGTTTAGCTTCATTTTTGAAAAATCTGAGGCTGAGAGAAGTAAAGTGGCTTGCCAAAGCTCACAAACCAGGAGACAGAGAATTCATTGTACTGAGCCTAATCAACCTTTGCACCATACCAAGGAACTTTCCTCATATGATATATTTCAAGTGACAGAAAACAAGCCAATGGGGGTGAATTCTTGTCCTACTGCAGTCACCGATTTTCAGGGTGAAATAGGGCATATCCTGGAACCTCCTGGAACCATGGAAATTCTACCTGAGAAGTAGAATTCAGTGTAGACTTGCACAGAGGTCTTGGATGACTCTATGAGGTAGAATCTGTGTCACGTTTGGCTCAACAAGTGAGGAAAGCATTCAAGTCATTAAATGTGTTATTTTATGTAGAAAAATTACTAATGAAATCCTCCCAAGAGGGTAAAGTGCAGCTGGTATGGCCACAGAAATGCAAGAAAACCACCGGATACTTCCTTAGGGTTTCTCACAGTCACTGGGGCCACAGTGCTACTTAACTGTTAAACAAGGACACCTGACCTCCATAGGCCATAGTCTATCCAGACAGAATCCCAAGTCAAAATAAAAACATTCAGCTGGCTGACTTCTTTCCAATGGCTTTTTGCTGGCTAATGTGGAAGAAGAAGGGTAGAAAGAACGAGAGGTTCTAAGGCAATGGAACATCCATTCTTGGACCAGATGTGACAGGCTCATCCAACTTCGGAAGTTGCTTAGCCTCAACACTCACACAACAAGCAGGGTAGGACATCTGGGACCTGTAGAACTTGAGGATGGGCAGATCAAGTAAAGATATTGGCTAGTGAAGATGGATAAAAAAAAAACTGCACAGATTTGTTGATAAGGAAATGGTGAAAAATAGACAGATGCAGAATATATTATATACGTATAGCCCACCAGGTCTTACTAATGCAGTGATTTTTAATGTGTGATCCCTGGACCAGCAGTAACAATATTGCCTGGAAACTTGTTAGAAATGCAAATGCTCAGGCTCCACCCCAGATCTACTTAATCATACTCTGGAGACAGGACCCAGCAATCTGTTTCAAGGGTCCAGCAGGTAGAGCCTGATGCATAACCAGTATGCTAATGTTTAATAGTCACTGAACTAATGCTTCAGATGTAGGGAGTCGGAGAGGGAGGAATAAAGAATGATTCCAGAGTTTGGGTTGGGGTGACATTTACTGATGGGGCAGACTAGGAAAGGGGAATATTTGGGATGGGGGTGGAATTGAAATTCTGTTGGGGCCTGTTTGAGATGCCAGTGGCACATTCAGTGGGGTTGGTTAAGTGGGAAGTTGGATATGTGAGTCTGGAACTCAGGAGACAGATCAGAGCTATTCATCTTGATTCTAAGATCATTGAGAGAAGGTCTAATTTATCTTAATGGTTCCCACAGAATATCCCAGCCTGGTGTATAGCACAGATCAGGCGGTTGGTAAATGTCACTTAATGAAGAAAAAGGAGCCAGCTTTTCTGGCCTACTCTAGTCTAGCTAGAACACTCCATAAATACTGAGTGTTCTTCCATTTTATATTTATTTGCTAATCTGGGAAAACAGCTACTGTCAGAAAAGCGGGTATCTTAGAACAGTTCAGTTTGAAGACTTCATTATAGCTATCAAATGTCAACTCCTCTCCATTCTCCCTCCTGTGATGGGCATTGTTTGGCTTGACTTGCCCATTCCTAAATCACAGAGGTATCAGATCTCCTGTGATGAACTGTTGAGTGAGCACTGGGGATGTGTCAGTTCTCAAGCCAGGTGACAGAAGAACCTGCTGAAGCTGCCACAGCAATGACTGAATGAAGTAAGGAAAGGAGATGTCAATTCAAAACTTTATCAAAAGGCAGAATAACTTGAGTGGAATAATAAATTTCTGTAAGTTTCCTTGTGGGAGCCCAAAAAGTTAGTGATCCATTTGGACTGGGGAATGTGGAAGGTTTTGAATAAGAGGCAGGGTTTGTTCTGGGTCTTCCCTGAAAAAAAAAAGAGTAGGACTTACAGGCTTAGAATGAGGGAAGGGAATTCAAGAATGAGGGACTGACACTGGCAAAGGCCTACAGGAATGAAAATTTGTGAGAGAGCAAGGAACATTCAGGTAGATAAAGGATAGGTTGAATGAAAAGGAGTAGTAGCAGATAAGATTGGAAAGGTGGGCCTGGGCCAGCCTTGGCGGGGGGGGGGGGGCATGAATATAACAATTGTAGGCAAATAGCAGTCCAGTAGACATACAGTAAGAAATGACCTACAGCAAGAAATGATTTTCATATTGTGACTCAATACACACATAGACAGATAAAAACTTGAAAACAAAAGTTTGTGAGAAGAACACCTACCATTTCTTATGCAATGTATGCTTATATTTTCTATCTTATTTTATTATTTTTTAATTTTTTAAAGTTTATTTATTTTTGAGAGAGAGAGAGAGAGACAGAGTGTGAGCTGGGGAAGGGGCAGAGAGAGGGAGACACAGAATCCAAAGCAGGCTCCAGGCTCTGAGCTGCCAGCACAGAGCCCGATGCGGGGCTCGAACTCACAAGCGCGAGATGATGACCTGAGATGAAGACAGACGCTTAACCTACTGAGCCAACCAGGCCCCCCTTTATTTTATTTTAAAAAAGGTTTTATAAATGTTACTGGAAACTGACTAATTTATTTCATGAAACATATGGCTCATGACCTGTGTTTTGAAAAAAAAAATTTCTATAGGCAAAGGGAAGTCAGTAAATGTGTTTGAAGGATAACATAGTAACAACAGCGTTTTAGGAAGGCAGTTCTTAGAGCAATGTGGATGGCACTGAAGACAGGGAAGGAGAATGAAGACAGGAAAGTAATTCTGTAGGTACAAATGGATAAAACATTACAAAAACGCAGGACAGTCATGATGAAGGCATAATGGAGCAGTAAGTGTGGAAATGGAGAATGGGGCAGGAATTTGAGCCATATGGCAAATGTAGAAACAATAGGACTTACTAAGACATCAGATGTGAGTTATAAAAAAAAAATGTAAGCAACACTGACATTTAGGTTTCAATCTGAGGTAACTATTCAGAGAATAATGGCACTAAACCAGAAGTTTAGGGGAAGTACCTGGACTGGGGTAGGGGGAAACAAAGTCATAAGATTTGGCCAATGTAAGCATCATAGTGGAACAACTAGGTGGACAAGTCCAGGAGGCTGTGGGATGTATTGGGCTGAAGCTTGGAAGGATGCTAGGGGGTAGAGACTGGGGATTTGAAAGTAATATTTGAAGCCATAGGAGTATAGTTGGATGAAAGAAAGAAAAAAAGAGGACCCAGAGCAGAAACTTATACTTAAGAGAATCTCCTTCACACCACAAAACAGGCATGATTCTGACATATTATGGGTTCTGATTCAGACCACTGCAATACAATGAATATTACAATAATAAAAGCCAAATATTTTTTGTTTCCTAATACATAAAAAGCTATGTTTACACTGTACTATAGTCTATTAAGTATGCAATAACATTATGTCTAAAAAAGATGTACATATGTTAAAAATATTTTATTGCTAAAAACAGCTAAACATCATGTGACATTTCAATGAATGATAATCTTTTTGCTAGTGGAGGGTCTTGCCTTGATGTTGATGTCTGCTGACTGATCAGGGTGATGGTTGGTGAAGTGTGGGGTTGCTGTGGCAATTTCTTAAAACAAGACAATGAAGTCTGCTATATTAATTGACTCTTTACATGAACGATATCTCTGTAGCATGTGATGCTGTTTGGTGACATTTTATCCCAGAAGTTCTTTTAAAATTGCAGTTAATCCTCTCAAACATTGCTGCTTTATCAACTAATATTTATGTAATATCCTAAATATTTCAACAATCTTCATGGCCTCTTCAATCTTTATGGCCTCTTCATTTCAACAATCTTCATGGCCTCTTCACCAGGAGTATATTCCATCCCAAGAAACCACTTTCTTTGCTCATCCATAGGAAGCAACTCCTCATCTGTTAAAGTTTTATCATGAGATTGCAGCAATCCAGTCACATCTTCAGGTTCCACTTCTAATTCCAGTTTTCTTGCTATTTGCACCACATCTGCAGTTAGTTCCTCCAATGAAGTTTTAAATCCTTTAAAGTCATCCATAAGGGTGCAATTATTTCTTCTAAACTCCTGTCACTTTTGATATTTTGATCACTTCCCATGAACCATGAGTGTTCTTAATGACATCTAGAGTGGTTAACCTTTTCCAGAAGGTTTTCAATTTGCTTTACCCAGATACATCAGAGGAATCACTATCTATGACAGCTATAGCCTTACAAAATGTATTTCTTTAAACAAATTTTTTTTTGACATTTATGTATTATTTTTGAGAGACAGAGACAGAGCATGAATGGGGGAGGGGCAGAGAGAGAGAGGGAGACACAGAATCTGAAGCAGGCTCCAGGCTCTATCAGCACAGAGCCCAACGTGGGGCTTGAACTTGCAACTGTGAGATCATGACCTGAGCTGAAACTGGATGCTTAACTGACTGAGCCACTCAGGTGCCCCACAAAGTGTGTTTCTTAAGGGTGAAATTACTCCTTGATCCATGGGCTACAGATGGATGCTGTGTTAGCAAGTACAGAAACAACACTAATCTAGTTGTTCATTTCTATCAGATCTCTTGGGTGACCAGGTGCATTGTCAGTGAGCAGTAATATTTTGAAAGGACTTTTTTTTTCTCAACAGTAGCCTCAATGGTAGGCTTAAAATATTCAGTAAACCATACTGTAAACAGATGTGCTTTCATCCAGGCTTTGTTGTTCTGTTTATAGAGCATAGGCAGAGTGGCTTTAGGATAATTCTTAAGGGCACTAGGATTTTCAGAATGGTAAATGAGCCCTGGCTTCAACCTACATTAGCCCCTAACAAGAGAGTTAGCCTGTCCTTTGAAGCTTTGAAACTAGGAATTGACTTCTCCTCTCTAGCTATGAAAGTTCTAGATGGCATCTATTTCCAGTATAAGGCTGTTACATCAACATTGCAAATCTACTGTTTAGTGTAGCCACCCTCATTAATGATCTTAGCGACATTTCTGGGTAACTTGCTGCAGCTTTTACATCAGCACTTATTGCTTCACCTTGTACTTCTGTGTTATGGAGAATGCTTCTTTCCTTAAACCTCATGAACCAACTTCTGCTAGTTTCAAACTTTTCTTCTGCAGCTTACTTACTTCTCTCAGTCTTCAAATAATTAAAAGTTTTTGGGTCTTGCTTTGGATTAGGCTTTGGCTTAAGGGAATGTTGTGGCTTGTTTTATCTTCTATCCAGACCACTAAAACTTTCCCAATATAAGCAACAAAGCTGTTTTCCTTTCTTATTGCTCACGTGTTTATTGGAACAACACTTTCAATTTCCATCAGGAAATTTTCCTTTGCATTCACAACTTAGCTAACTGGCACAACAAGCCTAGCTTTTGGCCTGTCTCATCTTTTGACTTACCTTCCTCAGTAAGCTTAATAATTTCTAGCTTTTGATTTAAAGTGAGAAATGTGTTTCTTTCAATTGAACACTTAGAGATCATTGTAGGTTTATTAATTGGTCTAATGTCAATATTGATGTATCTCATTGTATAGGGAGGCTCAAGGATATGGGGAGAGATGGCAAAATATCTGGGCGGTGGAGAAGTCAGAATGGACACCATTTACTCATTAAGTCCACCATTTTATATGGCTGCAGTTCATGGCACCCTGAAACAATTACAATAATACATCACAGATCACTGACCACAGATCACCATAAGACATATAATAATAGTGAAAATTTTGAAATTTTACAAGAATTATCAAAATATGACATGGGAACATGAAGTGAGCAAATGATGTGGGAATAATGGCACCCAAAATCTTGCTTGATGCAGGGGTGATACAAACCTTCAATTTGTAAAAAAAAATGCACTATCTGCAAAGCACAATAAAATGAGGTATACGTGTATATACTTCCAAAATGTGTTTTCCCTTTTTAAGTGGGGAAAGCTCATTGTGTATAGATATGTGTGCATGGGTGAGTATAATGTGTGTTCATGAATGGAATGGGCATGTCAAAGAGGTACTAGTATGCTCTGGTTCATCTAGTGGTGGCTGCATTCACTTTCTCTGCCTCATAACTTCTTTTATTCCCTTTTCCATCTCCCTTTTTTGTTCTATTCCCCTCTTCCCCTTTCTACATATCTGTGTGCTCTTTCACCACCACTTGAAAGCCTAATGAATGGGTGAGCAAAATAGACCAGTGTGAGATTTGGGGCCTGTGATCTGGAGCACAGTGTTGCTGTGTGGTTGGGATTGTGAGGAAAGACAAGGCTGGACACATGGTCAGAGTCACGAGTGAGAAATGGTCTGTGGTGGAAGAATCTATTCCTGAGGCATTTCCTATTTCAAATTCTGCTGTTGGTATACATGAGTGCTGAGTATGAATGTACTTCTTTCTGGGCCTCCACCTGGGGAGTCTGTCTAGCTTCCAGCTTGTCTTAATCAGGTCTTTTGTTGATGTTGCTTGCCATCATCACTGCTACTTCAGCTTAGAAACAACATTATTGTTAGTTTTTAATCAAAATAGGCTGCTCTGCTCATACCTTCAAGGGATTTGAGAATAGAGTAGTTGAAGAACTGCATAATGGTTAATCAGATTATCAGCATTTTTTGAAATGCATATGCCATGTGAATAGGATATATTCTCTCCCTTTGTTAGCTGTATGACCATAGATATGTTACCTAACCTCTCCGAGCCTCAATATCCTTACTGTAAAATGGGGAAAATAATTCCTACCAGATTTCCACTAGGAAGATTGAATATTAAATGACCCAAGAGCTTTGAAATTAGGTGATTAACAGATATGCTACCTCCTTTCTCCAGTTCTTTCTACCCTTTCCTTTGTTCCCTCCTTCTCTTCATCTCCCATACATGTTTACCTGTCTATGTGTGAACATCAAATATTTGTAGTACTCTCCCCACTTTAAATTCTTAAACCAAGTGATGTAACCTTTGTATATTACTGTAAAGTTGTCAAAAGCAAGCTAATTTAAATGATTTGGGGGACAGACACACCTAGAATTATTATATCTTCTTGGTGGCTTGGCCCTTTCTTATTATGTAATATCCCACTCTGTTCCTGGGATTTGTCTTTGCTCTGAAATCTGCTTTATCTGACATTAACACAGCCATGCCTGGTTTCTTTTAATTCAAGTTTCCATGGTATCTTTTCCCCTCCTTTTACTGTCAGCATATGTATATTATTATATCTGAAGTGCATTTTTTATAGATAGCATACGCTTGTATCATTTTTTAAATCCATTTTTAATTGGTGTGTTTAGACCACTTATATGCACATGATTATTGGTATGTTAAGCCACAGCCTGCCATTTTATTTTGTGCTATCTGTTTGTTCTCTCTGGTTTTAGTTTTTGTTTTTTCTTCTTTGTCCTGCTTTCCTATGGGTGACTTGCACATTTTTTTAATGTTTATTTTTGAGAGTGAGAGAGAGAGAGAGTGCGAGCAGGGTAGGGGCAGAGAGAGGGAGATAGAGAATCTGAAGCAGGCTCCAGGCTCTGAACTGTCACCACAGAGAACAACATGGGATTTAAACCCACAAACTGCAAGACCATGACCTGAGCTGAAGTCAACAACGCAGGGCTTGAACCCATGAACCGTGAGACCATGACCTGAGCTGAAGTCAGATGCTTAACCAACTGATTCACCCAGGAGCCCCTTGAACATTTTTTTAAAATTCCACTTTGATTTATCTATAATGTTTTTGAGTGCATCTCTTTGTATAGCTTTTTTAGTGTTTCCTCTCATTATTACAGTATGTATGCATAATTTATCTCAGTCATCTGATGTCATCATTGTTATCAGCTGAAGTGAAATATACAAACACCATCCCACTTTTATATCCCTTTACACTCCCCTATTTGTGACATGAATGTCTTAAACATTTCCTCTATGTACACAGAGAATTACATGAGACAGGGAGATAAATTTCGATCCAATCATCAAACATAATTCAGACAACTCAAGAGAAAAAAAAAAAACTTTTCTTGTATTTATTCATGTTTTAGCTCACTGTGTTCTTCCTTGCAAGAGTCCTTTTACTGTTTATTTTGTGTTCAAAGAACCTACTTTAGTCATTAGTCATTCTTATAAGGTAGACTTCCTACTGATAAATTCCCTGCTTCAATTCATTTTAGAATGTCTTAATTAATCCTTTTATTCATGTAGGATATTATCACTGGACATAAGATTTTGGGTTTCATTCAGGATTTCTTTCAGGGTTCATGATTCTCTTCCTTCAGCACTTGGAAAATGTTGTGCCAGTTCCTGCTAGGGTCTGGTCAATGTCTGATGAGAAATCTGTTGTCTTCTAATTTTTCCCCCTGAATGTATAGGTAAGGTGTTGTTTGTCTTTGGTTGCTTCCTAGATCTTTTCTTTGCCTTTTGCTTTCAGCAGGTTGATTATAATGTATCTTGGTGTGAATTTCTTCACATTTATCCTGATGGTGTTTGCTTAGCTTGATGATTCTGGAGGTTCAAGTCCTTTGCTCAATTTGGGAAGTTTTAGCCAGTATTTCTTCAAGTACTTTCATAGTCCTCATTTCTCCTCAATTCCTGAAATTGTGTTGGCATAGATGTTAGATCTTTTTTATAGTCCCACAGGTCTGGAGGCTGTGCTTAAGTCTTTCTTTTATCTTATTTTTTTGGAATCTAATTTTCCTTTGTTTGGATTTTGATTCCTATAGTTTGATGTTTAAATTGTCTGATTTGTTCCTCTGTCTTCCCCATCTTGCTGTGGAGCCCATCCACTCAGTGTGTGTGTGTGTGTGTGTGTGTGTGTGTGTGTGTGTGTGTATTTGTATATATGTATACAATTTAAAGTGGATTTTAAAAAAATGATCAAACCATGTGCTGTGTATTAAAAATGTACTTCAAATATAATGATATAGGTAGGATGAGAGTGAAAAGAAATGATAACATGGAAACTTGAATTAAAAGAATCCAGGAGTGACTATGTTAATATCAGATAAAGCAGATTTCAGAGCAAAGGAACAGAGTAGGATATTACATAATAAGAGAGGTGAGGCCACCAAGAAAATATAACAATTCTAGACATGTATGCCCCCAATATTTATGTATGTATGTGGTATGTGTGCATGTGTGTGTGTGTGTATATATGTGTGTGTGTGTACACATACATAATAATTTTCAGTTCATAAATTTCTGTTTAGTTCTCCTTTATGTTTTATATATCCTTGCTGAGACTTTCTATCTATATGCTGAGATATTCAATTTCATCATTTAAGTGTGGTGCTATAGCTTAGTGTATCATTTTTATGATAGCTGCTTTAAAATCCTTGTTGGGATGAGCACTGGGTATTGTATGGAAGCCAATTTGACAACAAATTATATTTAAAAAAATCCTTGCAAGATAATTCTAACATCTGTGTCATCTCAATGTTGGCATGTGTTTACTTTCTCTTGTCATTTAAGTTGATAATATTGGTATGGCAAGTGATTTATCTAAAAATTAAATTTGGACAATAGATCTCTTTTAAATCTTTTGGTTTTTGCAGACCTGACATGTGTTTTGTTTTGTTTTGTTTTGTTTTGTTTTGTTTTGTAGGAAGTGACCAGTTTAAGCCCAGGTTCTCCACTGGGCCCCTGGTTGACTGCCAGGTTTGCAAGGGGCTCCTTGCTACTGCTGGTTGCTGGTGAGACTTCAGCCCTTTCTGTAGGCCTCTGATGTACCCATCCCAGCTAGTGGTAGGAATGCCTGGTTTATACTGGTAAGGGTAGAGGTTCCCCATGTATTCTCCACTGGTAGGAGTTACTTCCCTTGCTCTCAATTGTACCTTCTTTTGGGGTTGAGCAGAGGTTTCTTTAAACTCCATTAAGAGTAAAAATCTAGGGGCGCCTGGGTGGCGCAGTCGGTTAAGCGTCCGACTTCAACCAGGTCACGATCTCACAGTCCGTGAGTTCGAGCCCCACGTCGGGCTCTGGGCTGATGGCTCAGAGCCTGGAGCCTGTTTCCGATTCTGTGTCTCCCTCTCTCTCTGCCCCTCGCCCGTTCATGCTCTGTCTCTCTCTGTCCCAAAAATAAATAAACGTTGAAAAAAAAAATTAAAAAAAAAAAGAGTAAAAGTCTAGGTCTCCCACTTTCAGGCCTAAGCTTCTTATTACCTGTTATTAGCTTATTAGCTTATTGTTATTATGATAGCTGGCCTTCTGACACACCAAAGTATCTCACTCCCTATCTTCTTATAATTTTTCAGAAAAATATTGCAACATAACGCCCCTCTCCAGCCTTTCCCATGGACCCTCCATGGGATACAGTGGGAAAACCAGAGCCTCTGCATACAAATTGACTGGGTTCCTATCAAAATCTGGCATTTTCAAGCTGTTTGGCTCTGGGAAAGCTACTTAAATGTTCCGAGCTTCCATTTTCCCAGTTGTAAAAGAGATGTAGGAAGCTCTCCGGACTCTTGCTGAAATAAGCAATAGTGGGTCAGTGAGCTTGGCACACCAGGTGCTCAATAAATAATAGTTCCCTTCCCTTTAAACCCCTGTGGAAGAGATGCAGACCATCCAAAGGAGAAAAAAAGCTCAAGTGCTTCCCTACACTGCCTATATTTGTGAGTCTCACCTAAGGCATTCACTCCAAGGATTAAATCTTTTGGTCCAAAGTCTTATTTCTTAAAGAGACATACTTGCTATCCACTCTCCCCACTCCTGCTTTTCCCCAGGTTCTGTGAAAACACTCAAGGGAAACTGCCCAACCCAGGCCAAGCTGGAGTGGGCGAAGGGGTGTGGTTCTGGCAAAGCATAGTAGGTGCAGGAAAGCCCAAGAAGTCCACTTGCCAGATGATACTGTGTTCTGAGCAAGGACAACATCATTGCCTTGCTAATGCTGCTCCTGGAGGGAAAGGGTCAGGACACAGGCAACTCCAACTCTGCTTGCCTACCTTACACCTCTGGAGTCTTAGAACTGCAGTTGAGCTCCCACTTTCTGGCACAGCCACCACTTCCCCAGTCTCCATTGATCCCATCCTCCTTATGGAGCACCGGGTAGGAGAGGAAGAAGATGGTGAGTGTGTGAATGCAAAAATGACACACTCTGGAGTGCTTGAGTGCTTGCCATCCTCCCAGTCCCAGCCTGCTGGATACCGCTGCACCCCCAACTCTCAGTCCCTGGCAGCCACCACCAGCCCCAATGCACTGGACTTTGTTCTCAAAAGGCTAGACTGAGTTCCAGGTCCTGAAGTTGATCAGGAGACTGAAAACAAAACAAAACAAAACAAAACAAAACAAAACAAACAAACATCTTGACTCTTAAAAAGCAAGGAGCCAAATACACACTAAAAAATAATGGATTTAAGAATGCTGTCCCCCAACTCCCATCCCTAGATGAAAAACGTTGTCTTGGAACCAACAACCCCCCCAACCCCCCTGTGTCTCCATCTGGCTTTTCTATGACACTGGCAAGAGAGACGTCTCTGTTGGTCATTCTCTCTGCTAGTCTCAGTTCCGACACTTTCCAGCCTCCCTTCCATCCTTGAATTCCGTGCGTGGGTTCCTTTCCAGCCCCTCTCCACAAGTAGCTTAACAATAGATACTTTCCCTAGGTAACTCAGCTCCCTCCCGCAGCGGGGGATTTTGGGGGCTTCGAGGGGGTCTGGGAGGCGCTGCAACGTTCCACTTACCTGATCTCTTTAATGCTTTCCAATTTGCACATGATTTCTTGTTCATCTGCCATGCTTTTCACTCTCAATTTCTCGTCCTGAGAAATGTACAAACACACAAGTCCAGCGATACAATAGACACAACGTAACCACCTCCTCCGGGCAGGGGATCTGAGCCTGTGCGGTAAGGATTCTGAGCAGGCCTGGGAGCTGTAGTTCTTAGCTCCAAGAGAAGCCAGGCAGCGCAAGGACCAGCGAGACTACAACTCCCAGAAGGTCTAGCGAGACATGCCTATTTCGCTTCCTGCAGCCACATTTTAAATCAATTTGTCACAGATAATTATGTCAAAGGTTATGAGGTATTCTAGTGAACGGGGATGTTCCTCTAGCCCCTGCGGAAAAAATGGGAAAAAAATACACCGGAAGGCAACTGGAGAGATAAAAGACGTACTCACTCACACCTCTCCAGGGGCCCTTACGCCCACTCATCCCCAAAAGGTAACCAGGAGTCAGTCGCTAATTAGTGGGCGCTTTGGGGCTGGAGAGAAACCCTGCAGAATTCTCTTTTGGGATGTTGAGTGTTCGGGTGGCAGCTAGGGGAATTAGTGGTTTTGGCATTCAGATGGAGATGCGGGAGGGCGGGGTTGGAGAAGAGGCAGGGGAGGAGGGAGTAGCTGCTAAAGCTGGGGGAGTGACCTAGTTCCTTCCAGCCTTCAATCCATTCTGAGCTCAGATTGTGCCAGTCAATGAAGGAGGCAAAAATGAATAAAAACAGGTCCTTGGCTTTGAGGAGCAGGAGAGCCTGTAAGGTGACCCATTAATTACAGTGCAGTGTTCTATCATAATACAGGAATGGATAAGGTGTAACCTGAGCAGAAAAGATGTAAATAGGTCTCAAAAGGTGATGGAGAATTTGCCAGACCATTGGGGAAGATAGACTTTCCAGGAGAAGGCACAACACATATATAAAGGAAAGGACAAGTGGACCACGGTGTCTGAAGTATAAGGTTCATATATGGGCTGTGGAGGTGGGAAAGAGAAGTGGGAAAAGTATGTAGAAAGCTGGGTTGGAGCCAGAATATGAAAGACCTTGAATGTCACACTAAAAAGTTTAGACTTAATCATATAGGCACACATTTATTCAATTTACATTTATTAAGTGCTTACTATGTGCCAAATAATACCAAATTATTTTATGTTTCAAAGCATGGGAGTGATAAGATTGGAGGGATATCTTAGGGAGGTAACTCTAGAGGCCAAGTGGAAAATGATTTGGAGGAGATGAGAGCTTGTAAGAAATAGTTACTTCCGGGGCGCCTGGGTGGCGCAGTCGGTTAAGCGTCCGACTTCAGCCAGGTCACGATCTCGCGGTCCGTGAGTTCGAGCCCTGCGTCAGGCTCTGGGCTGATGGCTCAGAGCCTGGAGCCTGTTTCCGATTCTGTGTCTCCCTCTCTCTCTGCCCCTCCCCCATTCATGCTCTGTCTCTCTCTGTCCCAAAAATAAATAAATGTTGAAAAAAAAATTAAAAAAAAAAAAAAAAGAAATAGTTACTTCCAAAGCACAGACTGGGCCAGAGAGCTGGACTTTACAAAAAGAAGACTTTGGCTCTCTCCCAACTAAAGGTGAATCAGTGTCTCTCTGAATGAGCTTTCCCTTTCTTTTTCTGGGCCTCAGTTTCCTTATTTGAAAAATGAACTTATTTAGCCCCACTTCAAAGGCTTGTTATAAGTATTCAGTGAGATCATCCCAATGGTACTGAATACAGGGCTTGGTAATTTTTAGGTACTAGAGAAAAGTTAGTAGAATATATATCTCAGGACATTGTGGATGTCCACATTGATTTTTTAGAGGTTCTCTAAGGAAAAACGAAGCCCCTCTCTTCTTTGGATCCCAGAAATACCTTTCACAACCAGGACATTTTCCATGGTGTCTAGCCCAATACTTTCTTGATGGTCTTTAAGATCCCTGTCGTATAGTTCCACTAGTAAGCATTTGAAGACTATTGAGTTAACTTGTCACAAAGACTATGGGTCTGAGCTACCCTACCATGGAGTCCAGAGGCAAGAATTGGGCCAAGCTGTGTCCTGTAAGAGGAGGGCAAAGGGTACAAGTCTAAGTGCCTGGCACATATCAGCTACTGTGCTGAAAGCTGCATGTACAGTCCCTCATTTCATCCTCACAACCACTATGAAGGTGGTAAGTAGGTTCATCTCCTTTTACCAGGAAAAGAACGGACTCATATAGGGAAAGTGGCTTGGCCCAGTGGCCCAAGGCCAGCAACTCTTAGCTTCTATGAGTTTATCTTGGCTTCTTGACCTCTTCAATAACAGGTATCTCGCCTGCTCTTTACTGAGTTGTAAGAAACCAGGGTAGTTAGGAGAGGAAGGAAAATGTTATAGATAAACAAAGGGAAATAGAAATTATAGCCTTCTGCCCCTTTTCCTGAAGCAGTACTTAAAATAATATTCAAGCCAAACTGGTAGTCTTCTTATAGTAAGTGTTCAATAACTCTCAATTGATTAGAAGTTTGTAATGGATGAGAGAATATTTAGGAGCTGTGCTAGCAGTGAGTTCTAATGCATTATTTTATTAGAAAAACTGATTGCTTTGAAGCGGTGGGAAAAAAATCTTAGTCCTATCAGGACCAGCATTGTCCTCATTGCTATGAAACAGGTAAGGAGGGCAAGGAATGTTGGGGTGAATACCATTAAAACACAAGGAATTAGTAAAGAAGAAGCCAGCCAGTTGCTTGTGGGCATGATACTTTCATGAAATAGATCAAGATTTAAAGAGTAGAGGCCAAACTGTTTGAATTTGTGTATCTTTTCCTGTATTTCAATAGTGAACTGAACACTAAGAGAGGAGGCAGAGATGCAATTGCCTTTCAAAACGCGCTGCAAAGTACTTATTAAATTTCTCAAACCATGTTTCTTAATTCGCATTCCTAAGAGAAAAATTAGCCAAAGTTCTTGGGTCACTCAGCTAAAAACTATTCATTGTGTACCTATTATGTCAGGCACTATGTTCTGCAGCAGAGATCCCATAGTAGATAAAATAAGCTCTGCCCTCAGCAAGCTTGCAGTTTATTTGACCAGTTATATTACAAAGATCATACACAAATATATAGCTATACCCAGCAATTAAGGATTGGAAGAAGTCTGGGTTCTGTGAATACACATAACAGGAAAATAAACTTAGTCCTGGGCAGAGGGCAAGGTTATAGTCAAAGAAAACCTTCCCAAAGGAAACTAAGCAGAAAAGGAGGGAAGGAACAGGAGGCATCAAGGATTAATTCATGTAATCAGCCTTCAAATATTTCTTGGGCACCTACTATATGCTAGACACTCTTCTAGGTACTGGGGATATAGTGCTTTGAATGTATTAATTCAGATTAATTTTTGCAACAACTCAAAGAAGTATTTCTGTTATTATCCCCATTTTATAGAAAAGGAAGCTAGAAGGCATAGAGAAGTTAGATAATTTTACCAGAGTCACTCAACTAATAAGTGGCAGAACTGAGATCCAAATTTAGATTGTCTGTCTCTGGAGGCCATGCCCCTAACCACTAACCACCTAAGATTCCTGGCCCCATGAAATTTGCGTTATAGTAAGAGGAGCCAGACAATAATCACGGAAAAGAAAAAACAAATAAATATGATAATTTTAGGTGAAGATAAAGCCAATAAACAAACTAAAAGAGGGTAATAGAATTACAGTAGTGGTAGAAGGGAGGATATTTTAGATAGGGTGGCCAAGGAAGTCTCTACATTGGAGTAGAGACCTGAAAAGGAATTAGTCATGCAATGATCTGGAGAAAGAGTATTCCAGGAAGAGGGAACAGCAGTGTAATGGTCCTGAGGCAGAAACATTCTTGATCTATGAAAGAAAGTAGGTAGGATTCTGGCTGATTGAGGGGAACAGTAGTAGATTGAGGAGATGGGCAGAGACAATATCTTGTAAACCCTAGTGAGAAATTTGGATTTTATTCTAATTACAATGGCATCCATTGAGGGTTTAAAGTAATGGAGTAACATGATCTAGTTTTTTTAAATAAAAAATTTAATGTTTATTTATTTTTGAGAGAGAGAGAGAGACAAAGTGCGAGCGGGGGAGGGGCACAGAGAGAGGGAGACATAATCTGAAGCAGGTTCCAGGTTCTGAGCTGTCAGCACAAAGCCTGATACAGGGCTTGAGCCCATGAACCATGAGATCATGACCTGAGCCAGTTGGACTCTTAACTGACCTAGCCACCCTGGCACCATGATCTAATTTTTAAAGATCACTCTGACTGCTATGAGAATAACAGATTGTACTGGGTCAAGAGTAGAAGCAGGAAGCTAGTGAAGGGCTATTGCGGTTATCCAGGAAATAGATGATGGTGGCTTGGATTGGGTTAGTAACAGTGGATATGAAGAAAAACAGACTGACTGGAAACATATTATTGGATCCAGAACTGGTATTATTTGCTCACTGGTTGGATAAAGAAGTATGGAGGAAAAGATAGGGCATCTAAAATGACTCCTGGAGTTTTAGACTGGATGATAGGGTAGTGCCAAGAACGGAAGAGAACTATAGGGTGTTAGTTAGAAGGGCTCCTACATGTGGCATATGGAAAATCTGAAGATCAGAAATGGTAATTCACCTGCCTGTGGTCAACCAGTAACTTGGGAGCAGAGATAAGCAGTCCCATTTTCACAGTCTTCCAGAAATTTTTATATTCTTCATTTCTTCAATTAATCTGGCCTAATAATTCTTATAATGTGTGTGGGGTTAGAAATTGAAGACTTATTCAAGATTCCCTTAGGAGATGGGAACTGTGGGTGATTAGCATATAATTTGCATCTGCCTACATGGATTATGCTAGGTGTTTTCAGGCCATGTTTCATCTGAGATTCTTGCTATGTTTTTTTTTTTTTTTTTAGTTTTTTAACTAAAAAGTTTAGTTTATTCATTTTTGAGAGAGAGAGAGTGAGTGAGCAAGCACAAATGGGGGAACAGCAGAGAGAGAGAGAGGGAGACGCAGAATATGAAGCAGGCTCCAAGCTCCAAGCTGTCAGCACAGAGCCAGATGCAGAGCTTGAACCCATGAACCGGGAGATCATGACCTGAGATGAAGTCGGACCGTTAACCGACTGAGCCACCCAGGCGCCCTGATTCTTGCTATTTTTGATGGCTTTGTGTCATTAAACTATCTTGCTCCTCTACCCTTTCTCACCTACCCAATGTCACTGACCTAAATCCCCCAAATGAAAGTGCAGGGTATAAAGAAATGTTGTCAGAGTAGGGAAGGCCCACTCCAAATCTATAAACCATATTGTGAAAAAACCCTATTATAAAAGTAGCCTAGTGTACCTCTACTGAATTTTCTTAGTAAACATTCATCAGCTTCCTCCAGAACTCAAGAGAGAAGGTACATTGACTGCTGAGTCTATGACTTTGGATTCAAAGTCCTTTCCCCTACTAGGTCTCAGTCTTCACATCTCTAAAATGATAAGATGGCACTAATATACCCAGGAACTTAAAAGAAAATATCTAACAGGATAGATGCTTAAAAGCCCCATTTTCTAAGCCCAACAAGATGTGAACCTAGGGCCCTCTCTTGTTTATTTCCCTGTGTTATCCATCCCCCCAACTCCCAGTAGATGTGAGTCATTTAAGCCATCTGCCCTTGCTCTTTCCTGTTTATCCTGTTCTAAAAGATGCAGTCATTCTCTCATTTCCTTGAACTTTCTTCTTATGTACTTGTTCGCACAGCACGTGCATTCTGACCAGGAGAGGCAAAAAATCATGTGAACAATTGATTTTGTTGTATTTATTTCTGTAACATATGCAGGTTTTCTAAATCTGTATGGATCAGCTTCCATGAAGAGGCAGGCTAAGGAAGCAGGGGAGCTGTGTTGAGGGACTGGCTGCACCACTTACCAGCCAAGCCCTTTCTGAGTCTCAGTTTCCTCATTTGTAAAATATCATCACACTAGATGAGGAATTCCAGGGCCTGCTCTAGTACTGATGTTCTGAGATTCTATTTTCTACCACATATACTTTTAAAAATTCATCAATTTAACTGGGAATATTTGCCACCAATTCTTTCCTCAATAGTTTCTCATTTACTCAGAACCACACAAATGAGAGAAGGAGGCAGGAGACCTGGCTTCTCTGCCCAGCTTTGCCATTGACTCTCGGTGTGACCTATGCAGGTCTGTTTCCTTCTCTGTGCTTCCATTCCAACATTTTTAACACAAAGGGGTTAGACCTTGTGTCTGGTATTCTAGGTCAGTTACTCTGGGATTCTACAATGTTATAATTGAGTATCTTTAAGGATTAATAGGTAGACAAAAAGAACTGGATAACTATATTTGTAACTTTTCTGACTCCTTAGATATCCCCCTGAACACATAAACTGATAATGGTCAGGACTTTCCAAGATGTGTGTTCACCTGTGTGTTAATATATTTGCTATTCTACTAAATGCTTTCATCTGTATGTTTCATTTTTGCTGGAACCTGTTCCAGTGTTCATTTAGCTTCTATGGTAGCAGAACAGAAGGCTTATTGCTGGGCTCTATCTGTTTGTTGTTGCTTCCCAGAGAGATGGTCAGAGCCATGTTTTCAGAGTAATATACTGCAATGGCCTTCCTTGCCTTGGCTTTCAAGCCACAGCACTGCTTTTACTGCTTTTTTCTTTGAGTGCATTTCTCCTCCTTTGCTTCTTTTCTTCCTCCTTACTTCAAAATAGAAGCTATCCCCAAGGTATTGACATCAAATTTCTTTTTTTTCTTCTGCTTTCTCCATCAGAGAACTGATAACACCCCTCCCACTTCCTTCAATTCTTACCTCTTTGAGGAAGACCAAACTGTATGTCTAGCTCAAATGACCTTCAGGCTCTCATTACTAAGTGTCTGCTTTATATCTCAAGGACCAAGTATGGAGCTGGGCTTGTAGAAGGGCTGAATCACATTTTTTCCCAGTTTGGGGCACCTTGCAAGCACCCATAGGCTCCTCCTCCTCCTCATACAGATGTTTAAGGATTAAATGAAAAAAGATAAGGTATGAAAAAGCACCCTGTACAATGACTGAAATATAGTAGGCATTCAGTACCTGTTAATGTCCTCTCCACTTCTCCAAATTCTCGGAGTTGCTTTGTTTACCCAAATTTGGAGAGAATTTAGTGAACAGAAATAGGAGCAGAGCATAAAAAATGATAAATAGTTTTTCTTAATTTATGCATAAGAAAACAATGGTAGAGGTTTATTTAGAGATCTCAAAATGGACAGGGCAGCATATGATGTGAAGGTTAGAGTCATTTTCTCCCCCTTAAAATAGGGCCAAAAAAACACCACCTTTAATTATAGTAGAGCCTCAGAAGGATGATAACTTGTAAAGCCACCATGACAAGAAAAACAACCCCAAAGGAAAATATGGGCAGATTTAACTATATAAAGATTGAAGCTATATAATGCAAAGTGATATGCATAAAATACAAATAAAAACAGACTAGGAAAATAAAAATAACTCCTAATTCTTAGTGTTACCTCACCCAGGGGTTGGTTGCATTATGAACAGCAGACCAAATCTTAAGTGAAAGGAATGAATCTCAATAAATGAAACCTCAGGCATCTTTAAGTGAATAGTTTGGGAGATAAGTGAAAAGACAAATATCTTTATCTGAGTTTTCAAAATCCCCCTGCATAGACCCCATATAATTGCCCAACCTGACTGCCCCATATATCCTTTCCTTTCTTAGCCCAGTAGTAGTATGCACGGTGGTGAGTCACCCAGACTCTGCAGTTAGGCTGCATGTCTGTGCTCCAATATGTTTAGCTGTTTGCTTATGGACAAATCACTTAGTTTATCTGAATTTTGTTCTTCTCATCTGGTATGATGGTCATTATAACTACCTTTCAGAGTTGCAATGAGAATTAACTTGAGTTAATATTTGGAACTGGCTTAAAACCAGTAAGCAATATAGAAATATTTGCTATTATATTAAGATGGATATTTTTCAATGAACTTTTCACCTTTTTATTTACCACCATTGACAGCCTAGCTCCCCCACCAGTCAGGTTCCCATTATCCTCCAAATACTAAGTATTGAAAGGAAGGATTGTGCCTATCTGCTTAGGAATGAAAATGCCAAATAAGTACATTAATGATGTGGTCACCAATCTGTCATAAAATTGAAGATACAAAATATTTAAATTTCTGAGATTATTTTAAAATATGGAAATTATAGGGGCACCTGGGTGGCTCAGTCAGTTAACCATCTGACTCTTGATTTTGGCTCAGGTCATGACCTCACGATTTGTGAAATTGAGCTCTGCAATGGGCTCTGTGCTGACAGTATGGAGCCTGCTTGGGATTTTCTCTCTCCCTCTCCCTCTCCCTCTCCCTGCCTCTCCCTCTCTCCCTCTCTTTTTCTCCCAAAAATAAATAAACTTTTAAAAAAAGTAGGGCAATTTTGTTCCTGGTCTTATAAAATGGCCATTAATATACTATACACATTGATTATATGATCTGCTATTTGGTATTGATCTATTATTTGGTATTAACCAAGTAATGTTAGATAAACCCTACATATAGCACATTGGCACACAAAAATGCATCTCAACTTTATCATAAATCAGATTAAAAATCAATATTCTAACTCTATGGAAGACTAATTAATATAGTTTGCTTTCTTTAAATTTAGACAAAATTTCTGGAGAATGATTTGGATGATTTGGGTTTCGTGGGGGGGAAAGGTATTCAAGGATGGAACAAAATAATTCAAGAAACACTTTTTTTCTTGATCCAACATTTCACTTCAACAAATGTTTATTGAATAACCTCTCCATTTTGGGTGTTATTCTAAGGGCTGGAGGTCTAGAGAAATAAGGCAGTTCCTACTTTCAGGAAGTTCATAGCCTAATTTGAGATGGGCTGGTAAACAAACAATGGTAATACATTGTTATTTGTGTTATAAGGGAGAACTTGATAGTATGCTCTGGGTTCATATAGAAAGGACTAAGGAACTCCAAATGGGAGAATCATGAGGGTTTTCCCAGACAAGTATTATCAGAGCTGGGTCTTTTTCAGGCACCAGTAGAAAGCTTGAATCAATATCCCTCTGGCAGGCAAAGACATGCATGTTACTAGAACCCATACCCCTCTAAACCAGCACATCTTGAATAAAGAATGACTCAACATTTCTACCCCTCTTGATCCTCATATTCCCTTGGTTTATTTAACACACAAAGGCTTCTTTAATCATCAAGACAGCATGGTATTGGCACAAAAACAGACACATAGACCAATGGAATAGAATAGAGACTCCAGAATTGGACCCACAAATGTATGGCCAACTAATCTTCGACAAAGGAGGAAAGAGTATCCAGTGGTTAAAGACATTCTCTTTAACCAATGGTGCTCAGAAAACTGGACAGCAACATGCAGACAAATGAAACTAGACTGCTTTCTTACACTATACCCCAAAATAAACTCAAAATAGATGTAGGACCTGAATATGAGGCAGGAAGCCATCAAAACCCTAGAGGAAAAAGCAGGAAAAAACCTCTCTGACCTCAGCTGCAGTAATTTCTTACTTGACACATCTCCAAAGGCAAGGGAATTAAAAGCAAAAATGAACTATTGGGATCTCATGAAGATAAAAAGCTTCTGAACTTCAAAGGAAAAAATCAACAAAACTAAAAGGCAACTGACAGAATGGGAAAAGATATTTGCAAATGGCATATCAGATAAAGGGCTAGTATCCAAAATCTACAAAGAACTCACCATACTCCACACCCAAAAAAACAAATAATCCAATTTGACAATAATTTCATATTAAAGAAAAATACACAAAGGCTAGTGAATATCAGTTCTCCAAAAGCCTCTCAGAAATCAGCTAGATCAATGGTTTTCAAATTGGGTTTGAGAGAGCCCTAAAATTTAGAGTAAAGGGGAGCCACTTCACTCCTGGTTAAACTAGAGCTCAGCTGGTATTGTTTTCATTTTGGGGGTTTCATGAAAGAGATTTTTCAACATAGTGCTCTGTTGCTTAAAAATTACTGGATTTTGAAAAACAGTAGTTTAGTCCTATTTGTCCTTATTTTAAATATAGGGAAACTGAGGATCAGAGTAAGCAGGACCTGGCTGAAGACCAAAGAAATGCAACAAGTAAAAAGTGCTATTAAGATAAACATGCTTATCTTTAACTTGCCAAAAACAGCTTTGCCAAAGGGCCTTCTTAGACTATAAATCCTCCAGTCCCAAGCTACAAGCCCTGCCTAGTGTGGCCCTGTTAGGAGTGGAGGGTCAGGTAAGGCTGAAAAGGCCCAGAAACCAGGACCAAGAATTCTCCCCATTCACCTGGTACCACATATTCACAAAGGTGTTAGATGGGTGTTTGGGGAAGACTCAGGCCCTACATAAAAAGCTGGACTTGTAACATTAACTGACAAGCCACAGACCAGAGAGCTCATTGGAATGTGACATGAATTAACAGGAGTATCCCAAAAGGCAGGAGATGCAGAGCAAGAAGTCTCCAACAGAGTGCATATTTGGAAGATCCCAGAAGACAGCTACCTCCAGGATGGTGTGTCCATAGAGACAAGAGCTCCAGCCATCAGATTCCAGTTGGCTCTGATATGGAAGCAATGGAGGAAGGTAGATACAGACATTTCTGTGAGATAAAAGCAAGTCTCTGTTGTAGAGGGATTGGTGACCTGGACAGCAAATTAAGCATAAAGAACAAGACAAGAGCCTAATGATCAACACTGGGACAAAATGCTGATTCTTTCCAAATTGATTCATAAGTTTAATGTAGTTGATACCAAACTATAGAAAAAAAATTGGGTAGAGACAAGATAATTCTAAAATTGGAATGGAAAAGCAAAGGAACAGGAATAGCTAAAAGTAATTTTGAAAGAGAGTACTAAAGTGACATAAATCACTTTAACCTCTTTCAATACTTATTAGATAGCTACAGTAATTAACACTGATTGGTGGAGGGATAAACACAGAAATCAATAGAATAGAATAGAATAGAATAGAATAGAATAGAATAGAAAGCCTAGAAATAGACGCAAACAAATATACCAAACTTATTTTTGGCAAAAGTACAAAAGCATTTCAGTGGAAGAAGAATGGTCTTTTCCATAAATGATGCTGGACTAAGTGGATATCTGTTGGAAAAAAATAATCTTGACTTAAACCTCACATCTTATGCAAAAATTAACTCAAAATTGATGATGGACTTAAATGTAAAATGTAAAACTAGAAAATTTTATGAAAGGAAAACAGGAGAAAATCCTTGGAATCTAGGGCCAGGCAAATAATTCTTAGATTTACAACAAAAGCATAATCCATAAAAGGAGAAATTGATAAATTGGACTTTATCAGGATTTAAAACTTCTGTTGAATGAAGATTAAAAAACAAGCTATAAACTGTAAGAAAATATTTGAAAGCCGCATAGTCAACAAAGAACTAGCCTCTAGAATATATAAAGAACCCTCAAAATTTAACAGAAAAAAAACACCCAATCTGATTAGAAAATGGGCAAAAGATATGAAGGAACATGTTATAGAAGAGGATATACAGATGGCAATTAAGTACACAAAAAGATATTCAACATCATTAGCCACTTGGGAAGTACAAATTAAGACCACAATAAGATATTGCTACATACTGATCATAAAGTCTAACATAAAAAAAAAATTGTGATAACACCAAATGCTGGCAAGGATTTAGAGAAACTGGATCATGTTGGTAAGCATGTAAAATGGTATGGCCACTCTGGCAAACAGTTTGTAAGTTTCTTTTTAAAAAAGGAAACATGTAACTATCATACAACCCAGTAAATACACTCTTAGGCATTAATCTTACAAAAAATAAAACTTATGTTTATACCAAATCCATATATTTATAGCCATTTTATTTTTAATAGCCAAGAACTGGAAATAAACCAGATGTTTTCAATACATGAATGTTTGAACAAGCTGTGGCACATTCATATCATGGAGTACTACTCAGCAATGAAAACATAATTATGCTGAATGAAAGCCAATCTCCAAAAGTTACTATATGATTATGTAACATTCTTGAAATTATAAAACTGTGTAAGTAGAGAACAAATTAATGGCTGTCAAGGTTTAGAAAGAGGATGGTGGTAAGAGGGAAGTAGGTGTAGCTATAAAAGAGCAATTTGAGGGAGGCTTGCAGTGGTGAAAATATTCTCTATCTTGACTGTATTATTGTCAATATTCTCTTTGGGATATTTTACTATATTTTTTGCAAGAATTACCATTGGGGAAACACAGTAAAGGGTGCACAGGATCTATCTGTATTATTTTTGCAACAGCATATGAATCTACAATTTTCTGAAAACAAAAATCAGTAAAACTTTTGTTTATCTTGATTACTGTTTTTTTTTTTTTTGGATACCCTTAAAATTCTTCCCAAGGCAAATACCTCACTCATCTTACCTTAGTGCCAGACTTTCTCCTTCTCTTCTGTATCTCAGGGCCTAGCATAGACCAGGCCTTCAAAGGATTCACACTCTACAGATAAGGAGTGGATATCTCCCTTCAGATAAGTCATTCCCAATCATGCTACCTTCACAGGAAAAAAAAAAACAGCATTCCTTGTAACCTTCTGTCCATGTTTATTTCTTTTCCCTTTGGCATAAAGATCAACTTTCAACATTGTTGAGGCAATCTGGATTTAGTTTATGAGCCCAAACATACCAGTGATCTTCCACTTTTTCCAGAGGTGTTATAGGGCACAGACTTCAGTGAAAAGGAGCCTAGACCAGGTGTCTAAAGCCTTAGCATCTAATGCAAGATCAGCAACTCATTGACTTCAGGACATTTGACAAGTCACATTACCGCTTGGAGCCTCAGTTTCCTCATGTACCAAATGGGAATAGTAATGCTTTCCTGTCAAAAAAGATTTGTAACCTGGAAAATACAGTGTATCTGAAAGACGTATAAAGATACATTTTTCACCTCCTTATCTTCATAAACTGAATAGAAATAAGAAAGGGTGGGGAGAAGGGAAGGGCACATTTAATAGTTATTGCATAAGGCATCATTTGGGGGTGGCACTATATTGGGATAGTCCTTTCCATTGGACCTTGAAGATCATCCCAGTAGTCAATACTGGTTAAGGATAGGATTTCTCAGTGGTGAGGAATCTCAGATTATTTCCAATTTTGAAGGTTCTTGGGAATATTACAAAGTAAAAGTTGATAGGTCCTCAACAAGTTAAGTTACCATGTGACCCATTAATTCCACAACGAGGTATATACCCAAGAGAAACGAAAACCTATGTCCACACAAAAACTTGTACATGAATAGTCATAGCAGCATTATTAATAAAACCCAAAAAGGTAGAAATAAGCACCCAAAGTCCATCAACTGACAAATGGATAATCAAAATATAATTTATCCTTACAATGAAATATTATCCATAAAAGAATGAAATGCTGATCACCTGCTAAAACATGGATGAACCTTAAAAATATTAGACCATATAGAAGGGCCACATATTGTATGATTCCATTTATATGTAATATTGAGAATAGGGAAATCCATAGAAAGTAGCTTTGTTGTTGCCAGGGGCTGGGTCAGTGTGTGTGTGGGGGGGTGGGCAGTGAGTTATATAGAGTGACTTCTTAATGGGTATTGGTTTTCTTTTGGTGGTTATGAAAATATTTCAGAATTAGGCAGTGGAAATGGTTGCCACAAAATTCTAAATGTAATAAAAGCCACCAAATTGTACATTTAAAAAAGTAACTGTACATTTTAAAACGAGTGAAATTTATGCTATATGGGCTATATCTCTGAAAATATTAAATAATGTCTTATATCAGTGACAGTATTTAAACTCATCTGTAATGTCAAGGCCTCAAATTAAGACCTAACATGAATGTGGCTTTCAGGCCAAATGTGTCTCCTCATCCCTCATACTCCTTGACCTCATCCTTTTGATAGGCTGCGATTACCATCCACATGTGTGTTAAAAATGTAGCTGAATCCACTAATGCCACTATTCAGGCTCAGATCTGCCCATGTCTGAACACTTGGCAAGACATATAATAACTCTGCACACTGATTTGTGGGGTTTAGAATTTACTTGCATTCTCAAGTTTGAGGTTGGGTGTCCCTTCACAATAGCTGAACTCCCCAAGCCTTCCTCCTCCCAGGCATACTCAGGATTCAGTGGTCTCAGAGACCAGGCCTGGTCATGTCAGTGATTTCATTCCCTAACTCTCAAACTTGCTTGCTCTGCCCCACTTGTGCTCAAGTCTGCAGAGCTAGGTTTCTGCTACTTTCCCATTTTGGTGTTGATGGTTACTGTGGTTGATATTGCCAAGTTTCACTCCCTCTTTTCTTCCCACAGATACAAAATACTACAATGGTTTATCATTCTCCACCTTGCTTTTATTGCTTGCCAGTACCTTTACTTGGGACAGATCTGGCCCCCACACTTCCTAGTCACTGATTATGTTCTATATACTATTCTAGAACCCCAGATTCTATCTCCCTGCTGATTCCTGAGTATTTTGCAAGAGTCTGGATACATGGCTGTCTAATCCACCCACCACAAGGCTTAACTTAGTGCTGCCACTTCAAGAATTGGGTGTTGGTTCTAGACCATGTAACTGTGCAGTCCTTAGCTAACCTCTGCAAATGGGGCCATTGTATCCCACCCTCCAGATAGGATTACTAGATTTAGAAAATAAAGTACAGGATACCCAGTCAGATTTAAATTTCAGATAAACAATATTTCTTTAGTATGTCTCATGCAATATCTCAGCCATACTAACTTTTGTGGTTTAACTGAGATTCAAATTTAGCTGATCATCTTGCATTTTATTTGGCAACTCTGTCACCATGGGAGTTGGCATCAACTTAGTCACCCCATCCCTCTAAGCTCCTTATCTTAGTGTCATCCTCCTCCATTCATGTACTGCCTGATTGATTTATTTAGTTCTTAATCTCAGCCCTTGTTATTGTTATGGGTTCTTTTCTTCACCACTCTCCTAAAGCTTCCTCTCTTCTCTATTTTATTTATTTATTTATTTATTTATATTTATATTTATATTTTTTTGAGAGAGTGTGAGCGGGCGAGAGGGACAGAGTGAGAGAGAGAGAATCTTAAGCAGGCTCCATGTTCACCAAGGACCCTGATGCAGTGCTCAATCCCATGACCCTGAGATCATGACCTGAGACAAAATCGAGTCAGACATTCAATTGACTGAGCCATCCAGGTGTCACTCAACTCTATTTTAAATATGCCCATTCTTTATCCAGAATAATAAGAGCCACTTGATTGCTTATGTGTCAAGCATTGTGCTGGGTACTTTCATTTCATCCTCAAAGCAGTTATTATTTCAACACCCATTTTATAGATGAGGAATCTCAGGTGCAAATAGGTGAAATAAATTTACCAAAAGCCACTTACTAAATGGCAAAGCCAGGATCTTATTCATATTTATTTTCATGATTCTAAGATAATTATTTCCCATTAAAAAGCATTTATATAAGAATTGTTTAAATTTTGTTTTAATTTTAAAATTAAGTCAAGTTTTTCATTTGCCAGTTATAGAAACACAACGTCACATTTTTCATGATGTTTCATCATCGAATAATAACATTTACTGAGTACTTAACTATATTTTAGGTACTATGTTAAGCCATTACATGGATAAATTAATTTATTCTTAAAAGCACTTTATGAATTAGGCATTGCCATTATTCTCGTGTTAAAGCTGCAGAAACAGAGTCAGAGAGAGGTAATATAACTTCCCCAAGGTCACTTAGTTAATAAGTGACATGCCTAGGGTAAAACCTAGGGAAACTGGCTGAAGAGCTCATGTATTTAACACTATGCAATACTCTATATGAATAAAATAAAGAAAATTTTGATTTATTATGTCTGTGTTAATTAAATTAGAGTGTTCTTAGGGATCCAAAACAAATTTTTCTTTATGTTAGTCAATGTCTAGAAACTTTGTACTATTTTGCATTGCTGAGTTGTTGCAGAAGCCTCATCTTTTTCAGTTTATAGACTTCATAGTTGAAAAGCAGGTTCAGGAACTCATTTCACCATTATAAATTATTAGCTGTGATATGCTTTTTGTGATATTCTTGGCTTCCCCCCCCCCACTGAATCAATGATATAGTGTTAAAGCAACAAGATTTCAACACATATTTACGAAGAATTCTTTCCCAGTTATAAGGTGACCAGGTAGTAAGTGAAAATATTGGAATTTAATCATATTCTTTTCTTTATATCTCACCTCCTTCCATCAAAAGAATTTCATGCAGTTTACAGAGATACACACATTAGAAAAAAATATAGTGAAAAAGAAAACAGGAACAAATGGGAAATAAATGCATAAAATAAGATAAAGGTAGAGGTAAAGACAAGAAAGAAAGTCTTGCATAATTGCTAGTGGTAGCCACAATCTATCTCTGAGTTTCTTAGCAGCCAAGGTCAGAATGAAATTACAAAATTAATCATGCTTTCCAGAGGATTCACTGGATAAAAAAAGCAAATTAGTTTCTCAGGACTCCCTTTTCTGTAAAAGACAGATTCTAGGTGACAACAGGAAAACCATCCTAATAACAAAACAATGAAAAATGGGCAAAAATATTGTTAGAACCAACTTTGTTAGAATTGTGGAAACCAAATATTTACAGCAATCAAGACAATTTTAATCAATAAATTCTTGTGGAAAATTATTGTACAAAAGTTTGTGGTGTTTTTATTTGTCATTGTCCCACCCTCTACTCAGGTTGGCGACAGTCTTGAAAAAGGCAATTGCATTTGTAGAGTGAGACTTTGGTACCAGCTTCCATAAGAAGCACAATAGACCTCACTTACAAATTATTACATAGGTCTATTCTAACCTATCTGTGGGATAACTTAAGGACTGATGCAAGGCATTCATGTCTGTTTTTCCTAACTTGTAGTATACTCAGGCCATTAAACTAGTGGGTGTTGCTTGAAAACATTGTAAGGCAAAGCAGACAAACCACACACTACTGGGGCAAAAGACTACTGTTTACATATGCAGTATTCCTCCTGAGGCCTGGGAGAAAAAGCTGGAGGAAAGTTTCCTTGGGAAATTAGGGCATTCAAAAGTACCTGTGTATATGAAGGAATTTAGGAAGCCTTGTATGTACACAGGGCAAGATGCATCCTTACAAAAGGCCATGAAGACTTAAGCTTTCACTTTGGACTGATTCTTAGGCTTGATGCTTAAAGGTAAGGTTCAAGCTAAGTGTCAAAGAAAGGCCCATCACACAACCAATATGCAAAGACAGGGAGAGGTGGGGTTTTGTTTGTTTCCTTAGGCCCTGACATTTATAGAAACATGTTCTCACAAGGGGGGCACCAGCTAAGAAACAAAAACTTCAGGGCGCCTGGGTGGCTCAGTCAGTTAAGTGGCCGACTTCAGCTCAGGTCATGATCTCACTGTCTGTGAGTTCAAGCCCCGCGTCGGGCTGTGTGCTGACAGCTCAGAGCCTGGAGCCTGTTTCAGATTCTGTGTCTCCCTCTCTCTGACCCTCCCCTGTTCATGATCTGTCTCTGTCTCAAAAAATAAACGTTAAAAAAATTAAGAAAAAAAGAAACAAAAACTTCAAGAACCACACACAATAAGAAATACAGTTTCTGCAAGTTAATCAAAGTCACTAGACAGACTATTACAGCTTTAAAAAAATGTAACATTAAATCTGGGGGAAGAATGATAACCATATTTCCGGAGTTATCGCATTATAATATTCAAATGTTGTTTACAACAACAATCACAAGGCATACAAAAAAAAAAACACATGAAGAAGTGCCTCTTCATAAAAAAATAAATTCACATAAACCATCTCAGAGCATGCCCAGACACTGAATTAACCAAAAAAAGACATTAAGACAACTGCCTTAAATGAGAAAGAATGAAATATGGCCTTTTATAGCAACATGGATGGAACTGGAGAGTGTGATGCTAAGTGAAACAAGTCATACAGAGAAAGACAGGTACCATATGTTTTCACTCTTATGTAGATCCTGAGAAACTTAACAGAAGACCATGGGGGAGGGGAAGGAAAAAAAAGTTAGAGGGAGGTAGGCAAACCATAAGAGACTCTTAAAAACTGAGAATAAACTGAAGGTTGAAGGGGGTGGGAGGGAGGAGAAGGTGCGTGATGGGCATTGAGGAGGTCACCTGTTGGGATGAGCACTGGGTGTTGTATGGAAACCAATTTGACAATAAATTTCATATTAAAAAAAGATTTAAAAAAATTTAAAAAGACAACTGCCTTAAATATGCCAAAATAACTCAACAGAACAATGGATAAAGAACTAAAAGGCATTGGTAAGGAATGTGATATATGAATACTATGAGAATATAGAGATAGAAATTATAAAAAGCCAGAGATGTCTATAAGACCTTAGTTTTGGTGGAGGTGATGACAGGTCTCATTTCACAAGCAGACGAGAGCACACCTAGTAAAAACTTGCCATATTCAGGCCAGGGACCAAACCATGCACACAGAAGTCAAGGAGAACCTCTGCAGATGACTGGCCCAAAGGATAGAGCAGCCAAACCACAACAGTAGAGTGCACGTAGCACACGCCAGAGACACTCCATGAAGCACCAGGCCCTGGGAACTACATGGTCTCTTCTTCATAAAGATTATTTTCAGGAGCATAATTGGATTTTCTAACCCAAGAAAGCAAGGGCAGACAAAATGCCAAGATGGAGAAATTTATCCAAAATAAAAGAACAAGATAAGGCTACAGCCAGAGATTTAAGTGAAACAGATATAACATGTCTGATGGATAATTTAAAGCAACAGTTATAAAGATACTCACTGGGCTAGAATAAAGAAGGGGAAGAAATCACTGAGGACCTTACTACAGAAATAAAAGAGTTAAAAATGAATCAATCAGAGATGAAGAATACAATAAACGAGATTGGAAATAAGATTAATGCAATGAACAGCAGGAAGGAAAAAGCAGAGGAATGAATTAGGAGTCACAGAAGAAGAGAGAAAAAAAGGCAGAAAATGTATTTGAAGAAATAATAGCTGAAAACATCCCTAATCTGGGGAAGGCAATAGACATCAACATCAAGGAGGCACAGAGGAATCCCATCAAACTCAACAAAAGCAAGCCAACACCATGACATATTGTAATTAAATTTAGTGCAAAATATAGTGATAAAGAAAAAAAGTCTTAAAAGCAGCAAGACAAAACAAGCAATTAACTTACAAGGAAAGACCTGTAAGACTCGCTAGGGAGTTCTAACAGAAACTGGGCAAAGCAGAAGGAACTGGAAGGAATATTCAACGTGCTGAATGGGAAAAAATCTTCAGTCAAGAATACCCTATCTAGGGGCGCCTGGGTGGCTCAGTTGTTTAGGCATCCAACTTCAACTCAGGTCATGACCTCATGTTCTGTGGGCTTGAGCCCCATGTCGGTCTCTGTGCTGACAGCTCAGAGCCTGGAGCCTGCTTTGGATTCTGTATTCTCTCTCTCTGCCCCTCCCCCACTCATGCTATGTCTCTCTCAAAAATAAACATTAAAAAATTAAAAAAAGAATACCCTATATAGCAAGGCTATCATTCAGAATAGGAGAGATAAAGAATTTCACAGAAAAAAAAAAAAACAAACCAACAAAAATGAGTTCATGACCACTAAACCAGCCTTTCAAGAAATATTAAGGGGGGCTCTTTGGGTGCAAAACAGATACCAAAAGTGACAAAGACAAGAAAGGATGAGAGAAAAATCTCTGGATACAAGGATAAAAGAAGTAATAAAATGTCACTTAGTACATATCTATCAATAATTACTTTGAATGTAAATGGACTAAACACTCCAAACAAAAGACATAGAATGTCAGAATGGATAAAAACTCAAGACTCCTCTATATGGTGACTATAAGAGACTCACTTTAGACCTAAAGACACCTGCAGATTTTAGGTGGGGGGTTGAGAAACATTTATCACACAATTGGATGTCAAAAGAAAGCTAGAGTAGCAATAATTATATCAGACAAACTAGACATTAAAACAAAGACTGTAACAAGAGATGAAGAAGAGCACTATATCATAATAAAGGGGACAATCCAACAGGAAGATATAACATTTGTAAATATTTATACCCCTAACATGAAAAACACAAATATATAAAACAATTAATAACAAACATGGAGGAATTTATTGATAATAATACAATAATACTAGGGGACTTTAACACCCAATTTACATCAATGGACAGACCATCTAAAGAAAAAAAAAAAAACGAGGAAATAGCTTTGAATGACAAACTGGACCAGATGGACTTAATAGATATATTCAGAATGTTTCACCCTAAAGCAGTAGAATGCACATTTTTTTCAAGTGCTCATGGGACATTCTCCAGAATAGATCACATACTGTGTCACAAATCAGGCCTCATTAAGTACAAAAAGATTAAAATCATATCATCAACCTTTTCTGACCACAATGCTATGAAACTGGAAATCAACCACAAGGAAAAATTTGGAAATCCCACAAATACAGGGAGGTTACACAGCATGCTATTAAACAATGTATGGGTCAACCAAGAAATCAAAGAAGAAACTTAAAATATGTATATGGAAATAAATGAAAAAGAAAACACAGTGGTCCAAAACTTTTGGGATGTAGCAAAATTAACCTTAAGAGAGAAGTACAGAGCAATACAGGCATACACCCAGAAGCAAGAAAAATCTCAACAATCCTAGATTTCAAGCTATACTACAAATCTGTAATCATCAAGACAGTATGGTACTGGCACAAGAACAGACACTCAGATCAATGGAAAAGAATAGAGAACCCAGAAATGGACCCACAAACGTATGGCCAACTAATCTTTGATAAAGCAGGAAAGAATATCCAATGGAATAAAGACAGTCTCTTCATCAAGTGGTGCTGGGAAAATTGGACAGCGACATGCAGAAAATGAACCTGGACCACTTTCTTACACCATACACAAAAATAAACTCAAAATGGATGAAAGACCTCAATGTAAGACAGCAAGCCATCAAAATCCTCGAGGAAAAAGCAGGCAAAAACCTCTTTGATCTTGCCCGCAGCAATTTCTTACTCAACACGTCTCTGGAGGCAAGGGAAACAAAAACAAAAATGAACTACTGGGACCTCATCAAAATAAAAAGCTTCTGCACAGCAAAGGAAACAATCAGCAAAACTAAAAGGCAACTGAAAGAATGGGAGAAGAAATTTGCAAATGACATATCAGATAAAGGGTTAGTATCCAAAATCTATAAAGACCTTATCAAACTCAACACCCCCCCCCAAAAAAATAATCCAGTGAAGAAATGGGCAAAAGACATAAATAGACACTTCTCCAAGGAAGACATACAGATGACCCACCAACACGTGAAAAAATGCTCAACATCACTCATCATCAGGGAAATACAAATCAAAACCACAATGAGATACCACTTCACACCTGTCAGAATGGCTAACATTAACAACTCAGGCAACAACAGATGTTGGCGAGGATGTGGAGAAAGAAGATCTCTTTTGCATTGTTGGTGGCTATGCAAGCTGGTGCAGCCACTCTAAAACAGTATGGAGGTTCCTCAAAAAACTAAAAATAGAATTACCCTACAACCCAGCAATTGTACTAGTAGGCATTTATCCACGGGATACAGGTGTGCTGTTTCAAAGGGAACATGCACCCCCATGTTATAGCAGCACTATCCACAATAACCAAAGTATGGAAAGAGCCCAAATGTCCCTTGATGGATGAATGGATAAAGAATATGTGGTATATATATACAATGGAGTATTACTCGGCAATCAAAAAGAGTGAAATCTTGCCTTTTGCAACTACGTGGATGAAACTGGAGGGTATTATGCTAAGTGAAATTAGTCAATCAGAGAAAGACAAAAATCATATGACTTCACTCATATGAGGACTTTACGAGACAAAACCGATGAACATAAGGGAAGGGAAACAAAAATAATATGAAAACAGGGAGGGGGACAAAACAGAAGAGACTCATAAATATGGAGAACAATCTGAGGGCTGCTGGAGAGGTGGCAGGGGGGATGGGCTAAATTGGTAAGAGATATTAAGGAATCTACTCCTGAAATCATTGTTTCACTATATGCTAACTAATTTGTATGTAAATTTAAAAAAATAAAAAAAATAAAATTAAATAAAAGAAGCAAGAAAAATCTCAAATAAGCACCCTCAACTTACAAAAAACAATATAGAAAAAGAAAGTCAAATAAAGCCTAAAGCCAGCAGAAGGAAGTAAGTAATAAATATTGGAATAGACATAAATGATATATAGGGATGCCTGGGTGGTGCAGTCAGTTAAGTGTCCAACTCTTGATTTCAGCTGAGATCATGATCTTGAAGTTCATGACTTTGAGCTTGGCATCAGGCTCCATGCTGACAGTGAAGAGTTTACTTGGGATTCTCTCTCTCTCCCTCTGCCCCTTCCCCACACATTCTCTCTCTCTATGTCTCTGTCTCTGTCTCTGTCTCTGTCTCTGTTTCTCTCCCTCACAAATAAATGAACATTAAAAATTGTTTAAAAAATATATGATATAAAAACCAAAAAATCAGTAGAACATATCAATGAAACCAGCTGCTGGTTCTTTGAAAAAATTAATAAAATTGATAAACCCCTAGCCAGACTTATCAAAAAGACAAGTGAAAGGGCCCAAATAACTAAAGGCACAAATAAGAAAGAGAAGTAACAATGAGCAACACAGATATACAATTTTAAGAGAATATTATGAAAAATTATATGGCAACTAATTGTAAAACATGGAAGAAATAAATTCCTAGAAACATATAAACTACCAAAACTGAAACATGGAGAAATAGAAAATTTGAATGGACCAATAACCAACAAAGAAATTGAATCAGCAAAGAACTCCCAATAAACAAATCCAGGACCAGGTGGTTTCACAAGTGACTTCTACCAAACACTTAAAGAAGAGTTAATATCTATACTTCTAAAACTATTCCAATAGAAATAGAAATGGAAGGAAAACTTCCAAACTTATTTTATCAGACCAGCATTAACATGATACCAAAATCAGATAAAGACTCCACTGAAAAAGAGAACTACAAATATTATTGATAGCCATAGATGCAAAAATTCTCAATAAAACAATAGCAAAATGAATCCAACAATATATTAAAAGAATCATTCACTACGATCTAGTAATATTTATTCCTAGGCTGCAAGGGTGATTCAATATTTGCAAATCAATCAACATGACACACGATATTAAAAATAAAAAAGATAAGAACCATATGATTCTCTCAATAGATACAGTAAAAGCATTTGACAAAGTACAATATCCATTCATGATAAAAACTCTCAACGAAGTAGAATTAGAGGGAACATACCTCAAGATAATAAAGGCTATTGACTAAAAACCAAGGGCTAATATCGTCTTCAATGGGGAAAAACAGAGCTTTTCCTCTGTGGTCAGGAACAAGACAGGGCTGTCCACACTCACCACTTATTTAACATAGTACTCAATGTAGTAGCCACAGCAATCAGAAATAAGTCATCCAAATCATCAAGGAAAAAGTATAACTTTCATTATTTGCAGATGACATGGTACAATATATGGAAAACCCAAAAGACTCCACCAAAAAATTGCTAGGAATGATAAACAAATCCAGTAGTGTTGTAGGAGAAAATAACAATATACATAAATCTGTTGCATTTCTCTACACCAATAATGAAGCGTCAGAAAGAGAATTCAAGAAATCAAATCCATTTACAATTGCACAAAAGAAACCACATAATATACCTAGGAATAAGAGGTGAAAGACCTGTACTCTGAAAACCATAAAACACTTACAAAAGATATTGAAGATGATACAAAGAAATAGAAAGACATTCCATACTCATCGATTGGAAGAACAAACATTGTGAAAATGTTTATACTATCCAAAACAATCTACACATTTAATGCAATTTCTATCAAAATAACAACAGCATTTTCCACAGAGCTAGAATAAACAAACCTAAAACTTGTATGGAATATAGAAGATCCCAATAAGCAAAAGCAACCTGGAAAATGAAAAGGAAAGCTGGAAGCATCAACATTCCGGACTTAAATTATATTACAAAGCTGTAGTAATCAAAACAGTTTAGTACTGACACAGCGATAGACAGATCAATAGAACAGAATAGAAAATGCAGAAATGATCCCATAACTATCTGGTCAATTAATATTCAAAATGCAGAAAAGCATATCCAATGGGGGGAAAAAATCAGTCTCTTCAACAATTGCTATTTGGAAAACTGGACAGCAACATACAAAAGAATGAAACCCGATCACTTTCTTACCCAATACCCAAGAAACATTCAAAATGGATTAAATATTTAATATGAAACCTGGAACCGTAAAAATTATACAGGAGAGCACAGGCAGTAACCTCTTTGACATCAGCCAAAACAACTTATTTCTAGATCTGCCCCTGAGGCAAGGGAAATAAAAGCAAAAATAAACTATTGGGACCTCATCAAAATTAAAAATCTTCTGCACAGCAAAGGAACAATCAACAAAAAGCCTACCTGTGAAATGGTAGAAGATACTTGCAAATGACATATCTCATAAAGGGTTAGTATCCAAAATCTATAAAGAATTTCTAAAACTCAACACCCAAAAAATAAAATAATCCAGTTAACAAATGGGCAGAATATATACATAGACATTTTTCCAAAGAAGACATACAGATGGCCAACATACAGAGGAGAAGATGCTCAAAATCACTGATCATCAGTGAAATAAAAATAAAAACTACAATTAGATCTCACCTCACACCTGTCAGAATGGCTGATATCAACAACACAAGAAACAACATGTCTTGACGAGGATGTAGAGAATGGGGAACCATCTTGGACTGTTGGTGGGAACGCAAACTGATGCAATCACTCTGGAAAACAGTATGGAGGTGCTTCAAAAAGAGAAAAATAGAACTGTCCTACAATCCAACAATTGCACTACTAGGTATTTACCCAAAGAACACAAAATTATAGTGTTATCTACAATAGCCAAATTATAGAAAGAACCCAACGTCCATCAACCGATGAATGGATAAAGAAAATGTGGTTTACAATGGAATATTGCTCACCCATAAAAAGAATGAAATCTTGCCATTTACAACGATGTGGATGGAGCTAAAGAGTATTATGGAAAGCAAAATAAGTCAGAAAAAGACAAATGTAATATTATTTCACTCACATGTGAAATTAATAAAGAAAACAAAGGAGCAAGGGGGAAAAGAGAGAGAGAGAGAGAGGCAAACTGAGAAACAGAATGTCAACCATTGAGAACAAACTGATGGGTTACCAGAGAGGAAGTGGGTGCAGGGAATGGGTTAAATAGGTGATGAGGATTAAGGAGTGCAGTTGTTCTCATTGCCACCAGGTGTTGTATGTCAATGTTGAATCACTAAATTCTATTTCTGATATCAATATTACACTGTATGTTATCTAACTGGAATTTAAATAAAACAATGGGGGAACTAAGATGGCAGAGTAGTAGAAGGACCCTAGGATTGTCTTTTCCCACAAACACAGCTAGATAAATATCAACTCATTCTGAACACCCAAGAAATCAATCTGAAGACTGATAGAACTAATTGCACAACTAAGAAGGAGAGAAGAGGCCACATCGTAGAAGGCAGCAGGTATGTAGATGTGATTTGGTGGATAAAAGGATCGTGGGTGCTACAGAGGTTCAGGAGCCCTGATCTTGGAGAGAGACAGACAGACAGACAGTTAAGGGATAACATAAGGAAAACACTTCCCCAAAGCCATTGATTGGGAAAACTAAAGGGGCTGATTATCATGGTTTTTACAACAAGGGGAGCTCAAAGACTGGAGTTTTAGACCCTGGAGTTTTAGGGTCATGGAGGTACGGGTCCCAGTGGGCACTGCAGTGTTCTTGTGGAGTAGGAGGGCAGATAGCCCTGAAGTGGTGGTGCAATCTACGGATCCCCTAGGATACATTGAGAGAGACATCTCCCCCTACTTGGAGTGCATCTGGGAGAGGTGGCATTGTCTCTCCAGGGACAAAAGAGCCTACAGGCACTATTATGCTCCCCTGCTCCATCTGTTGAGGCATCTGTTGAGGGTGACTAACCCAGACACTGACCTTTTGCTGCACCTTACTCAAAACTACAGTCTCCTAGCAGTTGGTGCGACTTCCCTTGTTGAACAAACTGGCACCCACCCCAGCATAGTGAGACCCACTTCCCAGAGCACCATACCATGTCACTAAAGTTTTGGTTTTAAAACTCAGCTGGCCTGCCTGGGATAAAATACAGGTGTGCTGCACTCCCGGGTGAGCAGATGTCCTGGACACAGGGTGAAGGCACAGATTGGTGGGATGCGTGGGACAGACAAGGGGAGTTTGTTTGTTCATGTGTGAGGGATTCCTAGACAGCTGCAGGTGGGGAATACCCTCACGCAGGATGAGGGAGAGGGCTGGGGCCACTTCCCTCCCTGCCTCTCAACATAAACTAACTTTAGTAAGCAGCACATTGCCAATAATGTCAGCCAAAACTGATTACACCAAGTCCTTCACCCAGTTCTATGCATGGTGCTAATTCACTAGGGCAAGTGGGTGAGAACCAGAGAAGTCGCCCCTCCCTCAGAAGACTAGCATAAACCTCCAACAAGTACCATATCTACTGACCAGAGTGCTGCAAGGCTTTAGCTCTTGTGGAAATAGCATCAGGCCTCTTGTACCAAGCAGGCCAGATCACACCTAGTTAAAACTCACCACACTCTGGCCAAGGACAAAACATTCCTCACTGCAGGCAAGGAGAAACTCTGCAGAGGACTGACCCGAGGGACATGGCAGCTAAAACACAGCAGCAGATTTTACAGAGCACACACCAGAAACACTTCCTGAAGCATCAGGCCCTGGACAATATATGACCCTTCTTCATAAAGCTATTACTCTCAGGACAAGGAAACATAACAGGGTTTCCTATAACAGAAAAAAAAAGCCAAATTGGAGGGATTCATTACAAAAGAAAGAACAAGAAAAGGTAATAACCAGGGATCTAATAGAAACAGATATAATAGGCCTAATCCATAATTTAAACCAATTATCATAAGCATACTAGCTGGGCTTGAGAAAAGCATTGAAGACACCAGGGAGTCTGTTACCACAGAGATAAAAGACATAAAAAGTACTCAACCCAAAATAAAAAAATGCTATAACCAATATCATATTCCTGATCAACACAAATGCAAAAATTCTGAACATGATACTAGCAAATCCAATCCAACAGTGCATTGAAAGAATAATTCACACACACACACACACACACACACACACACACAATCATTCACCATGATCAAGTGGAATTTATGCTTCAGGTACAAGGGTGGTTCAATATTCACAAATGAATCAACATGATAAAATAAATTAAGGAAAGAAAGGTAAAACACCATATGATCCTCACAACAGATGCAGAAAAAGCATTTGACAAAGTACCTCATCCATTCTGGATAAAAGCCCTCAACAAAGTATAGAAAAAGGGAACATACCAAACCTAATATTATCTTCAATGGGGAAAAACCCAGAGATTTTCTTCTATGGTCAGAAACAAGGCAGGGATGTCCACACTCAACATTATTATTTTATATAGTACTGGAAATACTAGCCTCAGCAATCAGACAACAAAATGAAATAAAATGGATCAATTCAACAAGGAAAAAGTCAAATTTTCACTATTCTCAGATGACATGATATTCTATCCAGAAAACCTGAAAGACTCCACCCAAAACTGCTAGAACTGATACACAAATTCATGAAAGTCACAGTATACAAAATCAATGCATATATATCTATTGTATTTCTATATACTAATAATTAAGCAGCAGAAAGAGAAATCAAGGACTCAATCCCATTTATAATTTCACCAAAAGTCATATACCCAGAAAGAAACCTAACCAAAAGAGGTAAAAGATGTGTACTCTGAAAACAATAGAACACTTGTGACAGAAATTGAAGACAACACCAAAAAAATGGGGGGGTAGATTTCATGCTCATGGATTGGAAGATGTTATTAAAATGTCAATACTACCCAAAGCAATCTACATATTTAATGCAATCTTTATCAAAATTCCACCATCATTTTTCACAAAGCTAGAGAAAAACAATTCTAAAATTTGTATTGAATCACAAAAGACCCCAAATATCCAAAGCATCTTGAAAAAGGAAAGCAGAAGACTAAGATGGTGGAGAAGTAGGAGGACCATGGGCTTTCGTAGTCCCTCTAACACAGCTGTATTGAGGTCAAATCACTTGGAACACCCAGAAAATTGATTTGCAGACTGGCAGAAGTATCTCCATGGTTGGAGGGAGACAGCATGGCAGGTGCAGGTGCGTGAAAGTGAATTGGGGAGAGAAAAATGGCGGTGCCATGGAGGGGAGGGAAACCTTTCTTTGGAGAGACAAAAAAAAGGAAGAGAAAGAGAGAGGGGTTGAGAGAGTGTGGCATCGGGTTTGCACAAGAGGAAAATCTCTCTGGACCATGCACTGGGGAGTGAGGAATACTGAGTGTAGCAGTATTGTTTGTTTGTTTGTTTGTTTGTTTGTTTGTTTTACAAACAGCATTTGAAATTCAAACTCTGAGATTTTGGAAGTGCGTGACTTTTTCCAGAGTGGGGCTGTGGCTGGCACTCCTGGGGAGGTTGGAGCTGGCTCTGGAGTGCTTAGTCCTGTCCTGACTAGAGATCTCTGGAGCATTTTGGAAGAGAACATTCCCCTTCCTAGAGTACTTTTGGAAGAGTACTCCCTAAGAACAACATACCCTGCAGTCTCCAGCAAAAGGCCTTTCATTAACAGGAGACAGAGACACACCCAGAGGGAATATAACCTTTGCTTCTTTTAGAAGTGCTGCACCATAGATTCTGTGCACTGCACAGGTGTGTGACTATTTTTCAGGGACAAAGGACTTCAGACACAGCATGGAAAGTCTCTACACCTGAGGATTGGGAAGGGTTCATGGGGTCCTTTAAGACTTCCAGTCTTGAATCCCAGCAATGAGCCATGAAAAAATGCAGGAGAGTTATGATACAGGGAGAGCTGATGGCCCTTGCTATTCTGTAAGGGCTCCCTGAACAATAGAGGGTGTGAGATCCACTGTACAGGGATGAGAGATTGGGGGTGGCACCACTTCCGCCCAATACCACCATGATGGGACTTTGGAGCTTCAGAGAGCATCACAGAGGCCCCCAGTGGAGGTGGGACAAGCTTACACCTAACCCCACCCCAGGTGCCTGGCAACTTCTTATTTACTGGGACAAGACTGACTATGAGACAACACAGCAGACCTCTCCTCCAGAATACCAGCACAGCCAGCACCCCCCATGCACCAAGTGTACTGAATATCAAGTTTGTCAAAATGACACCTTCAGTTCTCATGTAAATAGGACCAGGCTTACTTTTTTTCTTTTTCTTTTTCTTTTTTCTTTTGGAATCAGGTTCATAGTTTCTTGTTTGTTTATTTCATTTCCTTTTGTCTTTTTATTTGGATCAGGCTTCTATATTTCTTTCTTTTGTCTTCATTTTTCTTTTCCTCATTTGTTCCTTTCTTTATCTTTGGAATCAGCCTTATATTTTTTGATTCTCTATATTCTTTTTTTGTTGTTCTCTTTCCTTTTCTCTATTTATGGGATAAGTGTTTTCTCCCATTTTTCCAGCCTTATTTTAACACACAAATCAAAGCACACCTACTTAAAGATCCAAACACTCTCCACTGCAAGAACAGAGAAGCTCTATACAGGACTGACCAGTGGGAAAGAGCAACCAAAACACAACAGCAGAATACACCAAGAACACTTCCTAAAGCGCCAGGTTCTGGAGAGTGTATGATCTCTTTTTAATATAGCAGTACTCTCAGGTGCAAGAAACATAACAAGAGCTTTTAAAACATGCAAAAGACAGAAACTTAGCCAAAATGACAGGACTGAGGAATTCTCCCCAGAAGAAAGATGAAGAAGAAATCACAGCCAGGGACTTGCTCAAAACAGATATATGCAATATATCTGAAAAGGAATTTAGAACAATAGTCATAAGACTACTAGCAGAGCTTAAAAAAAGACACCAGAAAAACCTTTGCTGAAGAGACCAAAGACCTAAAAACTAGTCAGTATGCAATAAAAAAATGCTAGAACTGAGATGAGAAACCAATTGGATAGTCACAATGAGGACTGAAAAGGCAAAGGAGATAATACGTGAAATAGAAAATAAAATTATGGAAAATAATGAAGCTGAAAAGAAGTGGGAAAGCAAACAATTATATCACAAGGGTAGAATTAGAGAACTAAGTGTTTCCGTGAAAAGTAACAATATCTGTATCATAGGAGAGCCTGAAGAAGAAGAGCAGGAAAAAGGAGCAGAAGGCTTATTTGAAAAAAAAAAAAAAAATATATATATATATATATATATATAGCTGCTTTGAATGCATCTGGGGATAGAAGGAAACAGGCATTAAAGTCCAAGAGACACAGAGAACTCCCCCTCAAAATCAACAAAAACAGGGGAACACCATGACATATTATAGTGTAACTTACAAAATACGAAGATAAAGGTCCTGAACCTACAAGGGTAGATACATAGGATTAGTAGCAGATCTGTCCACTGAAACTTAACAGGTCAGAAGGGAATGGCAGGAAATATTCAATGTGATGAATGGGAAAATATGCAGCCAAATATTCTTTAGCCAGCAAGGCTATGATTCAAAATAGAAGGAGAGATAAAGACTATCCCAGACAAAAAAAAAAAAAACAAAAAAAAACAAAAAAAAAACTATAGGTATTTGTGACCACTAAACCAGCCCTGCAAGAAATTCTAAGGGGGACTCTTTGAGTAGAGAAAGAAAAGAAGACCAAAGCAACAAAGATTATAAAGACCAGAGAACATCATCAGAAAAACAACTCTACATGTAACACAATGACACTAAATTCATACCTTTGAATATACACTCTGAAGGTATATGGACTACATGCTCCACACAAAATACATTGGGTATAAGAATGGATAAAAACAAAACAAAAACAAAACAAGCTCCATCTATATGCTGCCTACAAGAGACTCATTTTAGTCCTAAACCTGCAGAATGAAAGTAAGGGGATGGAGAACCAGCTATCATGCTAATAGATGTTGAAAGAAAGCCAGAGAAGCCATATTTATATCATAAAAATTAGATTAAAAAAGACTATAATAAGAGATGAGGAAGGGCATTATGTCAAAATTAAGGGTCTATCCATCAAGATCTAACTATTGTAAGTATTTATGCCCACAACTTGAAGCATTCCAAATATATAAATCAATTAATAACAGACATAAATTGATTGATAATAATACCATAATAGTAAGGGATGCTAATACCCCACTTACAACAATGGACAGATCATCTAAGCAGAAAATCAACAAGGAAACAATGGCTTTGAATGACACCTTGGACCAGATTGACTTAATAGATATATTCAGAATATTTCATCCTAAAACAGCATAATACACATTCTTCTCAAGTGCACATAGAATATTCTCCAGAATAGATCACATAATGGATCACAAATCGACCCTCAACAGGGGCAAACATATTGAGATCATACTTTGCATATTTTCACATCATGACGCTACGAACCATGAAATCAACCACAAGAAAAAAATTGGAATGCCCTCAAATATATGGAGGTTAAAGAACATCCTATTAAAGAATAAATGGATTAACTAGGAAATTAAAGAAGAAATGAAAAATATATTTAAGCCAATGAAAATGAAAACACAGCAGTCCAAAATCCTTGAGTTGCAGCAAAGGCAGTCCTAAGAGAAATGTATATTGCAAATCAGTCCTATCTGAAGAAGCAAGAAGGTCCCAAATATGCAATCTAACCTTATACCTAAAAGAGTCAGAAAAGGAACATCAAATAAAAACTAAAGCCAGCAGAAGAGAAATAATAAAAATTAGAGCAGAAAAAAATATTTAGAAAAAAAACCCAGAACAAATCAATGAAACTAAGAGTTGATTTCTTGAAAAAATTAACAAAATTGATAAGCCTCTAGCCATACTTATCAAAACTAAAGAATGGAGGACGCAAATAAATAAAATCACAAATGAAAGAGGAGAGACTACAATAAACATCATATAAATGCAAACAATTATAAGAATACTATGAAAAGTTATATGACAACAAAGTGAGCAATCTGGAAGAAATGGACAAATTCATAGAAATTAATAAACTACCAAAACTGAAACAGGAGAAAAATAGAAATTTGAAAGAATTATAACTGGCAAACAAATTGAATCAGTAATCAAAAATATCCCAGCAAACAAGAGTCCTGGGCCAGATGGCCCAGACTTTTAAATTGTTACAAAGAAAAAAATGGCAATGGAAGGATCTTCCAAACTCATTCTATGGTCATTACCATAGAATCAACATTACCTTGGTTCCAAAACCAAAGACTCCAATAAAAAGGAAAATTACAGTATCCCTGATGAACTTGGATGCAAAAATTCTTAAGATACTAGCAAGTCAATCAACAGTACATTAAAATAATTGTTCCCTATGATCAAGTGGGATTTATTCCTTGGCTGCAGGGCTGGTTCAATATTTGTAAGTCAATCAACATGATACAGCACATTAATAAAAGAAAAGAAGCATATGATCCTCTCAAGACACAGAAAAACTATTTGACAAAATACACCATCCTCTCTTTATAAAAAACCCTCAAGACAGTAAGACAGAAGGAACATACATCAACATCATAAAAGCCATATATTAAAGACCTACAGCTAATATCATCCTCAATGGGGAAAAACTGAGAACTTTTTCCCAAAGGTCAGGAACACAACAGAAATGTCCACTGTCACCATTGTTGTTCAACACAGTACTGTACATCCCTGCCTCCATAATCAGACAACAAAAAGAAATAAAAGGCATCCAAAACTGGCAAGCAAGTAGTAAAGCTTTCACTCTTTGCCAATGTCATGATACTCTATGTGGAAAACCCAAAAGACACCAGAAAACTACTAGAAATGATAAATTATTTTAGCAAGTCACAGGATACAAAATCAATGTACAGAAATAAGTTGCACTTCTGTACACCAATAATGAAGGAATAATGAAAGAGAAATCAAGAAATCAATCCCACTTACCATTGCTCCAAAAACCATAAGATACCTAGGAATAAACATCACCAGAGTGGTAAAAGACTTCTACACTGAAAATTATAAAAGCTTGTGAATGAAACTGAAGAAGACACAAAGAAATTGAAAAACATTCCATGTTCATGGATTGGAAGAACAAATGTTGTTAAAATGTCTGTAGTACCCAACGATATCTACACACTCAATGCAATCTCTATCAAATACAAGCAACATTCTTCGTTGAGCTAATTCAAACAATAATAACATTTTTTATGGAAGCAGAAAAGATCAAGAATAAAATAATATTGAATAATAAAAATGAAGCCGAAGGCATCACAGTTATAAATTTCAAGCTGTATAACAAATCTTTAATCATCAAGGCAGTATGGAACTGGCACAAAAATAGACACATAGATCAATGCAATAGAATAGAAAACCCATAAATTGAACCCACAACTCTCTGGTCAACTAATGTTCAACAAAGCTGGAGAGAATATCCAATGGAAAAAGACAGTCTCTTCAGTAAATGGTGCTGGGAAAACTGGACAGCGACATGCAGAAGAATGAAACTTGACCACTTTCTTACACCATAACCAAAAATAAATTCAAAATTGATGAAAGGCCTAAATGTAAGACAGGAAACCATCAAAATCCTACAGGAGACAACAGGCAGCAACCTCTTTGATCTCAGCTGCAGCATCTTCTTATTAGACATGTCTCTGGAGGCAAGGGAAACAGAAGTAATAATGACCTATTGGGACTTCATCAAGATAAAAAGCTTCTGCACAGCGAAGGAAACAATCAGTAAAACTGAAAGTCAACCAATGGAATGGGAGAAGACATTTGTAAATTACTTATCAGAAAAAAGGTTAGTATACAAAATCTGTAAAATACGCATCAAAGTCAACACCCCCCAACACACACAAAACAAACCAGTGAATAAATAGACAGAAGACATGATGAATAGACACTATTGCAAAGAAGACATCCAGATGGAAACAGACACATGAAAAGATGCTCAACATCACTCATCCTCAAGTAAATGCAAATCAAAACCACAATGATATATCACCTCACACCTGTCAAAATGGCTGAAATGAACAACTCAGGAAACAGCAGATTTTGGCGAGGATGCAGAGAAAGGGCAACCCTTTTGCAGTGTTGGTGGAAATGCAAACTGGTGCAGCCACTCTGGAAAACAGTATGGAAGTTCCTCAAAAAAATTAATAATTGAACTACCCACAACCAAGAAATTGCAGTACTAGGTATATATCCAAAGGATACAAAAATGTTAATTTGAAGGGGCACATGCACTCCAATTTTTATAGCAGTGCTATCAACAATAGTCAAGTTATGGAAAGAGCCCAAATGTCCACCAACTGATGAATGGATAAAGAAGATGTGGTGTGTATATATATTTTTTCCAGTGATCAAAAAGAAGGAAATTTTGCCATTTGTAACAACTTGGATGGAATTAGAATGTTTACGCTAAGTGAAATAAGTCAGCCAGAGAAAGACAAATATATGATTTCACTTATATGTGGAATTTAAGAAAAGAAACAGATGAACATAATAGAATGGAAGGAAAAATAAGATCAAAAAAAGAGAGGGACACAAACCATAGGAGCCTCATAACTATATAGAACAACCTGTGGGTTGCTGGAAGGATGTGGGTGGATGGATGTGCTAAATCAGTGATGGGAATTAAGGAGGGTACTTCTTGGGATGAACACTGGGTATTACATGTAAGTGATGAATCACTGGGTTCTACTCCTGAAACCAATACTATACCATGTGTTAACTAACTGGAATTTAAATAAATAATTTAAGAAAGAAAAGAAAAGAAAAGCAAAGAAAAGAAAAGAAAAGAAAAGAAAAGAAAAGAAAAAGGAAAAGAAAAAAGAAAAGAAAAGAAAAGAAAAGAAAAGAAAAGAAAAGAAAAGCTGGAAGCATCATAATTCTTGACTTCCAGATATATTACAAAGCTGTAGTCATCAAGATTACAGTTCTGGCACAAAAACAGACACATGTATCAATGGAATATAATAGAAAACCTATAAATGAACCCATGACTCTCCGGTCAACTAATCTTTGACAAAGCAGGATAGAATATCCGGTGGAAGAAAGATTGTCTCTTTAAGAAATGGTGTTGGGAAAACTGGACCATGACATGTAGAAGAATGAAACTGTACCACTTTATTACACCATAAACAAATAAATTCAAAATGGATGAATGACCTAAATGTATGACAGGAAGCCACGACAATCCTAAAGGAGAGTACAGGCAGCAAGCTCTTTGGCCTCAGTCATGGGAACTTCTTACTAGACATGTTGCCAAAGGCAAGGGAAGCAAAAGCAAAAATGGACACTTGTGACTTCATCAAGATAAAAAAGCTTCTTCACAGCAAGAGAAACAATCAACAAAACTAAAACGCAGCCTATGTAATGGGAGAAGATATTTGCAAATGATATATCTGATAAAGGGTTAGTATCCAAAATCTATAAAGAACTTATCAAACTCAACACCCAAAAAACAACCCAGTTAGGAAATGGACATAAGACATGAATAGACACTTTTCCAAAGAAGGCATCCAGATGGCTAACAGACACATGAAAAGATGTTCAACATCACTCATCATCAGAGAAATACAAATCAAAACCATGATGAGATACCACCTCACACATATCAGAATGGCTAAAATTAACAACACAAGAAACAACAGGTGTTGGTGAGGATGCAGAGAAAGGGGAACCCTCTTGCACTGTTGGTGGAAATTCAAACTGGTGCAGCCACTCTGGAAAACAGTATGGAGGTTCTTCAAAAGTTAAAAATAGGACTACCCTACAACCCAGAAATTGTACTACTAGGTATTTACCCCAAGGATACAGAAATACTGATTCGAAGGGGCACATGCACCCCAATGTTCATAGGAGCCTTATCAACAATAGCCAAATTATGGAAAGAGCCCAAAATGTCCATCAACTGATGAATGGATAGAGAAGAAGTGGTATGTGTGTGTGTATACATATATGCATATATATGCATGCAAAAACACAATGGGATATTATTTAGCTATAAAAATGAAATCTTTCCATTTGCATAGGGGTGAATGGAGCTAGAGTGTATTATGGTAAAGGGAATAAGTCAGTCTGAGAAAGACAAATACCGTATGATTTCACTCAGTATGTAGAATTTAAGATACAATATAGAAGAACATAGCAGAGAAAAGAAAGAGGCAAACCACAAAACAAACTCTCACATGTAGAGAACCAAGTGATGGTTCCTGAAGGGGACATGAGTGGGGAAGTGGTCTAAATGGTGATGTGTTAAGGAGTACACTTGTGATGAGGACTGGGTGTTATATATATGCAATGAATCACTAAATTCTATTCCTGAAAGTAATATTATACTCTATGATAATGAACTGGAATTTAAAAACTTGAAACTAACTAACTAACTAAATAAATAAATAAATGCATACATGCATAATTAAAAAAATAGTAGAACTGCCCTATGTCTGGTCATTACACTTTTGGCTATTCATTACAAAAATACAAAAGCACTAATTCAAAGTGATACATGCACTCCTATATTCATAGCAGAATTATATGCGATAGTCAAATTAAGGAAGCAGCCCATGTTCCATGGATATATGAATAGATAAAGATATTTAAACACATACAATGGAATATTTTTCAGCCATAAAAAGATTGAAATCTTGCCATTTGCAAAGAAGTGGTTGGACTAGAGAGTATAATTCTGCCCAATAAATTAGTCACAGAAGGATAAACCCATGATTTCACTCATAGGTGGAATTTAAGAAACAAAACACTTGATCAAAGGAAATAAAAGAGGGAGACACAAATCAAGAAATAGACTTTTATCTATATGGAACAAAATGACAGCAGAGAAGAGGTGTGTGGGGGGTTGGGTGAATAGGTGATGGTTATTGAGTGTACTTGTCATGTTGAGCACTGGGTGTTGTATAGAATTGTGGAATTACTATACTGAACACCTGCAACTAATATAACACTGTATGTTAAAAGAAGTTACCCAACAGATTTTTCAGCCAAGGAGTATAATAAATGAAATTTAAAAAAAAAAAAACTACAGAGATTAACAGCAAATTTGCATAGGCATGACAATAAAGGAATTTAAATGTATGATAATGATAAATAATATAATTAAATATATGATAAGTAACCAGAGAATCATGAAAAAAATGGAAAAGTTACCTATGGCATACCATCAAGAAAAAGCAATAGAAATATTATGTGAGTCCCAAAGGGAGAATAGAGAAAAAGAGGGCAGGAGAGAGAGAGGGAGATGGGGATTAATAGAAAGAGGGAGGGGCAAAAATATATTTGATGAAATAATGCCTGAAAACTTCACAAGTTTGGTGAAAGTCATATAAATTTAATAAATCCCATGGGATAAACTCAATGTGACCCACATTAAGACATATTATACTCAAATTGTCAAAAGAAAAAAAGAGAAACTTGAAAGCAGCAAGAGAGAAGTAAATTGTTACCTACAAGTGATCCTCAAAAAGATAAACAACTCATTCTTATCAGAAACTATAGAGGCCAAAAGGCAGTGGAGTTACATATTTAGAGTGCTGAAAGGAAACAAAATTATCAACCAATAATACAATATTCAGCAAAATTGTCCTTCAAGAATGTGACAGATTCTGAGACGAATATAGAAATACAAGTTGAAGGAGTTTGTTACCATTACACCTAACCTAAAGAAACGCTAAGAGGTTAAAATGCATCTGGTTGAAATGAAAGGACATGAGGCAGTAGCTCAACCCCATATGAAGAAATAAAGATCTTTGGTTAAGGTAACTATATGGGCATTCTAAATGCCAAATTATTATATTTTTGGTTTGTAACTCCACTTTTTATTTCCTACAGGATTTAAAATGCATGGAAATGAATCAAAAATCTATATTATTTAGAACATAATATATAAAGATGTAATCTTTGACCATATAAAGGGAAGACAGAGATGCTAGAAGCAGTTTTTGTATGCTACTGAAATTATATTGGTATCAGTTAAAACTAGAGTATTATAAGGTGATGATAAATGTAATCCTCATAGCAACAACAAAAATATCTGAAAATATACACAAAAGGAAATGAGAATGTAATCAAAATAGTGCACCACAAAAAGTCAGTTAACCACAAAAGACAGCAGTAATCAATGTAATAAGGGCCAAAACCAAATAGAAGTGAATCCTTATCAGCAATTACATAAAATATAAATTAATTAAACCTTCAATCAAAATGCAGAGATTGGAGGATGGATTAAAAACATGATAGGGATGCCTGATGGCTCAGTCGGTTAAGTTTCTGACTTTGGCTCAGGTCATAATCTCATGGTTTGTGGGTTCGAGCCCCACATCGGGCTCTGTGCTGACAGCTCAGAGCCTGGAGGCTCCCCCTCTCTCTGCCACTCCCTTGTTCATGCTCTATCTCTCTCTGTCTCTCAAAAATAAATAAACATTAACAAAATTAAAAAAAAATAAAAACTTTATAAACTATATATTGTCTTCCAAAGATGCAAACATATTAAAAGTGAAAGAATGGAAAAGATACTCCATTCAAATAGTGTACAAAAAAGAGCTGGGTGGCTATACTAATGAAACAAAATTGACTATAATAGAAAAGCTGTTACAGGAGAAAAAATAGGACCTTATATAATATAAAAGTGTCAATTCATCCAGAAGATATTAAAATTATAAACACACACACAGCAAACAACAGAGCTGCTAAACATGAAGCAAACACTTAGGGAGATGAAGGGAGAAATGAACAATTCTATAATAATAGTTGGAGACTTGAAAACACCACTTTCAATAATGGATAAGAAAAGTAGACAGAAAGAAGTAAGGAAGTAGAGGGCTTGAATCACAATGCAAACCAATTAGAACTAAGAAATATATATGGAATACACAGAATACACATTGTTCTCAAGTTCACATGAAATATTGTTTACGGCAGACAACATGATCGGCCACAAAACAAGACCCCTACTTCATACTATGTGCAAAAATAATTCAAAAATGGATCAGCATATATATATATATATATATATATATATATATGTATATATATATATATTAGCTTATATAATATATATAAGCTAAAACTGTAAAACTCATAAAAAACATAAATGTAAATCTTCATAACTTTGTATTTGGCAATTTATTCTTAGATATCATTAAAAATAATGAGCAACAAATGAAAAAAAAATGGACCTAATCAAAATTAAAACTTGTACATCAAAGGAATTATCAAAAAAGTGAAAATCAACCTATAAAATGAGTGAAAGTTTTGCAAATCATATGTCTGAAAAGGTCAAATATAAAAAGAAATACAGAAAATAACAAGTGTTGGTAAAGCTGTGGAGAAATTGGAACACTCATTCATTGCTAATAGGAAAGTAAAAGGTACAGCCAAAATATTGTCCTATACCAATATACTAGTATTGGTATAGGACAATATTTTGGTACTTTTTCAAAAAGTTAAACATAGAATTTTCATATGACATATATATACTCCAAAGAATTCATAATAGGGACTCAAGCAAATACTTGTATGCCAGTATTCATTGCAGTATTACTCACAATAGCAAAAAGATGGAAGCAATCCAAGTGTCTATCAACAGATGAATGTGTAGGCAGAATGTGGTGTACCCATACAGTGGAATATTATTCAACAATTGAAATTGTGATACATACTACAATATGAATGAACCTTGAAAACATGCTAATTAAAATAAGCCAGACATAAAACAACAAATATTGTGTGATTTCACTTACATAATGTAGCTAGAATAGGCAAATTTGTAGAAACAGAGTGGACTAGAATTTACCAGGAGCTAGGAGGAGGGGGCACAGAATGGGGAATTATTACTTAATGGATACACACTTTCTGTTTGGGGTGATGAAAAAGTTTGGAAATAGTGTTGATGGTTGCACAGCACTGTGAAAGTAATGAATGCCTCTGAATTGTATACTTAACAATGACTAAATTGCATATTTATGATATTTTTTACTGCAATTGAAACAGTTTAAAAAGGTTTTTCTTCTATCTTTATTTCATGAATTAAAACCTAGCATTAGAAGAAGCTCAGATCAAATCAATAAAGACTTATTAATTGTGTAATAGGAAAAGTCAGTCTCTTATCAGTCAATAAGAATTGAAAGTATATTTAAATGAACCTAAGTGATTGAATTGAGAACATAGGGCTTGAGAGACATCCCACAGTACAGTACCTTGTGCCATGGTGTTCATTCAATTAGTCAACAAATATTTACTGTGCATGCTCTATATGCTCTATTTGAATGATTTATCCATGCCCATGATATAATGACTATTTGCATGTTGATGACCTCTAAGTCCATACCTCCAATTTAGAACTCCACTTCAGATTCATATCCCCAACTGCTTGTTGACCATCTGCCCTTGAATATACTATAGACATCTCACATTCAACATATCCAAAATTCACCAATTATCTTCCCTCCATACACATTTACCCCTCTTCCTTTCATGAAACTCAGTGACTACACCCAAGTGCAGTCAAGAAACAGAAAGCAAACCCGTTATTTTTACAAGATATATAATATAAAGAATTGTTTTGGAGCTTGAAAAAGCAAAACAGAGACACTGAGGTATCATGAAATTATTTAGCTTCAGGAAGCAACTACCATCTCTAGGATGGGAAAATAAAGGCAAGAGCCTGGAGTTATTAGACATTAGAACCTTAAAATAGGAGTGGTAGGGAGCTAAGACCCAGTTCCCTGAGAAGAGTACCTTGCTCTGATGGTGCTGGGGTCTCTGATGGAGCATGACAAGCCTGGTCCTAGTTCTGGGAGTGTGGTAGAAACTGCAATTAGAACAAACTGCTACTAAAACCAACTGCCAAAAAAAATAAAAATAAAAATAATAAAAAATAAAAAACAAAACAAAACAAAACAACAACAAAAAAACAACTGCCACTGACTACTGAAAGGCCATGGCAGGAGCAACATGGACCAGAACAGAAATTGTGACAAGAAGGAAAGGTTTCTTCTCCCCCTTCCTGCCCTGCAGTCTCCTTCTAGTATCCCTATTGGCAGAACCTAACAGAAAGCCAGTTGGCAAAGGAAAATTTTGATTTGTAGTGTTTCAGCACATAAAGCAGAGTTTATGAGGCCGGGTTTGTAGCTGAGAGATAATAACCAACATGGCACATATTAATGACCTTCACAAAGACACCTATATCAAGGAGGTTTCTTTGGTTGCAAGCAGCAGAAAATGCCTCTGGCTAATTTAAGTAAAGAGGAAATGTAAGGCTATCTGGGAGCTACAGAATAAGAGGAATGCTGGAAAAGCATGCGAATGAGGGTAGCTCTGGAGGTCAGATAACCAGAAACTACCTGACAGTTTCCTCAGAGTGCTATCACTTGAGTGAATCAACTCTAAATATTTTTCTTTACAGATTGCTTTATTGAAGTTTTATAGTTTCAGAAAAGGCATTGTAATTGGCCAAGATTTGGTCATGAGCCTACCCTTCAGCAAGGGTGGGCAGGGCATCTTCTTGGATTGATGATCTTACCAAGTCTACACACAATGGTGTAGAAAATTCATTTTTTCAAATAAAATCAGGTTGATGCTATCTAATGAAGGTGCAATGAATGCTGGGTAACAAAAAAGACACAAAAATCCACTTGTCACCCCAAAAATAAACCCAAGACTCATGACTGACTTTTCCTTTGCCCTCATGACCTTTTCAGGAAAGCCTCGTTTTTCAAATGTCTTGAATCCACTCACTTTTATCTACTTTGACTCCAAATACTTTAGTTTAAGCCCTGTCATCTCACATCTTGATTAATGTAACAGATTCCAGTCTTGTTTACTTGCTTTTTCTTGCCTTCAATTCTTACTTCACAGAATTGCCAGTGGCCTTTTTAAATTTAATCTTATCATTTGCCCCTGGTAATCCTGTAATCCTACTTCTAGCTAATCTCTTTCCTCCCATCCATCAAATTCCATCTATGGGTCCTTATGGTTTTCAGGATAAAATTCAGAGTAATTTGCTGGCTTTAACTCTTTAGTATCATTTCACACCACTGCTCATATGTATAATAGACATATTTTCAATCTGTATACTCAGATGTGCAAAAAGTATAAATTTATTGCTTCACAACCAAACTTATGTTAAGTCACATCAGGATTTTTTTCCAGTTATACTCAAACAATTTGGGATTTTCTAATCTTCCTTTTCATTTTTCTTTGGGCTAGATTTAGGGTCCAAGAAAAACATTAGGAAGGCATCTGGTGTTCTGTGCTGGCATCGGCTGAGAGATATGCCTTTTTTTTTTTCCTTGAGCATGGTCATATCTCCAAAGTGCATTCTTCTGATGCTTTGGCAATTTACCCTGATCTCCAGCAATAAGGCCCATGTTGATTTCCACATGGAGACCACTTATTATGAAAGCAAGACACTTTCAGTTCTTTTTCTCAACTAAGTTATACATCCTTCTCAAGAGTACAGGAAAGTTCAGGTGCTCTTTCTACCACACAAGGTCTATGGGCTACTTTGCTTCAGGCTATCTGTTTCTGTAACCTTATTTAGTCCTCTCTATTTTGGCCTTTCATACAATAGTGTCACAGAAACTCTTGCAGGGATGTCCTCAACTTCCAACTTTTCCGATAAAAAGCAAGGATGAGTATTTTCTGCTCTTGATTCCCAATCTTTCTGTAGGCTCAAGTCTTACTGAAGCCATTCCTTGGTAGAAGTAGGGTAGGAATAGGGCATGGACTACCTTTTAAGACAGCCTTTGGGGGCGCCTGGGTGGCTCAGTCGGTTAAGCGGCCGACTTCGGCTCAGGTCATGATCTCGCAGTCCGTGAGTTCGAGCCCCGCGTCGGGCTCTGTGCTGACAGCTCAGAGCCTGGAGCCTGTTTCAGATTCTGTGTCTCCCTCTCTCTGACCCTCCCCCGTTCATGCTCTGTCTCTCTCTGTCTCAAAAATAAATAAATGTTAAAAAAAATTAAAAAAAAAAGACAGCCTTTGAACTAGCTTGTTTTCCTCTCCAAATCTCTCTTCCTCTTACTGAAGCTCAGAGGATCTCTAGTCTATTAAAGAAAGTAGGTTGAGCAAGAATTTTTCCAAAATATTTATATTTAAGCCACATAGATAATTTATTTTAATTTAGGAGAAAGATCACAAGTTCATTTATTGACAGATTTGGGATTATGTATTTCTTTAGAAATATTCAGTAAAGTATATTAAGTCAATATAAAAATATCATTGATAGAACATAAAGGATTATTTTACATAAATATAGAATTTATTTCTATCGTTAATATTTTCAAATTACTATTTAAATCCTTTTTATCCAATTCAAATAGATGTTACTTATTATCACAATGCAGGCCTCTTGTTTTTGCTGGTCCTCCACTCTGTGAGTGGGCACTACCTATAGTCTTTAACCCCTTTCAATTCTTTTTTTTATGAATATAATTTATTGTCAAATTGGCTTACATACAACACCCAGTGCTCATCCCAACAAGGGCCCTCCTCAATGCCCATAACCCATTTTCCCCTATCCCGCACGCCCCCATCCACCCTTAGTTTGTTCTCTGTATTTAAGGGTCTCTTGTGGTTTGCCTCCCTCCCTCTCTGTTTGTAAGTACTTTTTTTCCCCTTCCCTTACACCCATGGGCTTCCGTTAAGTTTTTCAAGATCCACATCTATCCTTCTCTGACTGACTTATGTCACTCACCATGATACCTTCCAGTTCCATCCACGTTGCTGCAAATGGCCAGGTTTCATTCTTTCTCATTGCCAATTATATATAAATCACATCTTCTTTACCCATTCATCAGTTGATGGACATTTAGGCTCTTTCCATAATTTGGCTATTGTTGAAAGTGCTGCCATAAATTTTGGGGTATGCATGCCCCTATGCATCAGCACTTCTGTATCCCTTGGGTAAGTTAATAGTAGTGCTATTGCTGGGTCAATAGGATAGTTCTATTTTTAATTTTTTGAGGAGCCTCCGCACTGTTTTCCAGAGTGGCTGCACCAGTTTGCATTCCCACCAACAGTGTAAGAGGGTTCCTGTTTCTCCACATGCTTGCCAGGACCAGTAGTTTCCTGATTTATTCACTTTAGCCACTCTGACAGGTGTGAGGAGGTATCTCAGTGTGGCTTTGATTTGTATTTCCCTGATGAGAAGAGATGTTGAGCATCTTTTCATGAGTCAGTTGGCCATCTGTATGTCTTCTTTGGAAAAGTGTCTATTCATGTCATCTGCCAATTCCTTCACTGGATTATTTGTTTTTGTTTGGTGTTGAGTTTGGTAAGTTTTTTATAGATTTTGGATACTAGACCTTTATCCAATATATCATTTGCAAATATCTTTTCCCATTCCGTCAGTTGCCTTTTAGTTTTGCTTATTGTTTCCTTTGCATTGCAGAAGGTTTTCATCTTGATGAGGTCCTAAAAGTTCATTTTTGCTTTTAATTCCCTTGCCTTTGGAGATGTGTCAAGTAAGAAATTGCTGCAGCTAAGGTCAAAGAGATTGTTACCTGCTTTCTTCTCTAGGGTTTTGGTGGTTTCCTGTCTCACATTCAGGTCTTTCATCCATTTTGAGTTTATTTTGGTGTATGGTGTAAGAAAGTGGTCTAGTTTCATTCTTCTGCATATTGCTGTCCAGTTCTCCCAGTGCCATTTACTAAACTTTTTTTTTTCCATTGGGTGGTCTTTCCTGCTCTGTCAAAGATTAGTTGGCCATACATTTTTGGGTCCAATTCTGGGTTCTCTATTCTATTCCATTTGTCTATGTGTCTGCTTTTGTGCCAATACCATACTGTCTTGATGATTACAACTTTGTAGTAGAGGCTAAAGTCTGGGATAGTGATGCCTCCAACTTTGGTTTTCCTCTTCAATATTACTATGGCTACTTAAGGTCTTTTGTGGTTCTATACAAATTTTAGAATTGTTTGTTCTATCTTTGAGAAGAATGCCAGTGCAATTTTGATTGAGATTGCATTGAATGTGTAGATTGCTTTCGGTAGTATTAACATTTTAACAATATTTATTCTTCGAATCCATAAGCATGGAATATTTTTCCATTTATTTCTGTCTTCTTTAATTTCATGCATAAGCTTTCTATAGTTTTCAGCATACAGGTCTTTTAAATCTTTGGTTAGGTGTATTCCTAGGTATTTATGGTTCTTGGTGCAATTGTGAATGGGATAAGTTTCCTTATTTCTCTTTCTGTTGCTTTGTTATTGGTGTATAAAATGCAACGGATTTCTGTACATTGATTTTGTACCCTGCAACGTTGCTGAATTCATTTATTAGTTCTAGGAGTCTTTTATTGGGGTCTTTTGTGTTTCCCATATAGAGTATCATGTCGTCTGTGAAAAGTGAAAGTTTGATTTCTTCTTTTCCACTTTTGATAAATTTTATTTAATTTAGTTTTCTGATTGCTGATGCTAGGACTTCCAACACTATGTTAAGCAACAGTGGTGAGAGTGGACATCCCTGTCATGTTCCTGATCTCAGGGGAAAAGCTCTCAGTTTTTCCCCATTGAGGACAATATTAGCTGTAGGCTTTTCATATATGGCTTTTATGATGTTTAAGTAGTTTCTTCCATCCTAACTTTCTCAAGGGTTTTTATTAAGAAAGAATGCTGAATTTTGTCAAAGGCTTTTTCTGCATCGATTGACAGGATCATTTGGTTCTTATCTTTTCTTTTATTAATGTGATGTATCACATTGATTGATTTGTGAATGTTGAACCAGCCCCACAGCCCAGGAATGAATCCCACTTGATCATGGTGAATAATTCTTTTTATATGCTGTTAAAATTGATTTGCTAGTATCTTCATGAGAAATTTTGCATCCATGTGAATCAGGGATATTGGTCTCTAGTTCTCCTTTTTTGCTGGGTCTCTGTCTGGTTTAGGAATCAAGGTAATGCTGGCTTCATACAATGAGCCTGGAAGTTTTCCTTCATTTCTATTTTTTGAAACAGCCTGAGAAGGATAGTTATTAACTCTCCTTCAAATGTCTGGTAGAATTCCCTAGGGAAACCATATGGTCCATGACTCTTATTTGTTGGGAGATTTTTGATAACTGATTCAATTTTATCACTAGTTATGGGTCTTTTCAAATTTTCTATTTCTTCTTTGAGTTTTGGTAGTATGTGGGTATCTCGGAAATTGTCCATTTCTTCCAGGTTGTCCTGTTTTTCAGCAAATAGTTTTTCATAGTATTCTCTGATAATTGCTTGTAGCTGAGGGCTTGGTTGTGATAAATCCATTTTCATTCGTGATTTTATCTATTTGGGTCCCATCTCTTTTCATTTTGAGAAGTCTGGGTAGGGTGTTATCTATTTTGTTTATTTTTTCAAAAAACGAATTCTCACTTTCATTGATCTGTTCTACTGTTTTGTTTTTGTTTTTTTTTTTGTAGATACTATATTGTTTATTTCTTCTCTGATCTTTATTATTTTTCTTCTTCTGCTGGGTTTGGGGTGTCTGATGTTCTGCTTCTAGTTCCTTAAAGAAGAAATTTAAAAATATATGGAAACAAATGAAAATGAAAACACAACAGTCCAAACCCTTTGGGATGCAGCAAAGGAAGTCCTAAGAGGAAAATACATTGTAATTCAGGCCTATCTCAAGAAACAAGAAAAATCCCAAATACAAAATCTAACAGCACGCTTAAATTGCCTGGTTGACCCATTCATTTTTTAGTAGGATTTTCTTTAAAAGCTCCATGCTTTTAGATGTTTTCCAGATTTTTCCTGTGGTTGATTTTAAGTTTCACAGCATTGTGATCTGAAAGTGTGCATGGTATGATTTCAATTCTTTTATACTTATTGAGGGCTGTTTTGTGACCCAGTATGTGATCTATCTTGGAGAATGTTCCATGTGCACTCAAAAAGAATGTGTACTCTTTTGCTTTAGAATGAATAGTTCTAAATATATATGTCAAGTCCATCTGATCCAGTGAATCATTCATGGCCATTGTTTCTTTATTGATTTTCTGTCTAGATGATCTGTCAATTGTTGTAAGTGGAGTATTAAAGTCCCCTGCAATTACCACATTCTTACTAATAAGAGTGCTTATGTTTGTGATTGTTTTCTATATTTGGGTGCTCCCATATTCGGTGCATGAATATTCATAATTGTTAGCTCTTCTTTATGGATAGACCTCATAATTATTATATAATGCCCTTCTTGATCTCTTGTTACAGTCTTTAGTTTAAAATATAGTTTGTCTGATATAAGTATGGCTACTCCAGCTTTCTTCTGACTTCCAGTGGCATGGTAGATGGTTCTGCATCCCCTCACTTTCAATTTGAAGGTGTCCTCAGGTCTAAAATGGGTCTCTTGTAGACAGCAAATAGATTAGTCTTGTTTTTTTTAATCCATTTTGATACCCTATGTCTTTTGATTCAAGCATTTAATCCATTTACATTCTGTGTTATTATTGAAAGTTATGGGTTTAGAGTCATTGTGTTATCAGTAGGTTTCATGCTTGTAGTGATGTCTTTGGTCCTTTGTGGTCTTTGCAACACTCACAGAATCCCCCTTAAGCTCTCTTGTAGGGCTGGTTTAGTTGTGATGAATTCCTTAAGCTTTTGTTCGTTTGGGAAAACCTTTCTCTCTCCTATTCTGAATGACAGGCTTGCTGGATAAAGGATTCTTGGCTGCATATTTTTGTCTATTCAGCATATTGAAAATTTCCTGCCACTCCTTTCTGGCCTGCTAAGTTTTAGTAGATATGTTTGCTACTACCATTATGTGTCTACCCTGGTAGGTTAAGCCCCATTTATACCTGGTTGCTTTTATGTTTGTATTTTGCCAGTTTCCCTATGATATATCATGCAGAAGATCAATTCAAGTTATTTCTGAAGGGAATTCTCTGTGCCTCCTGGATTTCAATGTATGTTTCCTTCCCCAGATTGGGGAAGTTCTCAGCTATGATTTGTTCAAGCACACATTTGGCCTTGTCTCTGTCTCTTTTCTGGAACTCCTATGATACAGATATTGTTCCATTTTATAGAATCACTTAATTCTCTAATTTTCCCCTCATGATCCAGAATTATTTTTTTCCTCTTTTTTCTCAGCTTCATCTTTTTCCATAATTTTATCTTCTATTTCACCTATTCTCCCCCTCTGCCTCTTCAATTCTTGCTGTCACCATCTCTAGTTTATTTTTCACCTCATTTACATCATTTTTTAATTCATCATGACTATATTTTAGTTCCTAGATCTCTGAAGAAATAGATTCTCTGCAGTCTTGTGTGCTTTTTTCAAGTATAGTGATTAATCTTATGACTATTATTCTAAATTCTTGTTCAGTTATATTGTTTATATCTGTTTCTAGTAGTTCTTTAGCTGTCATTTCTTCCTGGAATTTCTTCTGAGAATAATTTTTCTGTTTCATCATTTTGGCTAATTTACTGTCCCTTATGTGTTTTAAAAGCTTGTTATGTGACCTGCACCTGCAAGCAATACTATATTAAAGAGGGGTCATACACTGTCCAGGGCCTGGCCCTTCAGGAGGTGTTTTTCTGGATAGTGTTACTTGCTCTCTGTTCTTGTTATTTGGTTACTTTATCTCTCTACTCCTAATGATGTTTTGGACCCTCTAGCAGGTGTGCTTTTATTTGTTCCTGGAAGTAGCCCTGAAAAGGAAAACAAACAAATAAACAGAAAACAAACAGAAAACAAAAAACATGCAAACACACAAACAACAAAAAAAAACCCAAAAAGGAAAAAAAAAAAAAAAAACAGAAACACCAGCTACAATAAATAATAGGCTGGAGGCAGTGTTGATGGAAGAGGCCTTATCACATATAACCAGAGAAATGACAGGGGCAGGGAAAAAGAAAAATTAAAAATTGACCAGACAGAGAAACTATATGGCTTAATCCACAGAGAGAGAAAAGAAAATAAAGAGGGGGGCTGAACAAAAGAAAAGAAAATAACATTGTCCAGACAGAGAAACTATAAGGCTTAATGAAGAGAGAGAGAAAGGAGGATAAAGAAGGAAGTGTGAAACATGGATCAGGAGAATGGATTAACTATGTCTGATTAAACCAAATCAACAACCAGAGTAACCAGACTAGAGGAGGGAAGAGATCAGAAGGAGAGAAGGAAGGAAGAATATATCTATATAATAAGAACTGTCTGAGAATTAAACCAGGCGATGCAACAGACCTGGTCTGGAGGAATGGATGTCTGGTTATTAAGTGTCAATCCTGCTCCATTAGATATGCAGTTTCCAGGCCTAGAGAAGAGTGGTTTGGTGTAGGCGGGTCCTGCCTCCACTGTGGGCCCCACTGCCTGTTCCCTGAGGCCCCACTTTGGTGGTCATGGGGAGACAAATGGCGACACCACAGTCTCTCCTCCACGGACCGAGTATCCCAAACTACTCTGTTTGAGCCGTCCTCACTGTACCATGCGCGCAAATGAGGTGGTTTGTCTGGCTCCACTGACTCTCTTTCCCTGGTGCTTGGCTAGGATTCAAACGCTCGCTCCATGTGCCCCAGTACTGTGCCACTCCTGGTTGCCCAATATGTGGTCTCTGGCTGCTGGATGAAGGCAGGCTTTGTTCTGTCTCACAGCACTCCAGGATAGGGATCACTTTCTCCTACTGTGGACTGTGCCCCTGACCTAGCCACTGAGCCAGAGCTGGCTTCCCTCCTCCCTAGATGTATGATCAGGGAAGCCTGCCTCAGTCCAGAGAAAGCCCTGCAGTTAAAGTTTGCATTGTTCTCCATCCCGGTCCATGGATTTTCTCTTGTCCAGACACAGTCCTATGCTTCCCCAGACTCTCTTTCCCTTCCCTTTGTCTCTTCTCAGAAAAGGATCCCTCCCCTCCATTTGTTTTATCTCTCCCAGTTTGCTATCACACACTTATGGTCTGTCAGTTTGTCCCAGTTGGGTCCCTGGAAGCCACTGTCTCTTTGTCTCCTGGACTCTCTTGAGTTCAAAGTCATTGAGCCTAACACTGCTTTGTTTGAGAGATGAGGTGTGGGGAGTAAGTCTAGAAATTCCCTGGGCTTACACCAGTGGGTTAACAAGGCATAAAGAAGTACAAAGCCATAAGATGCCCACACCCAAGTTTGGATAAACAAGATTATGACTCCAAGAGAGAAGGGGGGTAAAAAGTCATCCACAATAGAGAAGGGGCGCAGAGCCCCCAGAATACAGAGGGAGGGGCAAAGGCCCAAAATAGGGAGGTGCAAAGGCACCAATATAGAACATAAGTGTATGAAATAGACAAGACTAGGTATTCAGGGCAGAAGCACCCCCCAATTTAGTACTATAGCAGAAAGCTGCTTTCACAAGAGGGAAGGACCAAGTTAGGTAAACCAGTAAATTGGGCTATAGACTGCTGCTCTGTGCTGCAGGACAAAGTTGCCCAGAGAGATGATTAACAAAAGAAAGGTGCCTTGTTAACTCTGAGGTCACGTGCCCTACCTGTCTCATCCCCTAGGCTAGCTAAGATGAACAGAGGTCGTGCCCCATGTCCACTGTAAACAACCTTCCGCCTAACCACCCAACACCAGGATTTTGTTTTATATTAACCCAAACCCCAAACCCCAAATATCTTCAAGACCCCCTTTACCTTATGTCCACAAGTTAATGTTCACAGATTCATTGTCTCTTTGTGCACGTCCACCGCCATGTTGGTAAGCCTTCTGATCAAAAAAAAAAAAAAAACAAAAAAAACAAAAAAAAAGGGCAAGGACCCTAATTCAGGGCTCTTGTCTTTTCCAGACATTAGCCATCTCTTGCTTTTCATCCTGCATCCTGCTCTCTTGCTAGACAAGAGAGAACTTTAGATCCAGAGTATATGACAAGGAGGGAACTTCAGAACCCCCTATTTCTCTTCCATGTTGACCCCTCCTCCTAAATCCTTAAAAATAGTATTGAATTTAGTCCAATCACATAAAATCAGAACAATTTCAATAGTTTGGGTAAGGGTAACCTTGTTATAAAAATTTTTTTTTCTTTTCTTCAATTTCAATATCAAGGTTTTCCAAATAAATGGAATTTGTATTAGGTCTTGAGATTTGGATAAGACTTCACTAGGCAGAGAAAACAGCACAAGCTTTACGTATTTTTTTCACTAAAAGAACACCTAATCATGCCAAGCATAAGATAAGGCAAAGTACTGTTATAAACATTGCTATTTTTTTTTTTTAATTCTAGTTAGTTAACATATAATGTTGTCTTAGTTTCAGGACTACAACCCAGTGATTCATCTCTTACATATGACACCCAGAGCTCATTCCAACAAGTGCCCTCCTTAATACCCATCACTCATTTAACCCATCCTCCTACCCATCTCCTGCCCCCAAGCAACCCTGTTTATTCTCTGTATTTAAGAGTCTCTTATGGTTTGCCTCCCTCTCTGTTTTTATCATGGTTTTCCTTCCCTTACCCTATATTTATCTGTGGTGTTTCTTAATTTCCAAATTAGTGAAAACATACATTTGTATTTCTCTGGCTGACATTTCACTTAGCATAATGCCCTCTTGTTCCATCCACGTTGTTGAAAATAGCAAGATTTCATTCTTTATCAATGCCTAGTAGTATTCTGTTGTATGTACATACCACATCTTCTTTATCCACTCATCAGTCAGTGGACATTTGGGGTCTTTCTATACTTTGCCTATTGTTGATAGCACTGCTACAAAAACTGGGGTGTGTGTGCCCCTTCAAATTAGCAGTTATTAGGTTGTGGGTAGTTCAATTATTAATTTTTGAGAAACCTCCATACTGTTGCCCAGAGTGGCTGCACCAGTTTGAATTCCCACCAACAGTGCAAGATGGTTCTCTTTTCTCTCCATCCTTGTCAACATCTGCTGATTCCTGAGTAGTTCATTTCAGCTATTCTGATAGGTGTGAGGTGGTATTTCATTGTGGTTTTGATTTGCATTTCCCTGATGATGAGTAATGTTGAACATCTTTTCATGTGTCTTTTATCCATCTGGATGTCTTCTGTGGAAAAGTGTCTATTTATGTCTTCTGCCCATTTCTTCACTGGATAATTTGTTTTTCTGGCTGTTGATTTTGGTAAATACTTTATAGATTTCAGATACTAATCATTTATCTGTCATTTGCAAATTTATTCTCCATTTTTCTTGGCTGTCTTTTAGTTTAGTTGGTGGTTTCCTTTGCCGTGCAGAAGATTTTTATCTTTGTGGGGTCCCAATAGTTCATTATTACTTCTATTTCCCTTGCCTCTGGAGTCATGTCAAGTAAGTAGTTGCTGCAGCTGAGGTCAAAAAGTTTGCTGCCTGTTTTCTCTAGTAGGAGTTTGATGGTTTCCTGTCTTACAGTTCTTTACAGGTCTTTCCTTTACAGGTCTTTACAGGTCTTTACAGGTCTTTACAGGTCTTTACCTAAAGGTCTTTCATCAATTTTGAATTTAGTTTTGTGTATGGTGTAAGAAAGTGGTCCAGTTTCATTCTTCAGCATGTTACTGTCCAGTTTTCCCAGCACCATTTGCTGAAGAGACTGTCTTTTTCCTTTGGATACTCTTTCCTGCTTTGTAGAAGATTACTTAGCCATACATAAGTGGGCCCATTTATGGGTTAACTACTCTATTCAATTGACTTATGTGTCTGTTTTTTTTTTTTTCCCAGTACCATACTGTCTTGATGATTACAGCTTTGTAATATAGCTTCAAGTCTGGAATTGTGATGTTTCCAGGTTTGGTTTTTTTTCAGCATTATTTTGGCTATTTGGGGGTCTTTTCTATTTCCATACAAATTTTGAGATTGTTGAAGAATGCTGATGTTATTTTTATAGGGATTGCATTGAATGCATGGATTGCTTTGGGGACTGTCAACATTCTAACAATTATTTGTTCTTCCAATCCATGAGCATGGAATGTTTTTCCATTTTGTTGTGTCTTCAATTTCTTTTCTAAGCTTTATGTAGTTTCCAGCATACAAATCTTTACTTCTTCTGTTAAGTGTATTCCTAGGTATCTTATGGGTTTTGGTGCAATTGTAAATGGGATTGATTCCTTGATATCTCTTTACTTCATTACTGGTGTATAGAAAGGTAACCGATTTCTGTACACTGATTTTATATCCTGTGACTTTGTTGAATTCATGTATCATCACCAACTGTTTTTTGGTGGTGTCTTTTGGGTTTTCCAAGTAGAGTATCAAGTCATCTACAAAGACTGACAGTTTCACTTCTTCCTTGCCAATTTGGATACGTTTTATTTCTTTGTGTTGTCTGATTGCGGAGGCTAGGACTTCCAGCAGTATGTTGAATAACTGTGGTGAGAGTGGACATCGCTGTCGTGTCACTCATCTTAGGGGGAAAGCTCTGTTTTTCCCCAATGAAGATCATATTAGCTGTGGGCATTAAACATAGGGCTTTTATGATGTCTAGATATGCTCCTTCTATCCTTACCTTCTTGAGGGTTTTTATCAAGAAAGGATGCTGTATTTTTTTCAAATATTTTTCTGCATTTATTGAGAGGATCATATGTTTCTTATCCTTTCTTTTATTAATGTGGTGTATCATGTTGATTGATTTATGAATACTGAATCAGCCTTGCAGTTCAGGAATAAATCCCACTTGATTGTGGTGAATAATTGTTTTGATGTACTGTTGAATTTGATTTGCTAGTATTTTGTTGGGAATTTTTTCACCCAGGCACATCAGGGATATTGGCCTGTAATTGTCCTTTTTAGTGGGTCTTTGTATGATTTCGGAATCAAGCTAATACTGGCTCCATAGAATGGGTTCAGAAGCTTTCCTTAAATTTCTATTTTTTTTTTTTTGGAACAGTTTGAGAAGAATAGGTATTAACTCTTCTTGAAATGTCTGGTAGAATTGGATCACCTGGGTGGCTCAATCAGTTAAGTGTCCGACTTCAGCTCAGGTCGTGATCTCATGGTTCATGAGTTGGAGACGCACATGAGGCTCTGTGTTGACAGCTCAGAGACTGGAGCCTGCTTTGGGTTCTCTGTTTTCCTCTATCTCTGACTCTCTCTCTCTCTCTCTCTCTCTCTCTCTCAAAAATAAACATTAAAAAAAAATTAAATCGTAGAATTCCCCTGGGAAGCTATCTGGCCCAGGACTCTTATTTCTTGGGAGATTTTTGATAACATATTCAGTTTCTTTGCTGGTTATGGGCTTTTCAAATTTTCTATTTCTTCCTGTTTGAGTTTTGGAAGTGTGTGAGTGTCTAAGAATTAGTCAATTTCTTCCCAATTGTCCAGTTTGTTGGCATATAATTTTTTCATAGTATTCTCTTATTGTTTGTGTTTCTGTGATGTTGGTTGTGATCTCGCCTCTTTCATTCGTGATTTTATCTATTTGGGCCCTCTCTGTTTTCTTTTTGAGAAGTCTGGCTAGGGGGTTATCAATTTTGTTTATTCTTTCAATTAAACCATCTCTTAGTTTCATTGATCAGTTCTAATTTTTTGTTATTATTATTATTATTATTATTATTATTATTATATATCGTTTATTTCTGCTCTATATTATTTTCCTTCTTCTGCTGACTCTGAGATTTATTTGCTGCTTGTTTTCTAGCTCCTTTCAGTGTAAGGTTGGGTTTTGTATTTGGGACCTTTCTTGCTTATTTACATAGGCCTGAATTGCAATGTATTTTCCTCTTATGGCTGCCTCTGCAACATCCCAAAGTGTTTGGGCTGTTGTGTTTTCATTTTCATTGGCTTCCATGTATTTTATAATTTATTCTTTAATTTCCTGGTTAATCCATGCATTCTTTAGTAGGATGTTCTTTAACCTCGATGTATTTGAGGGCTTTCCAAATTTTTTCTTGTCATTGATTTTAAGTTTCAACTGAAATATGTATTTTTATCTGAAAATATACATGGTATGATCCCAATATTGTACTTGTTGAGGGCTGATTTGTGTCCCAATATGTGGTCTATTATGTAGAGTTTTCCACATGCCCTCAAGAAGAATGTGTATTCTGCTGCTTTAGGATGGACTGTTTTGAATATGTCTGTTAAGTCCATCTGGTCCAGTGTGTCATTTAAAGCTATTGTTTCCTTGTTGATTTTCTGCTTACATGATTTGTCCAGTGCTCTAAGTGGAGTAATAAAGTCTACTATAATGGTATTATTATTAATGAGTTTGTTTATAGTCATGATTAATTGATTTATAAATTTGGGCTCAAGTTGGGGGCATAAACATTTGCAATTGTTAGCTCTTCTTTATGGATAGACCCCTTAATTATGATCTAATGCCTTTCTTCATCTCTTGTTACAGTCTGTGTTTTAAAATCTAGTATGACTGATATATGTATGGCTCCCCTGGCTTTCTTTTGACATCCATTAGAATGATAGATGATTCTCCATCCCTCACCTTCAATCTGCAGGTGTCCCATGGTCAGAAATGAGTATCTTGCAGGCATCATATAGATGGATCTGTTGTTGTTTTTTTTTTAATCCATTCTGATACCCTATGTTTTTTGATTGGGACATTTAGTCCATATATATTCAGGAGTGATCATTGAAATATATGAATTTAGTGCCATTGTCTTTTCTATAGATTCCTTTTTTCTGTTGTTCTCTGGTCCTTTGTAGTCTTTGCTGCTCTTTTTTTTATCCACTCAGAGAGTTCTCTTTAGAATTTTTGCAGGGCTGCTTTAGTGGTCATGAACTTCTTTAGTTTTTGTTTGCTTGGAAAGTCTTTATTTCTCCTTCTATTCTGAATCACAGCCTTGTTGGATAAAGAAGTCTTGGCTGCATACTTTTCCTATTCAGCACATTGAATATTTCTTGCCACTCTCTCTGTCCTGCCAACTTTCAGTGGATGCATCTGCTACTAATCTTATATGTCTACCCTTATACTGTAAGGACCTTTTGTCCCTAGCTGCTTTCAGAATTCTCTGTCTTTTTCAAGTTTCACAATGATATGTTTGGTTTTGACTGGTTTTTGTTGATTTTGAAGGGAGTTCTCTGTGCTTCTTGGACTTGGATGCCTGTTTCCTTCCCCAGATCAGGGAAGTTTTCAAATATAATTTGTTCAAGTTAACCTTCTACCACTTTTTCTTGCTATTTTTCTTTTGGGACTCCTATAATATGGATATTGTTTCATTTCATGGAATCACTGTGTTCTCTAAGTCTCCCCTCATGATCTAGTAACTTCCTTGTCCTCCTTTTTTCAGCTTAATTAATTTTGATAGTTTTATCTTCTTTTCTTTTTTATTTGTTTTCATTTATTTATTTTTGAGAGACAGAGAGAGCACAAGTGGGGAGGGGCAGAGAGAGAAGGAGACAGAATCCAAAGCAGGCTCCAGGCTCTGAGCAGTCAGCACAGAGCTCGATGCGGGGCTCGAACCCACTAACTGTGAGATCATGACCTGAGCCGAAGTCAAACGTTCAACCGACTGAACCACCCAGGCGCCCCAATAATATTATCTTCTATTTTACCTATTCTCTTCTATGCTTCTTCACTCTTCACTGTCACTGTATCTAGCTTATTTTGCATCTCAGGGAATTTTTTATGTCATCCTGACTAGTTCTTTGGTTTTTGATCTGTGCAGCAAGGTCTTCTTTGGTGTTCTCTATACTTTTATGAAGCCCAGCTAGTAGTCTTATGACTGTTATTCTTAATTCTTGTTCAGATATATTGTTTATTTGTGTTTTGAGCATGTATCTGGCTGTGATTTCTTTTCGATCTTTCTTTTGGGGAGAATTCCTGTGTCTTGACATTTTGGATAAGTTTCTGTCTTTGCAAGTTTTAACAGCTTATCTGTCCTGCACTTGAGAGTACTACTATATTAAAATAAGGTCATATATTGTCTAAGGCCTGGCACTTCATAAAGTGGTTCTGGTGTATGCTGTGTGCACTCCACTGTTGTGTTTTGGCTGGTCTTTCCCAATGGTCAATACTCTGCAGACCCCCTCCTTTCTTTCAGTGGTGGAGTGTTTAGACCTTTAAGTAGGTGTGGTTTGATTTATTTGTTGAGGTTGTCTTGGGGAGAAAAGGGTAGGGGGGAAGCTTGATCCCATAAAAAGAGAAAAAGGAAAGGGGATAAAAGGAAACCAAACAGGAAAAAAACTATAAGGGATTCCAAGAAAAGAGAAAGAAACAGAAGAAGAAAATATTTAGAAGGAGAAAGGAAGGAAAAAGAAAAGAATAAAAAAAACTGACCAAAGCATAAGAGACTCTTAAAAACTGAAAACAAACTGTGGGCTGATGGGGGGTGGGAGGGAGGGGAGGGTGGTGATGGGTATTGAGGAGGGCAACTGTTGGGATGAGCACTGGGTGTTATATGGAAACCAATTTGACAATAAATTTAATATATTAAAAAAAAAACCTGACCAAAAAGAATAAAAAAAGATAAAATTATATGACAAAAAAACATATCAGAAACTAT
>NW_024420241.1:699755-707179 GCF_014898765.1 Herpailurus yagouaroundi | reverse complement strand
GGGGGGTGGTGGCTGTGCCGGTCTCAAGGAAAGCCAGCTGCTTTTGGTCATATTCAGTATTGCTGCAATAAACCAGCAGTTGCCAGGCACGAGAGGCGGGGTTTTGTGTAATCAGGTCCTGCCTCCATGGGGGGCTGCTGTGTTGTTCTCTGAAGTTTCACAGTGTTGGTATTGGGAGGAAAATTGAGTCACCCCAATTTCTCATCCCCAGACCAGGGATCTCTATCTCCACTGTTCAGGCAGTGCTCATAGAATTGCAAGGGCAGTAGCTCACCCTGTGCCTCAACTGTGTCTTCTTGGTGCTCAGCTGGGATTCAAAAACCAAAGGCTTAAAGGACCTGGCACAGTGCAGCTCTGCTGCCCTGCTCCAGAGTAGAGCCTCTCCAACCTGCTGATGGAAGGATTTTGACTAGCACCTTCAGGGTGTTTTGTCCTTGTGAAAGCAATAAACCATCTTCCAAAACTACTCCAGAAATGGGAATGTTCCTTCCCAGTGCACCCAAGAGATCACTATAGCATGCTAGGCACTTTGGAGACAGCTCCCTCCTTTGCAGAAGCAAAGCTCACAGCTCTCCTCCAGAGAAAGTCGTGCAGTTCCAAACCTGCGAGTTTGAGCTCCAGAAGTTGTTTGCATAAAAGAACTGGGACATTCAGTACCTCCTGCTCCCCAGTCCATGGTCCAGTGAGGGTTTCCTCTTGTGATAACTCGATGCCCCATCATCTCAACCCCTCTTTATTTCTCTCCCTTTTATCTCTTCATGGAAAGGGTTCCCCCAGTCTGTTGCTCTGCTGTTTTCTCTTCCCCAACTTGCATGCACACACCTCACACCAGTAAATCTGTCTCCCTCCAACTGCAGAGATCCTCCTGCCACTCTGCATTTTAATTTCCTGGGTGTTCAAAGTAATCTTACCTCAATAAAGCTGAATTTGAGGGACCTGGGAAGCCCAGGGTCCTCGTATTTCTCTGCAATTTTAAATCAAGCCTCAACTTTGCTAGTTTTAATCCTCACTATTATTACCTCACTAGGTATTTCCTATATTAGGAATTCCTATATACTATATATACATGGATAGATGTATATATATATACTATATATATACTATATACTCCTATATATATAGGAGTATAATATATATACTCATATATATTCTTATATACTATATATAGGAATTACCTATATACATAGGTAATTCCTATATTACTGCTGAGGAATCTGAGGCTCAAATATATGAGCTACTTATTTAGAATCACTCAGCTAAGAAATGGCTGAGCCTGGATTCGAGTCTGTCAGACTCTAAAGTTCATGCTGTTTCTCCACTGTGTTACATGTTACTTCTTTGCTCTATCCTTTCTTAGTTCAGTTCTTCTGATCTGATTCTTGGCCCAGTGGACTGTGAGAGAATCACATGGATTTAGAGAGGCCCTGGGAGAGGATGAGGTCTAGGGACATAGCCCTATTATTTATATAAGGTGTGAGCCAGTGAAGGTATTCTCCAGGAATTTGTATGACTTTTGTGTGACAATCAGATTATGAGTGGTAAACAAGAAAAGTGACACCTCTACAGATCAGGGCACAAACTGAGATCTACAGATGTACATTAAGGAACCAGGTATTCTATGGGGGCTAAAAAGTTGCCTATTGAGTCTATTTGTAGTGACTGGGGCAAGTGAGATTTAGGTGCAGGGGATAAAGTATGCCATCTTTGACAAGCTTGTAGTGATACACCTTTTTGATAAACTCCAGTCAAAGATGGCTCTAGAGCTATAAAATTCAATGGGAAATTTAGTACATTGGATTAATTGCAATGTTTCAGTCTCCTGCCTTTTGTCTTTTATTATGAACTCAAGTGTTCACACAAGGCATATTTGGTTGCCAGTTACAGAAATTAACACAAGTAAAAAGGATGTTATTGTAATGATATGGTAGACAATATGGTGGAACCCAGTTAGAGGAACTCAGTCATGTCTCAAGGGACTGGAAACCCTTTCTATCTTTTGTTCTCACTCAGTCTATTGGACTGCATGATATCTCATCTTTTTTTTTTTTTTTTGGAACATCTGTTCAACAATCCTATTCTTGCAAACCAGTGTCCTCTTCTCATTTATCAGAACCAATCACGAATTTACCACAACCAACGAGGACTATTCAAACATGAAAGTTTCAGCCCTCCAGTCTGTATGACTGCAGAAGATATGTATGCTTTCAGCAACAATAAACAGGAACAACTATAGTAACTTAAACAAATAAGTTTTTTTTTTTCATATAATAAGTCTAACAATGGATGAATGGGTAAAGAAACTGTGATACACACACATACATACATACACTGGAATATTATTCAGCCATAAAAATAATTAAATCTTGCCATTTAGTACAACATAGGTGGACTTTGATGTGGGGGATAAGCTTAGGAATCCCCCAGGCTTACACCAATGGGTTAACAAGGCACAAAGAAATACAAAGTCAATAAAATGTTCATACCCAAGTTTGGGTAAACCAGATTGGCACTCCAAGAATAGGGGAGTGCAAAGACACCCCAAGCATAAGAGCAACAAAGGTGCCAGGAATAGGGAGGTGCAAAGGCACCCCAAAATAGAGAGGGGGTGCTGAGCCTCCCAAAATAGAGAGAGAGTGGCAAAGGCCTGAAATAGAAATGGCACAAAGGCGCCCAATACATAGGAATAACAAGACTAGATATTCACGGTGAAAGCACTACAAATTTAGTACTATAGAAGAACGCTATAGGAGAATATAGGAGAATAATATAGGAGAATAGGGCCAGGTTAGGTAAATTGGTGAATTGGACTTTGGACCGATGTGCTGCAGGCAAAGCAGCCCAGAGCGAGATGGTTAAAAAAAGAAAAGATGTCTTATTAACCCTGAGGTTAATGCCCCTATCTGTCTCATCCCCTAGGCTAGCAAAGATAAACAGGCATCTCACCTCCTGTCTGCTGTTAACAACCATCTACCCATCTGCCCGGCGCCTGGATTTTGTTTTATATTGACCCAAAACCCAAACACTGTATATCTTCAAAATAACCCTTTCCCCCTCACATCCACAAGTTAATGTGCCTAGTTTCTTTGTCTCTTTGTACACACCCATCACGTTTGCAAGCCTTCTGATCTGAATAAATACAGGGCAAGGACCCTTATTCAGGGTTCTTGTCTTTTTCCCGGACATTAGCCATCTCTCATTTTAATCCTGTGTCAGCTCTTTTGCTGGTCAAAAGAGAACTTTAGATTTAGAGTCTACAACATTTTGAGGGCATTATAGTAAGTGAAATAAGTAAGACAGAGAAAGACAATTACCATATGATCTCTCTTATATGTGGAAATCTAAAAGTGAATACATTAATAATAAAGCTTAAAGATACAGAGAACAGATTTAGTGGATACCAAAGGTGGGGGGTGATGGGGTAGGGGAACTGGGTGAATTGTTCTTGTTTAAGTAAATTGAATTAAACAAATAAGCCTAGATATAGGGGGTTATTGGTGTTAATAGACTACTTCAATGATGTTAGAGCTAGTATTTCAGGGTTCTACCTCACATGGTTGCAAGACGGCTGCTTGAATTCCAGCTATCATAGCCATGATCATGGTGGGAAAAAGGAGGAAAGGTATAAAAGGAACTGCTGTTTATCAGGAAAGGAAAGTATTTCCAGAAATGCTTATCAGGTCTTTCCTTACATTTTACTGGCCAGAACTAAGTCTTATATCCACCCCAAGTTACAAAGGGGGCAGAGAAAAAGACCTAGGCACACTGTTTCCCTGGAGAAAAATCTCAGTTCTGCTATCAAGAAACAATATGAAAATGGATAAAATTGGCAGCTAAAGATCTCTGCTACAATGACCTGCCAAGCTCAGTTCCCTGAAGCAAGTAACCTGGTCTCTGTTTACCCTAATCTAAGTCATTGTCCAACTCAGGGACATGAGAGAACATGGTGATAAGGGCTGTCTTGTTGGGGCTGTGGTTAGGATAGCTTGTCTAGGAAGGAATATAGAAGGATCTGTGTGGTAGGTAGACTTCTACAAGGACTTCCAATAACCCCTGCCTCCTGGTATCCAATGCCTTGTGAAATCCTCTCTACTTGAGGGTAGGCTTGGTCAAGTGACTTGCTTCTGATGAATAGAATATGGTTAAAGTTATGCGATGTCTCTTCCAAGATTATGTTATGAAATATTGTGACTTCTGTCTTGCTAGCCAACTCTATCAACTTCTTAGCATACACCGTTTATAAAACATATGTCTATGTTGAAGAGACTCATGTGTTAATGAAATGAGAGCAGTCTCTGGCCAAGGGCTAGCAAGGAACTGAGGCACCCCCTCCAACCCAAAATCCATGGTTGAATCCTGACAACAACGATGTGAACTGGGAAGTAGATTTTTCCAAAGTTGAGCCCTGAGATAACTAGTCTATCCAATATCTTGATAATTGCCTTTGAGAGACCCTGAAGTGGTAGACCCAATGAAGCTGTGTCTGGATTCCTGACCTACAGAAACCATGAGATAATAAATATGAGTTGTTTTAAGCTGCTAGATTTTGAGAGCAAGTTGTTTTAGTGCAAAAAATGATACAGAAGTGGGGGCCTCAGTGGCTCAGTTAAAGTGCCCAACTGTTGGTTTGGCTCAGGTTATTATCTCATGGTTCATGGGTTTGAGCCCCTCATCGGACTCTGTGCTGACAGTGTGGAGCCTGCTTGGGATTCTGTCTCTTCATCTCCCTCTACCCCTCCCCCACTCGCACTGTCTCTGTCTCTCTCAAAATAAATAAATAAATTTAAAAAAAATGATACAGAAGGAAATGACAGACCTCTCCAAAACATCAAACTTTGCCTAATGAATCAGGTATTTTCTCTTTTACTCTCCCTTACCCCAGCTTTCTGCTTGTGTAGAAAAAAAAAAAATCTAATATTTAGGTTAGAGAAGCCTAAAATGAAACTGAATAAAAAAAATGGGTGAATGTTTCCCCACATCTAGAGGTATTTAAGCAAAAGCTATATAACCATCTGTTACAGGTATAAAAAAAGACTCAGGCATCATATAAATGATTGGACCATATTAGTGCTTTCTAACTCTTTTACATTATAGAAAAACAAATAAGGAATTAACAACAAGGATGTTTGTGGTCCAAGAAAACCAGTTATTCCAGGTACCCCCCAACCATTCTAAGGGCAAAAGAGATTCAATACACACCAGGTACATACATTTCTACATACCTGTCATTCTTTACTGGCATATCACTGTGCCTTAGTCCACTGATTTGGAAGCTCAAGCCTAGATTACTTAAGGCTTTCACAATGCTTGATTCTCCAGAGTAATGTTTTTCATGGTGCAATCCCCATAACAGTAGGGTGAGCATAACCTGAAAACTCTCAGTCCCACCCTAAATCTACTTAATCAGAAATCTGGGATGTGGCTCAGCAATTTGTGTTTTACCACACCATCCAGAAAAAAAAATACTGGGTTTAAATCTTTATACTTGAACTTTCCAGCTGTATTCTGGGGAAAAACATTTATTGGGATTCAATTACATCATCTATAAAACTGGCTGAATAATATGAAGAATGAAATCTTACCATTTGCAACAACATGGATGGAGCTAGAGAGTATAATGCTAAGCAAAATAAGTCAGTCAGACAAAGACAAATATCATATGATTCCATTCATATGTGAAAATTACAAACAAAACAAATGAGCACAGGAAAAAAAGAGAGACAAACTAAGAAAGACTCTCAGTTATACAGAACAAAATGATGGTTATCAGAGGGGAGGTGGGACAGGGGAATGGGTGAAATAGGTTATGGGGATTAAAGAGTACACTTATCATGAACACTAAGTAATATATAGAATCATTGAATGACTATATTGTACAGTTGAAACTAATATAACACTGGATGTTAACTATACTGGAATTAGATAAAAGACTTAATAAAAAAAGAAAAAAATGGCTGAATAAGGTACCACAAAAGATTAAATAATGTTACATTTTTATTTTTTTTTTGAAATTTTTTTGATTTTTTTTATTTATATATGAAATTTATTGTCAAATTGGTTTCCATACAACACCCAGTGCTCATCCCAAAAGGTGCCCTCCTCAATACCCATCACCCACCCTTTCCTCCCTCCCACCCCCCATCAACCCTCAGTTTGCTCTCAGTTCTCAACAGTCTCTTATGCTTTGGCTCTCTCCCACTCTAACCTCTTTTATTTTTTTTCCTTCCCCTCCCCCATGGGTTCCTGTTAAGTTTCTCAGGATCAGAGTGAAACCATATGGTATCAGTCTTTCTCTGTATGGCTTATTTCACTTAGCATCACACTCTCCAGTTCCATCCACGTTCAACCTTCTGCATGTTGCTGTCCAGTTCTCCCAGCACCATTTGTTAAAGAGACTGTCATTTTTCCATTGGATGTTGTTTCCTGCTTTGTCAAAGATGAGTTGGCCATACGTTTGTAGGTCTAGTTCTGGGGTGTCTATTCTATTCCATTGGTCTATGTGTCTGTTTTTGTGCCAATACCATGCTGTCTTGATGATGACAGCTTTGTAGTAGAGGCTAAAGTCTGGGATTGTGATGCCTCCTGCTTTGGTCTTCTTCTTCAGAATTACTTTGCGATTCGGGGCCTTTTGTGGTTCCATATGAATTTTAGAATTGCTTGTTCTAGTTTCGAGAAGAATGCTGGTGCCATTTTGATTGGGATTGCATTCAATGTGTAGATAGCTTTGGGTAGTATTGACATTTTAACAATATTTATTCTTCCAATCCATGAGCACAGAATGTTTTTCCATTTCTTTATATCTTCTTCAATTTCCTTCATAAGCTTTCTATTGTTTTCAGCATATAGATCTTTTACATCTTTGGTTAGGTTTATTCCTAGGTATTTTATGCTTCTTGGTGCAATTGTGAATGGGATCAGTTTCTTTATTTGTCTCTCTGTTGCTTCATTTATTAGTGTATAAGAATGAAACTGATTTCTGTACATTGATTTTGTATCCTGCGACTTTGCTGAATTCATGTATCAGTTCTAGCAGATGGTGGAGTCTATCGGGTTTTTCATGTATAATATCATGTCACCTGCAAAAAGTGAAAGGTTGATTTCGTCTTTGCCAATTTGGATGCCTTGGATTTCCTTTTGTTGTCTGATTTTTGATGTTAGCACTTCCAACACTATGTTAAACAACAGCGGTGAGAGTGGACATCCCTGTCGTGTGAAGCTCTCAGCTTTTCCCCATTGAGGATGATGTTAGCTGTGGGCTTTTCATAAATGGCTTTTATGATGTTTAAGTATGTTCCTTCTATCCCGACTTCCTGGAGGGTTTTTATTAAGAAAGGATGCTGAATTTTGTCAAATGCTTTTTCTACATCAATTGACAGGATCTGATGTTAAGTTTCTCAGGATCCACATAAGAGTGAAACCATATGGTA
>NW_024420241.1:681450-699655 GCF_014898765.1 Herpailurus yagouaroundi | reverse complement strand
CCCACTCTAACCTCTTTTTTTTTTTTTTCCTTCCCCTCCCCCATGGGTTCCTGTTAAGTTTCTCAGGATCCACATAAGAGTGAAACCATATGGTATCTGTCTTTCTCTGTATGGCTTATTTCACTTAGCATCACACTCTCCAGTTCCATCCACGTTGCTACAAAAGGCCATATTTCATTTTTTCTCATTGCCACGTAGTATTCCATTGTGTATATAAACCACAATTTCTTTATCCATTCTTCAGTTGATGGACATTTAGGCTCTTTCCATAATTTGGCTATTGTTGAGAGTGCTGCTATGAACATTGGGGTACAAGTGCCCCTATGCATCAGTACTCCTGTGTCCCTTGGATAAATTCCTAGCAGTGCTATTGCTGGGTCATAGGGTAGGTCTATTTTTAATTTTCTGAGGAACCTCCACACTGCTTTCCAGAGCGGCTGCACCAATTTGCATTCCCACCAACAGTGCAAGAGGGTTCCCATTTCTCCACATCCTCTCCAGCATCTATAGTCTCCTGATTTGTTCATTTTGGCCACTCTGACTGGTGTGAGGTGATACCTGAGTGTGGTTTTGATTTGTATTTCCCTGATAAGGAGCGACGCTGAACATCTTTTCATGTGCCTGTTGGCCATCCGGATGTCTTCTTTAGAGAAGTGTCTATTCATGTTTTCTGCCCATTTCTTCACTGGGTTTAAAGGCATTTTATTTAATAAAAAATGAATCAGACACACTCTTAATGGAGATTTCAATTTACTTAGGGGAGTTAAGGTAGGTATATTGAGAATGAAAATATAGGGCAGGTTAGTTTAATTTAAGAAATATTTATAGACTATCCATTATGTTTCATGCATCTGGCTAAGTGCTGGAATGCATTGATGACTGTTATTCTAGTCCTTTTCCTGCTTTCTCCTCTAGGGTTTTGATGGTGTTATTCTAGGCCTAAAGGAGCTCACCACTTAGTGAGGACAAGAAATATATGTAACTCAGATGTTGGCTTGGCCTGCCATACTTCTCAGGGATCTTGAAATAATTGGTTTTGGCCTCTATCATTCGATGATATATGAACTCTTGACTCTTCTTATGATTTCTATTGTCACAGTTGGGCCTTATACCTTCTTGCTTTCCTCGGGCTCTGGCCTATTGCTCCTGTATCTACACATGCTGTCTGTGTTTTACTCCAGCACAATTTATACATAGAGCTCAATCCTTCACCAACTTTCAAATAAATCTATTCACAACAATCTTCTCATGAGTTCTAGACTCTATTGAAGATTTGGAGGTAATAGGCGAAGCTCAGAACACAAACCATGTGGCTTTCCACCATCTATTTTCTCCTATCTCTTCTCTTATCCCATTCCATCCCAGATTGCTTACATAGTTCCAAACACTTCTTCCTCTGTTATGCACAGCTTTCTCTCTTCCCCAGCTTCTCCATATTAGCTTGCCTACCCCAACCCATAAAAGGTATGCAGCCAAAAAAAAGATCCCCCTTCTTAAATGGATAGTTTTTTAGGGGTACCTGGGTGGCTCAGTTGGTTGAGCATCTGACTTCGGCTCAGGTCATGATCTCACAGATCATGAGTTTCAGCCCTGCATCAGGCTCTGTCCTGACAGCTCAGAACCTGAAGCCTGCTTTAAATCCTGTATGTCCCTCTCTCTCCCCCTCCCCTGCTCATGTTCTCAATCTCTCTCTCTCTCTCAAAAGTAAACATAAAATTATTAAAATTAAAAAAAATAAATGGATAGTTTTCCTTATAAGGCAGTTAGGTTTCTATTTAGTAGTTTTTTTGTATTACATTCTATACATGAATGTATTAATGTGGCAGACCATGTAAATTGGTTCCCCAATATTCATGCCCCATGTTTTCCTTGCCAGCATAATGCTAAATGTGACTAGCTGAGGCAAGATACTGACTTTTCCAGTTTCCTGAAAGACAGAGTGGCTATGCATCCAGTTTTGACCAATGATCATAAGGAGGAATCAGCTTAGGGGGCTCCAGTGAAAGTTTTTGCTCTTTTAATAAAAAGAACATGGACAGCTGGTGCGGCCTTCTTACCCTAAGGAAAAGAGCCACCTGAAATAATGTGCTCACCACTCACGCCCATCCAATCAATGATGGTTAAGGGATATGATTATGTTGTAATATTATGACAGCTTTTATTACAATCATGTAGATGTTGGAGTGGAGGAACAAGATAAGGGGAACAGAATTCCTAGAGATAATTTCTGGATAGATAATTACAGAGGTACCTGTTACAACAAAGATAAAAGATATATTGGGAAGAGGCTTTTTGGTATTGGCTAGAATACTCAAGACTGCCCCAATTCTGCCTTACTTTTATTCCTCAATTGCTCACCAAGGAAAGAACAATAAAAACTTGTAAACAGAGCACCATGTCATTATTAATCGTACCAGGTCCTAATATGTCCAATAAAGAATTCTGGTAAACCTAATTGGAAGTGCATGGCATAAGCTTGAGGCCTAAGATAGCCTGCTACCTCCTCAAGTCAGCATGAATAAAAATACTACAATTATTTTATTACACAGGGCACAAGAACTTTAGATGAAGAGAAAAAACTTTGACAATCCCAGCAGAATGAAAGGAGGAGCAGCTGACAAGGCCATGCCTAGTTGCCTGGTCTTTAGTTTAGTGACCCCATTCCTCAACTCACAAGTAAATGTGACCCAGGCAGTGTATTGATATATGATCTATCAGTTTGGCATTCCCTTCTGCTTAGGAGGGAAGAAAATAGTAGGAAAAAGTGTGGAAACCATCTGTTAGAGATTTTTCTGGTGTGAGGAAAAGGAATGGGAGCTCCTCTCCCCTTATATTCCTCTACATTAGATTCTCTTTTAATCCTTTGGGCTTAAGCCAAGATGATGGTCAACAGAATGGTAATAGCCCCCTGTGGGAGAAGACCCATGGAATATCAGGGAAGTTCTGCTTCTCCTTTTGTCAGGGAGTTCACTATCTCTCTGACATTCATCATTCTTTTATTTTATACTCCCAGGACCATAGTTGCATAGCAGGACAAATTTTTATCCATTATTTTATCTCCCACCTCAAATTATGCTTATCTACAGTTTTCCAACATGGATCAATGAGTACTACATGGTAGCAAAGCCCAGATAATGCAGCACTAGCCCAGCAATATAATATTCTACATTTGAACAATATAAAACTCCTCAAAGTTAAAGTTTTCACATAGAATCCCACATGGAAAACTACTTCCTTTGTAGAAATTAATTTCCAAAAGAAATTAAAGCCAAAAATTATCTTCTCCCCAATATTTAATTTTTCCTTATCTCAGCCAAAGGAGGTGTCATCCAGATGCCTGGTTGGAGTCTGGCTTCCTTCAGCAGCTACAGACTTGGCTCCATTTCACTGGGCTTGTAACTTTTCTAACACTTTTGAAGTTGGATTGATACAACTCCAAGTCTCCTTTGAGTTTCCCTTTTCTCAAATTTCAGTCCCATACTCACAAAATGTATAACCAATGACAATCTTGACCAGTGAAAATCCTAAGCAAAAGTGCATTTCCATTTACTATTAACAGTCCTGTTGCTGGGAGAATGAGAACAGAGGGTGAACAGATAAAAACCCAAAATTTTGCTTTAAACTTTATCCATGTGCCTGCCAATTTGTGCTAATAGTGCATTGTCTATAACTATTAACTAAAAATATCCTCCGAGAAATTGTCCGTCAAGAAAACAAGTGAGCTTCCATATTTATTTTCTAAAATCCTTGTGGAATCTCAAATATTTATTAGCTCTGAGTTGCTGCTCTTGGCACTATCAAGCATGGATCTATGTCAGTATTGTTTTCCCTCAGCTTTTGAATTTCCCAAGCTTTGGTTACCTAAATAGAAACACAAAATTTCTTCTAGTACTTTTTTCATACCATGGTAGGATGTGACTTGTTTTGGAGAAATATACCATTATTTAGCTCCAAGTGAGAGACATGTTGTCATGGGAGGTGAGGAGAGCAAGGTACTACCTCTCCAATCAATGCCTAAAAGCATGTGCACAAAAATGTTTTTCTATGTAAAGGGTCTTTTGCTAGCTAGCCATAAGGAGAACTTTCCTTTCTCTGTGAGGGACTCTGCTTTCTTTTTTTAAAATTTTTCCCAATGTTTATTTATTTTTGAGAGACAGAGACAGAGTGTGAGCAGGGGAGGGACAGAGAGAGAAGGAGACACAGAATATGAAGCAGGATCCAGGCTCTGAGCTGTCAGCACAGAGCCCGATGTGGGGCTTCAATTCACAAACCATGAGATCATGATCTGAGCTGAAGTCAGACACTTAATCCACTGAGCCACCCAGGCGCCCCGGGACTCTGCTTTCTAATGTAGCTTCAGCAGAAGTGCAGCTGTCTCTTCAGTCTATGTTCCCCAAAAGATGTCCTACTTTATGACAGAATCTCTTTTCATCCTAATATGAGTTGCAAATGTGATTACTAAATACAGGGGGCTGCACAAAATATTTCCCGGTGTAGAGTGATGGGAAAGCATGGTTAAAATGTGGCTCATTTAAAACCTATGTCAGGTTCCCTAATGGCACTTTTGTTCCCAAGTTCAAATCAAAATGTTAGTATTCTTTGGCCAGCCACAAGTTGCAGGAATATTAATTAATGCCAGGAAGGAGACAGAGAGACAGAGACAGAGAGAGAGAGAGAGAGAGAGAGAGAGAGAGAGAGAGAGAGAGAGAAAGTGCACAGCTGGACCTGCTATAGAGTAGGCTCTGCAAACTGAAGCAGTCACTCAGGAAAACAGTATAGAGGTTCATCAAAAAGTTAAAAATTGCACTACTAGGTACTCATTCAAAGTATGCAAAAATGCTCATTATAAGGGGCACATGCACTCCAAAGTTTATAGCAGTGCTATCAACAATAGGCAAATTATGGAAAGAGCCTAAATGCCCACTGACTGATGAATGGATAAAGAAGATGTGGCATATATATATATATATATATATATATATATACAGTAGAATATTTCTCGGTGATCAAAAAGAATGAAATATTGCCATTTGCAATAACTTGGATGGAACTAGAATTTATGATGCTAAATGAAATAAGTCAGTCAGAGAAAGACAAATATCATATGATTTCACTCATATGTGGAATTTAAGAAACACAACAGATGAACATAGGGGGAAGGGAAGGAAAAATAAGATAAAAACAGAGGGAGGCAAACCATAAGAGACTCAAATACAGAGAACAGCAACTATGGGTTGCTGGAGTGGAGGTGTGTGTGGGGGGGGAAGGGAAGGGATAAATGGGTGATGGGCATTAAGGAGGGTACTTCTTAGGATGAGCACTGGGTATTACATGTAAGTGATGAGTCACTGGGTTCTACTCCTGAAACCAATACTACAGTGTATGTTAACTAACTTGAATTTAAATAAATAAATAAATAAATAAGTAAAGTAGGCTCTGGCTGTCTTACAATATCCACAACAAAGATATGGTAAGAATAGGAAAAGAAGAACTGTGCATGAGCATGGGACTTATTTGCAGACAATTACCCCACCTGCTATTAAGTCTGATCCAATCATGGTTATGTCATCTGACGTATAATATCAGTATTCCCTTTTCTTGAGAAGGAATGAGGAAAAGGTAGAGTAGAAAGGCAGGTACCTTCCTGGTACAGGTAGAGGGCCTGAGTCCTACTTTCTCTGTAAAGATAAGAATTATTCAGGCAAAATGTTTGTGAGGGGAAGTACAGTTTTCCAGTTAAAGGGAAAAGAATAAACAAAGACATGAGTGTTAAAGAACATGATATGGGAGAACAGTATTTTTTCTTTCAAGAAAGAGAAATTCAACTCAAACTAGCTTGAGTAATAAAATAAATTTAGCATGAGTGTTTTATGGAACCCAAGAATAAGGCAGATGAGCTTAAAAGAATAACCTGGAGCTAAGGACTCAATTGTTTTCTGGACCTCTCTTTCTCATCTCTGCATCTCTTTGTATATATGCTTCATCTTTCATAGCAGACCACCTTTTCCTCTTTCCCAGACCATATGGCATAAAAATGGCCGCTGCCAACAGCTCTGAAACGTACACTACTTAGCATAAGAAAACAGCCAAAGTGGGCTGAAATCTCAGTCTAGAATCCAAATTTCTGAGGAAGGGCTACAATAGACCTAGATTGGTCAACTGTGGCCAAGGGGTCACATAACATGAAAAGTTCTACAGTAATATTGGGATGGAGTTTGTGGCAAGTGAAACTCCCAGAAGAAGGGGTATGTTTATCAAAGGAGAATTGCAAACAATGAATTTCAGAACATAATATAGAAGGCAGGCAATGGTAGGAGATAAGGCTGGAGAAGAGACAAGTTATAAAGAGTATTATATAGCTTGAAGTGAATTCAGCAGGCACTGTGGAGTACTTGAAACGTTTTTAATCAGGGAGGAATTTGTTAAGATTTGCATTTTAGATAATTCATTAAAGGAGCAGTGTTGAAGATAGTTTGGAGGAGAGTTAAGAATGAAGGCAGGAGCCCAATTACAAAGTTGTTGAAATAGTCCTAAAATAAATGATGAGGGTCTAAACCAAGGCAAAATTGGTGGCAGAGGAAGTATAAAGGAAATATAGATATGTGAAATATTTAGGAACTAGAATTAACAGGGTGTATTAACTTAATTAGATGGGGTGGGTGAAATAAACTTTTGTTCTTTATTTACTACTGAATACAAAAAAGATCCAGATATTACCCACAGTCCTTCCAACCTTCTTGAAGTAGAGCTAGCATCGATCATTCAGGCCCTGGAAGTAAACCTTGGAGGAATCTTGCCCATAAGCAGACATCTGAGCCCCTGGAAGGAGTAACTGCCAATTGAAATTTCCAAGTGATAGAGGGAGTATTTTATCTCACCTGCCACTGGTCCTTTTCCTTTACTTCCAATGGGCAGAAATCTGAATGAAGTGCAGATATAATTTCATTTTTCCTTATTTAAGATAGAAAAAGACACATTTCTCGCTAATATATGGATAGGTTATAGACACACACATGAAAATAGATAGATATAGATATAGATGTAGATATACATATACATATACATATACATATACATATACATATACATATACCCTAGTAGAATTCCTAAACAAAGTCTCTTTAATCAAGGGATATGCAGATTAATTCATTTATTGAGGACTTTCTATGTGCCAGGTACTACTCTAAGCACCTGGAAACACAACAGTAAACAAAATAGACAAAAGTCTCTGTCCTCGTTGAGCTTCCATTCAAGCAATACAACTTATTCTTCCTCAATGCATATATGCAGTCTATTTTCAGTAAAAGACACAGTAGTCTTGACATAACTCATAAAATGTCATATTCTGGTCATTTCATCTGTTTCTGTGAAATGTGTGATGATAACAAGGTCTCCCTTTGGTTAATTTTTTTGAGGCAGATTCTTCCTTAACAAGGAAAAAGAACACATTAACATGGGAAGATGGTGAGTTCAGTTGTGGACAAAATAAATTTAAATTGTTTTGGGTCATCCAGATAAGGATGTCTATTAGACAGTTGGATATACTTATCTACATATCAGGAGGCAGGTCTGAACTGTCTACATAGGTTTGAAAGTCATCCATGTGTAGGTAATAGAGTATGGACATAGGCCATGGACAGAGCCATTGGAAAATATAAATATTTAAGAGGTAAGTAGAAGAATAGGAATCCATGAAAGTTACACAAATGTAAAATCTAAAGAGTAAGGAAAAGAACAAGGAGAATGTATGTCTGAAGGTCAACTGAGCAGAGAATTTTAAGCAAAGTGCAGTAATCAACACTATTATATGCGGCAGTAAGATCCAGTAAGAAAGGGGCTTAAAAGTGCCCATTAAAAAGAGAAGTTGGGCAGTAAATGGTGTTCTTAACAAATGAGGTTTTCATGGAGAAGTGTAGGTAAAAACCTTATTACAGTGGTTGAAAGGTGAATGGGAAGTGATAAAAGCAGTAAATGTAGATATCCACTTTTGACACCTGTGTGTGAAAAGGAAAGGTGATAACAGTGGACACTTCAAGGAAACTAGAGGAGGCTCCAGGATAAAGGGAAGTGTTTCTTTTAAGGATGGAAAATACTTGAGTATGTTTCTAGGCTGTGAGGAATGGGGCAGTGTGTGAGGGTGAGAGGTGTAAGATATTAAAGACAGAAAACCTAATAAAGTAAGATCTCTGAAAGTCTGGGTGAGACAAGGTTCAGGAGCTCAGATGGAAAATTTAGTTTTACACAGTCTACGTAAGGGTGAAGGAATCAAAGTATAGTATGGGAGCAGATAAAGATTGTAAGTGAGAAGAAAGCCTGATAACTTCAATTTTTTTTTAAGCAAGGCAGGTGATGAAGTAATCAGTTGGATGGTAGGTTTGATGGTTGAGTGATGAAGTCATCAGTAATAGTGGAGAATGGTTAACATTTGGAATAATAGCTGAGGAGAATTGGAGAGGGACTGACCAAGAAAAAGTTAAAAGATTGCCGTATTGTGCCAAGTGGTAAGATGAGAAATTAAATCTGTGGTAAGGTCAATTTGCATTAAAAGGTCAGAGTGATTTTCTTTAGCAGAGCCAGAATGGAAACAGGGAACAAAGAGGGTGAGAACTACAGCATATAGACACACAGGGTTCAATCATTTGAAATTCCAGGAGCTACTCCAATTATGGACACCCTTTACATTATAAGTCAAGATGAAATTATCCAAGGAGCTTTCTCAGAAACTTTATCCAAAGTCTATCCACAATACTATATCTGTCCCCTCGAATACACTTCAAATATAACTGTCAACTTATGGTATTTCATTTATGTTAATTATTATCTTGACTTTTACATCCAATCAATTGTAAGCTCTTTGGGGTTGGGGCACTGTTTAATATTTGTGCCAGACCCCCAAACAAGTATGAGTATGTTATCCTATTTTAGTTATTAGATATAGACCTTTTCCAAACTCTGGCATGGTATCAAAGGCATTTCTCAATCTTTCATCAATCTGTGTCTCTATACTCCATTGCACCCTTAGACTGCTCAGCCCTTAAATACAGATATAGTATGGGTAAATCCAAGTTTTCTACTTTCACTGAACATACCATGGGCTTTAAAATTTTCTGGGCCTTTGAACAGACTTTTTTATTCACTTGAAATATTCTATTTCATTCTGGAAAATTCCTACTCATCTGTCAACAGCCAGAGCAATGCCACCTCTTCTATGACTTTTTTTAAGAAAGACTTCCTCATGATTTACTAGAAGCCATCTACTGTGTGAGCACAGAGTTCTGTTTTAGAACAACTCACTAAATTATAAAGGTAAATAAAGGTGAGTAAACAGAAAAACTATTTCTTCCATTCCACTTAATGCATCTCTTTGGTGGGGGCACAGTGGGTGTGTATCCTTTCTCTAATTTTTGGAATGCAGATAAATCTCTCCAGGTACTAGAAAGGCTCAGTCTCCAGTTTTAGAACGTAGACGTTTTTTTAAGTTCATGAGCCATATTCCTCTCTGAAATGTAAAGACATATCTACAGAGATAATGTGGGAGCCCATCTCCAGATGTAACCATTTGACTTCCAGGAAGATTCAAAGTGTCTTTTGGGGAAATAGATGTTTTGTTACTCTTTTGGAGGAAGTCAATTAACTAAACAAATAGCCACTACAATTTTCAAGTGAACTTTGTATTTGCTTTTCTCTATAAATTGTGTGGAATTTTATCCTGACTTTATAATCTCTCTAAGTCTATTTATATGCATGCACTGTGCTGTGCTTACTCAATAATAAATGTTTTTTTTTCTTTCCATATTGATGTGGATAGGTCTCTCTTTGTTGATAGGTGTTTCTACTTTGCTAACATAGTAGAGGCAGATACACTGATGTGTGCAAAGGAGCTCAGATTTTATATTGAAACCCAAGGAAAAATATTGAAGGAGTTTAAGTGCAGCAGTGACACAGTTCTATATGTAAAAAAGGAAGAATTAGTGACTAGTAGAATTTTATGTATTTATTCCTCTGTCTCACTATAGAATGTAATGAGCATAATAAGTGAACAGAAAATACAGGTTATTTCACTTAGCATAACACTCTCCAGTTTCATCCATGTTGCTACAAAAGGCCGTATTTCATTCTTTCTCACTGCCACGTAGGGTGGGTGATGGGTATCAAGGAGGGCACCTGTTGGGATGAGCACTGGGTGTTGTATGGAAACCAATTTGACAATAAATTTCATATTAAAATAAAAAAAATAAAGAAACCCTTTTGTGTAGGTAAAAAAAAAAGACAATACAGGTTTTATATGACTAAGTACAGATTTTAGAAGATCTAAGCAAATTGTGTTAAAAGTCTGTCCCTTTGAGTTGCTGATGGTCCTTGGAAAAGGCTGAACACCAATAAATTGTTTTACTTTGAACTTGAAAGGCATATTTGTATCTTATGGAAGGAAAGGTATGAAGTCTATCCAAGCTCACTGCCATATTCACAGTTGTAATACATATCCCCTATGTTGTGATCTTCCCTGTTGATTACAGTTTGTTGATTATTTTCATCTGGTACTTCTATTTAATTAGTCTTAGAGTGATTCACTCTTTTTCACCTTTCCAATTGTTCTTCTCCTTTTTCAATATTTTCTGGCAGCCTGGTTTCAAAGTTTCATTTTAATTTTTTTAATGTTTATTTATTTTTGAGAGAGGGAGAGAGACAGAGCATGAGTGGGGAGGGGCAGAGAGGGAGACAAAGAATCCAAGGCAGACTCCAGGCTCTGAGCTGTCAGCATGGAGCCCAACAGGGCTTGAACTTACAAGCCTTGAGATCATGACCTGAGCCGAAGCTGGACGCTTAACCACAAAGCACCAGGCGCCCCTCATTTTAGTTTTATATTCCATTTGAACTTTTCACTGATGTTTCTGTAGCAGTTCTAGGGCCTCTCAGAATTCCTACACATGGTACAGCTATTTTTACACTTCCTAAAATGTTTAAACCTTTTATTAAATAAACATACAGCAGGGCCCATGATGTTTGTAAATACATTCATGCATTGTATTAAGTTCAAAATTGGTGACATATTTTTGTCACTATACATTATAGAAACTCTAAGCCTAATTTCAAAAAATTGAGTAAATAAGCCTCCAGAAAAACCACACAAATTTGTAAACAATCAGTATCTATGTGTCAATTCTCAGTGTCAATATTTAAAAATTAGCATGTGTATTTTGGGAAAGATCACTTACACATTTATTAATTGGAGGTATTTCATAGAATTCTTTCCCAGATGAACCTGGGGAAAATATATCTAAGAACTTTATAGATCTAGATGTATCCCCAAAACTGCAAGGACTGATTTGGGGCTAGGTGCCCAAAGGGGAGTGGAAAAGAACTAGAGCTAGAAAAATAGAGGCAAGATCTCAGGGGACCTTGAATACTAAGTTAGGGAGTTTATGCTTCAACCTTTATTATAGGCAACGAGATTAACTTAAAATAGCTCCAATTTTTACTGCTTATTCTGGTGCCAGAGTAAGTTGTGTATGTTAAATGCTTTACATGCAGTCTCTCATTTAATCCTCATAACTACTCTGTAGGTATTATAACAATCCCCATTTTACAGATTAGGAAACAGATTCAGAGAGGTTAAGCATCCTGGCTCTAGGAAACATAGATACCCAGTGTTGGGGCAGAAATTCAAAACAGGCTCTAACTCCAAAGCCCTTCTCTAAACCAGAGGGAAGTGAGAGTAGATTTATGTTTTACAAAGATCACTGTGATGGAAGTATGTGAACGGACTGTAGAAAGACAAGTCTAAAGGTGAGGAGACCAAAGACAATGCTGTTGCAGTACTCTAGAACTGTTAGGCCCTATTAAGGTGGCTGTTCCTTAACCACCAGAGTTATGCAGATGAGTGACACGGTCGGAGAGGTTATTTAGACAATTCCTCTGGAATTCTTGTTAAGAATGGATTCGAGAAGGCAAGACTAAATAATAAGTTAGGAGGTCGTTTGACTGTCACTCTCAGCCACCGAGATTCCTGTCGAGGAGTCGGGAAATTGTCGCACCCTAAGTCTTCTAGCCTCTTCCATTTGCAGAGCATCTGCACCTCTCCTCACCTCACCTTGACGTCGCTCTATCCAGTATCTAGGAAGTGCGCTCTAGGAAGTGGGATTTTATGTACTTTTTGTAGGTCGTGGAATGAGCCAGGACAGAAGCGCCAGCGGTGGCGGCAGTCGCCGGCGGGGGTGGGGCGCATGCGCGCGGTTGCTAGGCGACGGCAGCCTGGGCGCAGTTGCTCTAAAGGCGCTGGGGTTGTGTGTGTAGGCAGCGGCGCCAGAGGAGGAGCACAAGGATGCAGCTGCGACCGCGGCCCGGAGAGGGAGCCGCCGCTGCTCTGTGGCCGCGGGGACTGAGGGACGGGAATCAGGCCTGGGGGTCGGGTCTCTGAGGGGGCCGGGGGCGGCGGTCCCGCCTGAGCTCTGGCCTAGTATCCCAGGAAGGTACTGGCCGCTGGGCGAGGGCCTCTTCCCCAGTGCCTCCTCTGGCTCCTCCACGTCGATGGTGGTGAAGTTGGCGCCAGGGAGCGCAAGGCACCAGGCTGCCTCCTTTGCACCCAGCTCCTCCTGGGGCGCATCTCTGGCCCCGGCTCACGGACACCTGCGCCGCCATCTCCTCTCGCCCGCTGAGCCCACCCCTGGCGGCGGGCGGGGGAGGGGCTCCTTTGCAGGGGCTTTGTCCAGCAGGGCGACGACGGGGACCATAGGAGAGTAGGGGTGAGTAGTGGCACCGCACTCGCCAGGTGCTGGGACGCCTTTCTGGCCTCCGGGGCTCTGGGAGACGACCAACGCGCTGCTTTCTCCTGCAGAAGCTTCTAACGCCTCTCTTACATCTGCTCGCTGCTCCCTATTTCCTTCGAGGTAGTTTTTCTTCTAAAAATCACCACTCTCTGGTCTCAATCTCGGCATCCAGAAATGAGTGTCTTAGGCCTAGCTTTGCTTCCTAGGTGCTATAAATGCTTATAATTCTACGTACAATCACGCAGCTTGGTCTCTGATTCCGGGACAGACTTTCCCAATACCGTTCTCACCCCTTTTCCCTCGCTCTTGCTCTCCAAAAGCTCAGTCAGACCGGAGGCTTCTTAAGAGGCATTTCTCAGACTGCTGTCTCTCCATGCCTCAAAGCTTTTGAATGGCAGATGGCCTGGCCCCTTTTTAGTTTTCTTGATACTGCTGTGCTGACAGCTTCTGAAAGCCGCGTTCCTGGCTTCTGTCTCCTGACGTATAAAGAGTTAGAAGTCAGTACTTACGTTAAATAATAATAATAAAACTAGCAAACACACACACACCACTTGACTTCCAAAGTGGCATCAAATTTGAAGAGAAGTAGACAGTGACTGATTGATAACAGGGAAACAGGTTTTATGAAATAACTACTCTTCATTCAGAATGACATAACTTCCTTTTTAGTAAATGTGATGAAACCTGAAATGTCCCTAGTAAAAGCAAGGATGTGTTATGATCTATCTGTTCTTCCTGGGCTTTCCTGCAATTGAGAATAGTTGCTTCCCAAAAACATGGCCATGAGGGACCTGAAGTGGTGTTTTGGACAGGATGATTAGATGAGGATCTAAAGTTGTAAGGTGCTTTTTTAAAATTAGCATTATTATCTTTGAGTAGTGAAGTTATTTCTTTAAAAGCAAATGGCTGAAAAAAATCACAGTTCACACTTGATCCTTTCTAAAAGTGGAATGAATTTAGATCAACTAGTAATTTTGATTTTAAGGTACTTTCATGCACAATGAAAGATGGGTTCCTTGTTTTATTTGGTTCTCTTCCCTCCCTACCAGTTTTTAAGTTATTTCATGTTTCTTTTATTAAAAAAAGAAGAAAGAATTAAAAAAAGAAGTGCAGTATTAAAAAAACAAAATTCAGTTTTGGGCAAATGCTTTTAGGCTAAAAGATTTTAAAAAGGATATACATGCCATTTGTGATTAAATAACTTTAGCTAGGGAATCAGTCAAGACTTGATAGTTTTAGGTAAAATGTAGCTTTCATGTTGTTTGAGGTTCTTTAGATATGGTTTAAAGCACAGTATAATTCTAGTATCACTACAAAGTAATCTTGGGGCTCAGGGAGTATTTTATGTTGTTGTTGTTGTTGTTGGTGGTGGTGGTGGTGGTGAATTGTCAATTGTCATGCTTCTAGTTGCTAGACTCCAAAGTTAGAGATGTTATGTTTTGGAAAAGCTCTTGATCAAGTCAAGTCTGAACTATGAAATAAAATGTACTATGTGGATACTTGCTGTTCATTTCACACACTTTTAGAACCAAGCAGTAATTTGGATCCAATTTAGAATTTGATTTTAGTGAATATGGTTATAATGCTGCCACATACTCAAGAGCATTTACCTAGAGTGTCATAAACACATTATAAGATAATATTAATAGTTAATTTTACAAGTACAACAAAGCACTTAGCCAGTGAACTCTGGAAAGAATTAGGTTTTTTTTTTTAATTAATTGATTTTCAACATGTTTTCTTTTTCCCTAGCTTCACTGAGTGTCCATTACTATACTAGTTACTGTGGAGAATAGTACAGTAATAGGCCCCAGGAGAAAAGTTGCTTACCTGTTGTTGAAAGAAAAAAATATGTATGTGGTCATGGTCAACAGTTGGAACACACTGTAGTACAGAATAAGAAATAAAATAATTATAGGGTAGGGGCGCCTGGGTGGCGCAGTCGGTTAAGCGTCCGACTTCAGCCAGGTCACGATCTCGCGGTCCGTGAGTTCGAGCCCCGCGTCGGGCTCTGGGCTGATGGCTCGGAGCCTGGAGCCTGTTTCCGATTCTGTGTCTCCCTCTCTCTCTGCCCCTCCCCTCTCTCTGTCCCAAAAATAAATAAACGTTGAAAAAAAATTAAAAAAAAAAAGAATATGGTTTAAAATAATTAGAGGGTAAAATAAGAGCTTTGGAGGCTGGCATTTGTCTAAGAAGGCTTTATAGAGAAAGTCAAACTTTATTTGATTCTTTATAGAATTATAGATTTTGTTGGAAGGTGGCAGAGTCAGCATAGAATGAACTGAGGCACTTGATTTTCTAATCTTCCTAAATATTCCTCTCATGGATAAGCCTAAAGGGCACTATCAGTGGCAATTAACTCCTTTGTAGTGGGCATAGTGTTTAATGATAAATTATATATTAAATCAATAAATTAATATTAAATAATTTGTCAAATGTTCATTATAGAAGTCAGACTTCAAATAAACATTCTATTTCTTTGGGCAAGTGAAAATTTTTTCTAAGCAGATATAGATAGAGTGTTAAGTTCACATATTATCACCTGTATGTTTTCACTATCTCCTAAAGCAGTTATAATCTAAGTATTTTTATAAGACTTATATTATTATTACAACTTTAGATTAATAGTATTTTCCAAAGACTATTTCTTAATTAGGTAAATTGGGAAATTCTATAAGCAACATTAATTTTGGTCTATGAAGTATATGATAGCTTAGTTTTTAGTACTGCTAACTAGTATTGCTATTTCTATTATTTTCTGAAAACAAAGGGAGATATGCCAGAGTCCTACAAATTGATATCTGTCAAAGTTCTAATATAATGCTACTAATAGCATTGTGTTAATAATTGTGTTAATAATTGGCAACTAGCCTCAGTGTTTAAACTGGAATTACAAACCTTTACAAAACTTATTTTAGTGCTTTTCTAACAACTTTCCACTGTGTTGAGAATTAGTTACATGAGTTCTTGGTTTTAGTCAACCACTGTAAGTTGCTGTTTGTATATAGAAAAATAACAATAAGAAAGTGTGCTATAATTATTATGTCAAAAGAGAGTATGCCCCCCAACAGAAAGCCAAAGAATTTTTGAGTTAATTTACAGATTTACCCTAGGGAACAATATTCCAAAACTTGAAAAATGTTTGAGACTTCTATATACCACCTTATACCTTTCATGTAGTATCTTTGCTGCTAGCAATAGTCTTCTTTGATTATAGTTATTACTAATGAATGTTAATTCACAGTAGATAATAGTTTTGACAAATATAATTGTTGTTTTGAGCATCCTCTGCTTAGAATGTCAGCTATTAGCTAAATAAATAAATTATTTGAGAACAGAATAGTCCCTACAGACATACCGAATGAATATTGGATCATTGGAAATTAACTAGTTGATTAGTCTCCTTTGCTAAGCAAGTGTTGCTCATTTCTGTCCTTAGTTGATTAGGTTGGTATCAATAGGGTAATTTTTTTGGAAAGAAAACTGGTGAATTTAAATGTTGGGGAAACTGCTGCGAAAATTAAAATTAGTTTGTATGTCGTGTTCTATGTACTATGATGATTTAAGGCAGGTAAACATCTTAGGTAAACTGCTAAATCTCAGTGGTGGCTGCATGTGAAATAGGGTAAAGAATTGTCAGTTTCTATTACTATATACTAGAAATCTCTCAATATATGTGTCATATTTGAGTCTGGAGGTAGAGCAGCATTACACTGAGTACCAAAGATGTATCCATAAGTTATAATTTTCTTTAAATATGTAGTTTTAAAAGTGTCATATTTTTTCAAATATTTTTTCAATATTTATTTTTGAAAGAGAGTGCAAGCAAGGGAGGGGCAGAGGGCGAGGGAGGCACAGAATCTGAAGCAGGCTCCAGGCTCTGAGCTGTCAGCACAGAGCCTGACACAGGGCTCAAACCCATGCATGGTGAGAACATGACCTGAGCCGAAGTCGGATGCCTAACTGACTGAGCCACCCAGGCACCCCTTTTTCATATTTTTTAATGTTTATTTATTTTTCAGATTGAGAGAGAGAGAGAGAGCATGAGTGGGGGAGGAGCAGAGAGAGAGGGGGAGACACAGAATCTGAAGCAGGCTCCAGGCTTGGAGCTGTCAGCACAGAGCCTGATGCAGGGCTCAAACTCACGAACCTGGAGATCATGACCTAAGCTGAAGTTGGATGCTTAACCAACTGAGCCACCCAGGCTCCCCAAAAGTGTTATTATATTCTTAAGTATGATATTTATTATGGCAATGGATTGAAAAATTTCCCAGATGAGCACATCTCTAGATTTTATCATGGAAGCTTATGGGAATCTTTTCCACAAAGTGAAAAATACTAACAGCCAATTCAATGCAGGAAGAAAAGTGGAGAGTAGAATTCTTTCTTAAAGAATGGTACCTATAAACAAAATAAAACAAAACATTCATATATAAGTTCTAAAGTAATATTCACAAGAACTTACACACAATTATTGTTTTCTTAATATCACATCTTATATTATAAATTGTTAACTGTCTTTGGACTGTTGGCACCCAAAAGTTCCCCTGTGGTCTGATTCATTCCTTTTTTCTTTTTTTTATAAATTTTTTTTTCAACGTTTATTTATTTTTTTGGGATAGAGAGAGACAGAGCATGAACGGGGGAGGGGCAGAGAGAGAAGGAGACACAGAATGGGAAACAGGCTCCAGGCTCTGAGCCATCAGCCCAGAGCCTGACGCGGGGCTCGAACTCACGGACCGCGACATCGTGACCTGGCTGAAGTCGGACGCTTAACCGACTGCGCCACCCAGGCGCCCCACATTCCTTTTTTCTTAATAACAAATGCATCTCAGGTATTTGATGGTGAGATTTCATTACTGAAATGCAAACTTTTTGTAGTAGCTTTTAAAATGCGATATATATTAACTGAAAACCTGAAGTTGAATTTTGAAATGATTCATAATGAGGAAAATGGATATTTTTAAACAGTCTTCACTAAAGCTATTGTACATTAAGTTGTTAGTATCTCCATAACCTTTCAAATCCCTAAATTATATAGTTGGCTCATTATGTTCACTTTCTGTACCTCATTTCCACTTTTCCTAACAAATATGGATATTGGTTTGTTCTCACTGGTACTTTTGAGCTACTTCTGTGACCCCCTAAATGAATTTTACAAAATACATTTATATTATTAAAAAAGTTATTTAAGAGGAGCACCTGGGTGACTCAGTCAGTTGAGCATCCAACTTCAGCTCAGGTCAAGATCTTGTGGTCTGTGAGTTCAAGCCCCACATCAGGTTTGTCGCTATCAGCACAGAGCCTGCTTCAGATCCTCTGTCCACCCCCTCTCTGCCCCTCCCGTGCTTGTGCTCTCTTAAAATAAAATATATATATATATATATATATATATATATATATATATATATATATGTGTGTATATATATATATATATA
>NW_024420241.1:653115-681350 GCF_014898765.1 Herpailurus yagouaroundi | reverse complement strand
ATATATATATATATATAGTTATTTAGGAAAGATTTCCTGTCATAGTCAAGAAGCTGAATCCATACCAGATAAACTGCATTTGAAACTGGGTGATTTGACTGGAAGTAGTGACAAGAAGATGACTAAAGCAAATTCTTTGAAAATACTGTGTCTAACTTAGGCAATTTTTTTAATTACTAGATTCAAAAATAATTTCTGTTTTTCTTTCAAATTGAAAATCAGTTGATAGGTGTGACATAAGTAGTAAGTTTAATTCCAGAGATCATATATAAGCCATTCTTATTACTTATTAGTTGCTCCTTGACCTTTGATGGGCATTTAATTGTTCTTGTTGAGTTTAATTTCTAAATGTGCACACAGGTCCTTATATTCCTTTTCTCTTCCTGTGTACTTTCAAGGCTATAATTACTGACCAGGTGTTTTTGCTTATTAGCAATAGACTTAATTATCATGGATTGTACTGGTTTTGCTGCCAAATTTGTTTAGATACCTGTGATTCCATAGAAGAAGAGGAAAAGTAGGGGTATAAGAAAAATGGATATTAGATTTACATATTTAATTTTTTTTCTTAATTTGCAATAACTTCAGTAGGATAGGTATAAAATTGTTGAAGTTTTGAGGCACCTGGGTGGCTTAGTTGGTTAAGTGTCTGACTCTAGATTTTGGTTTAGGTCATGATCTCACAGTTTGTGAATTTGAGCCCCACATTGCCTCCGCTATGGCAGTGTGGAGCCTGCTTAGGATTCTCTCTCTCTCTCTCTCTCTCTCTCTCTCTCTCTCTCCCTCCCTCCCTCCCTCCCTCCCTCTCTCTCTCTCTCTCTCTCTCCCTCCCTCCCTCCCTCCCTCTCCCTCCCTCTCTGCCCCTCCTCAGCTCACCCTCTCTCTCAAAGTAAATAAAAATAAACGTAAAAAATGGTTGAAGTTTTGTATTTTAGAATATTTTTTATGTACTGCAGTTTTTATGACTTCCTTGTATATGTTGTAACCAGAACTAGGTTAACAAAGTATAAAAAAAATAACTCTTAAGGATCTTGCTTTAATAAATATATGAGAATGATTTTTAGTTAGTATATCTATGAATTATATGTAAAGAAATATTTCTAAGGTATTAAAATGTGCCTGGAAGCACGTATTTTCTCTACTATCTTGTTTACACTATTAATTTGCTTAGCAAACTCTTTGTTAATAAGTAATACTAAGGTCAATTTAATCTCAGCCCCTGTTTGAATTATCTCAAGTTTTAGATCAGTGGGGTCCAAATGATAGTACAACAAAATTTCCTTAATTCAGGCTCGACTAATCAAAATTTGTTACAGCCTGGATATAATAATTATGCTAAAAAATATATTGCTGTAGAGTGCCAAACCCATGCTGGTGTTCTCCATGGGAGAAGCAGGCAGAGCCCTACCAGAGGTTAGGAAATGTCAGAGCTTCTTTGCTGGCTGTGAAAGTGTTGCCAGGTGAACTGGGGAGACCCCAGGCCCTGAGGCCTTGATCTAGCCTGTTCTAAAGATGGTGCCAAAGGCTCTTGGTCTTGTCAGGAGAAAGAATTCAAGGACAGACACAACATAGTGGATGATGGACACAGGTGGGAAAGTTTATTAAAGGAAAAGTGCACTCTCAATATGTGAGAGTGGGTGAGCTCGAGAGAGGATGAGAACTGCAACTTGAGGTTTAGGTTTCCATCTTTTCTGCAGTTGTTAACAAGGTAGTGGAATATTCATTACTTGGGGAGGGGATTTTTCTTGGAAGCAGGGTTTCAGAGTTTTTCTTATTTGGTTAGGAGTGGGTCTACTTGTCAGCCATCTTGGGCCTGTCTGGTTTGATCCAGCTTCTTGTGGCTTTGTTTTGGAGTGCTGCCAGAATAGTCCTCTGACTTTCCAGATAGCTGGCCATAGCTTCCTCTTTGCTGGCCCCCAGGCCTCCTGTTTGAACCTAATCGCCGCTAACAAAAGCAGTTTGAATTATTTTTATTGAATTAAAATAAGTGAATTAAGGTAGAAACCACTAAATTTTATGTATTTAAAAATGTCTCTTGGGGTGCCTGGGTGGCTGCCAGTTGGTTGAGAAGCCTACTCTTGATTTCTGCTCAGGTCGTGATCCCAGGGTTGTGGGATCAAGCCCCACATCAGGCTCTGTGTTGACCATGGAGCCTGCTTAATATTCATTCTCTCTCTCTCTCTCTCTCTCTCTCTCTCCCTCCCTCTCTCTCTCTCCCTTTGCCTCTGTCCCCCCAAAATAAAAAAAAGAAAAAACACTGTCTACTAAGTGCTGTGTTGAGCATATGAGGATTTGTTTATTAATTACATTGGGCTGTTGACAAGAAAAGAGTTTGAACATCAGTTAATAGTGTAAGCAAAATTGGTACAATAGTTATGATGAACTGCTCTCAGATGTTTTAAAAACTGTAGTAGCAATATTATTTGCATATAAATTCTGTGCACTTAAATTCTTATCATTTCTTCAGAGTAAGAAAGTGAAGTAAGTGCATTTAAAGTTACACTCAGTAGTCTTAATATGTTAATGGTGTTCCAACAGCTCTGAAAGTAGTAAAACTTTAGGACCTCCTTTTCGCTAGTTTTGAATTAATAATCATATAATGCATGCATGCATATTGATATAGCTTTGTTCCATTTATGTGATGATACAAAAAGTTGTAAAAACCAGCATTACTGATATCATGGGATGAAATTCTTCTAACAAGAAACCAAAATAAAAGTGAAAGTTAACCAAGACAGAGCACAACTACACCTAATGATAGGGTTGCTAGAGGCTTGTTATTTACTACTGATGGTCTTTGGGGAGGGGAAAAACTAGTTCTTTGTTTCATGCCTTTTACAGTAATGATAATTTGCCTCTACTGTGCAACTCATTGCTCTCCACTGATAGATTTTAGGAGTAAGAGCAAAGGAAGCAATAACACAGAGGTTATTAGATCAACTTGAATAAAAATTTAGCTCCCTGGAAGTTTTAACTAATTAGAACTCTCCATCTCCCACCCCCTTTGCTATTATAGATGAGAGGAAAAGAGACTATTTATGTAACACTTTTCTCATAGCTAAACGTACAATGCAAAATAGGAATTAGTGAACTCTAATTCTTAGTCTTTGCTAACAGAGGGGAGCTGAAACTTAGAAAATATTTAAAATCAATTGATTTAGGAAGAAAATTTTTATGTTTGCATTTGAATATGAATGTTTCTAATCTAGGTAGTCCCAGAGACTCAGTTAACTAAAGGCTACTGAATGAAATATCTTGCTTAATGAATTTTCTAATTAATGATTAATCTAAGTATGCAATGAAACTGAGGCAAGGATGCTTTGCATAAGATGTCTCTAACTTTGTGTACAGTTTTTTGTTGTTGTTGACCACTGACCCAATTGTGTCTGTTTTAATTAAGTTTTTTTTGTTGCAAATAATAAAGGTCTAATTCAAACTAAATGAGAACAAAATAGGACTTTATATTAAAGATATGAGCGATTCTCAAGGAACCCAAGGGCAGAGAGTATAATCCAGGCACATGAGAAAGTATAACTAGGAATGAGAAGCCGTCAATGGCTAAGGGAGCTTTCCTCTTTCTTTCTCTCCTCCTTTCCCATCCCTGGGGCCTTTGGGTCTGTTTTTCTTTGTTTCTTTCTACCCAAGAGCTCCCAGGTTTTACATTCTAAATTCAGGCAACCAGCAAAGACTGCATTTCTGAATCCCCAATTTCCAATTCTGATTGACCCAGTTTGGACCAGATGTCAGCCCAGGATTTGATTATCTATGGCTGGGTTCGAAAGATCATGTGGTATAAATATGGTTATTAGGCCCCAAACCTAAGTGAGGGGACATAAAGTTCTTACAGAAAGGGAGGTGGTGGGATGAAAAGAACATCAAATGCTGTCTGCCATTAAGTATAATCAGAAATAGAACACATTTGCCTGTGCCTCTCTGCTTATCTTCATGCATTAAACAAGAATGAAGGTCAGATAGCATATTATCTAGTCTTATATTAAGGACTATCAACCTAAGGCCCAGAGATATTTTAAAAATTATTGAGGGTCACATGAAAAACTGTTACTGGAATCCTAACCTTGTGGTTTCTAGTCTTCCTAACTGCTAATAAGCAAGTAAGCAGAATATCTAATAAAATGTTAACATACTTTAAAAGAGATATCATAAAATATAAAGTAATCTTGATGAATATTTTTGTCTAAGCAAAGTAAATATAGAGGAAAAGCAACATCATTTTCCCATGTTATTACAACGAAGCAGAGGTCTGTGGATAATGGCCATTATTTTCAAAAGTAAATTAAAAAAAATTTTTTTTTTACTTTTATTTATTTTTGAGACAGAGAGAGACAGAGCATGAACGGGGGAGGGGCAGAGAGAGAGGGAGACACAGAATCGGAAGCAGGCTCCAGGCTCCGAGCCATCAGCCCAGAGCCCCACGCGGGGCTTGAACTCACAGACAGCGAGATCGTGACCTGAGCTGAAGTCGGACACTCAACCGACGGAGCCACCCAGGCGCCCCTCAAAAGTAAATTTTTAAAAGAATATAAAAACATAAAAACAGAGGGTGATTTTGAAGAACAAATAATTGGTCTATATGACTTAATGTTGCTAGGCTTAAAGAAGGAGTCATGTAAATATGATATTTTGGCTACTGAGAAACACAGATTATAAACTGAATCTGTTTTCCCCTTTTGACCTGTGCATTCATTCAGTTTTTATTTATTGAATGTCTGCTATGTGCTGAGCCCTATTTTAGGCACTGAGGATACAGTGATGAACAGAACAAAGTTCCTGCACTCAGGGAGTTTGCATTGTAGAGACCAATGCAGGCAATGAACAACAAAATAGTAAAGAACATATAATGTCAAATAGTGATAAGGGCTATAAGTCTAATAAACCAAGATAATGGGATAAAGAATTATATAAGTGGTGCTACTTTAGGTAACAGTGGTCAAGGAAGGTGTCTCTGATGAGGTGACATTGAACAGAGATTGGAATGAAACAAGGGAACAAGGTATCTGAATATCCAGTAGAAGAGTATTTGAGGCAGAGAGAATAGCAAATGTAAAGGCCTTGAGGTGGGAATCTGCTTGGCCTATTTATGAAACAATAAGGAGGCCAATTTATAGAGCAAGGGAGACAGTGGTAGAAAATGTCAGAGATGTATTCAGAAACCAAATCATGTAGGCCTTTTAGGACAAAATAGGAGTTTTGGATTTTACTCTTTGTATTGCAAAGGCATTGGGAGGTTTGGAGAATAAGAACTTGATTTGATTTATATGTAGAGAATATTCTGGCTGTTGTGTGGAGAATAAACTTCAAGAGGAAAAGAGAAGAAGCAGGGAGACCAGGGAAGAGAACGTTATAGTAACCCAGGCAAGAAAATGCTTGAGTTAAGGTGGTAGTAGTGAGGGAAGTAAAAAGTAGTTATATTCTGAAGGCACACATACACATACATAAATACATATGTATGATTTTTGAAATAATTTTAGATTCATAGGAAGTTGCAATAAATGTACAGAGAGAGCCTGTATAACTTTCACCTGGCTTCCCTCAATGTTATGGTACATAACTATAGTACAATATCAAAACCCAGAAAATTGACATTGATCTTACTTAGATTTCCCACTTATATAAATAGTTATGTATGTATGTGTATATCTACTTTGATGTAATCACCACCACATCAAGATACTTCACTGTACCATCACAAGGCTCTCTCATTCTATTTATAAAGCCATACTCACCTCCTTTGTCCTCTTCCCTTACCTCTTACCTCTAATCTCTTCTCTGTCCCTATAATTATGTTATTTCATGAATGTTGTGTAATGTTCCTCTTTATCCCTTGTAATTTTCTTTGCTCTGAAATGTACTTTATGGGAAAGTGATTTTTTTTCCTCCAAAGTTTTATTTAAATTCTAGTTAGTTAGCATATAGTGTAATATTCATTTCAAGAGTAGAATTTAGTGATTCATCACTTACATATAATACCCAGTGCTCATCATAACAAGTGCCCTCCTTAGTACCCATCCCTCATTCCCCACTGACCTCCCTCCATCAATCCTCAGTTTGTTCTTTACAGTTAAGAGTCTCTTATGGTTTGCTTCTCTCTCTTTCTTTTTTATGGGAAAGTAATTTATTTATTTATTTATTTTTCAATATATGAAGTTTATTGTCAAATTGGTTTCCATACAACACCCAGTGCTCATCCCAAAAGGTGCCCTCCTCAATACCCATCACTGACCCTCCACTCCCTCCCACCCCCCATCAACCCTCTGTTCTCAGTTTTAAGAGTCTCTTATGCTTTGGCTCTCTTCCACTCTAACCTCTTTTTTTTTCTTCCCCTCCCCCATGGGTTTCTGTTAAGTTTCTCAGGATCCACATAAGAGTGAAAACATATGGTATCTGTCTTTCTCTGTATGGCTTATTTCACTTAGCATCACACTCTCCAGTTCCATCCATGTTGCTACAAAGGGCCATATTTCATTCTTTCTCATTGCCACGTAGTACTCCATTGTGTATATAAACCACAATTTTTTTATCCATTCATCAGTTGGTGGACATTTAGGCTCTTTTCATAATTTGGCTATTGTTGAAAGTGCTGCTATGAACATTGGGGTACAAGTGCCCCTATGCATCAGTACTCCTGTATTCCTTGGGTAAATTCCTAGCAGTGCTATTGCTGGGTCATAGGGTAGGTCTATTTTTAATTTTTTGAGGAACCTCCACACTGTTTTCCAGAGTGGCTGCACCAATTTGCATTCCCACCAACAGTGCAAGAGGGTTCCTGTTTCTCCACATCCTCTCCAGCATCTATAGTCTCCTGATTTGTTCATTTTGGCCACTTTGACTGGCATGAGGTGATATCTGAGTGTAGTTTTGATTTGTATTTCCCTGATGAGGAGCGACGTTGAACATCTTTTCATGTGCCTGTTGGCCATCTGGATATCTTCTTTAGAGAAGTGTCTATTCATGTTTTCTGCCCATTTCTTCACTGGGTTATTTTTTTTGGGGGGGTGTGGAGTTTGGTGAGCTCTTTATAGATTTTGGATACTAGCCCTTTGTCCGATATGTCATTTGCAAATATCTTTGTGGGAAAGTAATTTTTAAAAAAAATTTTTTAACGTTTATTTGTTTTTGAGACAGAGACAGAGCATGAACAGGGGAGGGGCAGAGAGAGAGGGAGACAGAGAATCTGAAACAGGCTCCAGGCTCTGAGCTGTCAGCACAGGGCCCGACGCGGGGCTCGAACTCACAGACCGCGAGATCACGACCTGGGCCGAAGTCAGACGCTTAACTGACCGAGCCACCCCGGCGCCCCTGTGGGAAAGTAATTTTTTAAAAAAATCTATGTATATCTATGTACATCTTTTTTTTTTCCCCTATCCATTTGCTTTTAGTCTACACATGTCTTTATGTTTGAAGTAAATTTCTTGTATACAGCATATACTGGACCATATTGGTTTTATCTACCATGCCAATCTCTGTCTTTTAATTGGTGGATTTGGACTATTTACATATTAGAATAATTATTGATATGTTAGGGCTGTCTTCCAAATTTTTAAAAGTTTTTTTTTAAGTTTATTTATTTATTTTTGAGAGAGAGAAAGAGAGAGAAGCAGAGAGAGAGGGAGACAGAAAATCCCAAGCAGGCTCCACTCAGTCAGCACAGAGCCTGATGCAGGGCTCTAACTCATGAGTTGTGAGATCATGACCTGAGCCGAAACCAAGAGTTGGTTGTTAAAGCGACTGAGCCACCCAGGCACCCCTCCAATTTTTTTTTATTGTGGTAAAAACATATGAAACCTACCTTTTTTTAAAATTTATTTTTGAGTGAGAGAGCTCTAGTGGGGGAGGGGAAGAGAGAGAGGGTGACTGAGAATCAGAAGCAGGCTCTGTGCTGACATCAGCAAACCTGGTGCAGGGCACCAACTTATGAACCCTGAGATCATAATCTGAGCTGAAGTCAGACGCACAAACAACTGAGCCACCCAGGTGCCCTGAGACCTACCTTCTTAACATAAATTTAAGTGTTCAGTAGAGTGTTGTTCCACGAGAGTTCTCCAGAACTTTTTCATCTTGTGTGACAAACTCTATACCCATTGAATAGTAATTCCCCATTTCTCTCGCCCCAAGCCTTTGGCAAATACTATTCAACTTTCTTTTTCTATAAGACTGACTACTTTAGATATCTCATATAAGGGGAGTTATTCAGTATTTGTCCTTCTGTGACTGACTCCTTTCACTTAATGTAATGTCCTCAAGGTATATATGTTGTTGTGCATGTAATAGCATTTCCTTCTTTTTTAAGGCTGAATGATATACAATTGCATATTTCTATCACATTGTCTTTATCCACTCATCTGTCAATGGACATTTAGGTTGTTTCCACACTTTATCTATTGTAAATAATGCTGCAGTGAACGTGGGAGTACAAATATTTCTTGGATATCCTATTTTCAATACTTTTGGATAAATACCCAGAAGTGAGGTTGTTGGATCATGTGGTAGTTTATTTTTTTATTTTTGGGGGGGCTCTAAATACTCTTTTTTCCCCCAAGTTTTTTATAATGATTTTTTAATGTTTATTTTTAATTTTTTAAGAGAGAGAAATCAGGGGAGGGGCAGGGAAAGAGGAGAGAGAGAATCCCAAGCAGGCTCTCTGCTGTCAGCAGAGCCCATGTGGGGATTCAATACCAGGAACTGTGAAATCATGACCTGAGCCGAAATTAAGAGTCAGACGCTCAACCAACTGAGTCACCCAGGCACCTGCCCCAAGTTTTTATTTAAGTTCCAGTTACTTAACATACATTGTAATAATAGTTTCAGGTTTAGAAGTTAGTGATTCAGCACTTACGTACCATACCAGGTGCTCATCACAAGTGCCCTCCTTAATTCCCATCACCTATTAACCCATCCACCACCCACCTCCCCTCCAGTAACCCTCAGTTTGTTCTCTATAGTTAAGAGTCTGTTTCCTGGTTTGTCTCTCTTATTTTCCCCCGTGTTCATCTGTTTTGTTTATTTTTTTTAAGTTTATTTATTTTGAGAGAGAGAGAGAGAGAGCAGGGCAGTGGCAGAGAGAAAGGGAGAGAGAAAATCTAAAGCAGGCTCCTTGTTGTCAGCCTAGAGCCCAATGCTAGGCTCCCTGTCGAGAACAAAGAGGGCTGAATCAAGAGTTGGCCACTTAGCCTACTGAGCCACATGGGCGCCCCCATCTGTTTTGTTTCTTAAATTCCAAATATGAGTGAAATCATATGGTATTTATGTTTCACTGACTGAATTATTTCACTTGGCATAATACTCTCTAGCTCCATCCATGTCATTGCAAAATGCAAGATTTCATTCTATTTTATGGCTGAGTAATATTCCATTGTATATAAATACCACATCTTTAAAAAATTAATTTATTTAAATTCAAGTAGTTAATATGCAGTGTAGCATTGGTTTCAGTAGAGCCCAGTGATTTACCACTTACATATAACATCCAGTGCTCATCCCACCAAGTGCCCTCTTTAATGCCCATCACCCATTCAGCCCATCCCCCCACCCACCTCCCATCCAGCAACTCTCACTTTGTTCTCTGTATTTAAGAGTCTCTTATGGTTTGCCTCCCTTGCTGTTTTTATCTTCGTTTTCCTTCCCTTCCCCTTCTTCATCTGTTCTGTTTCTTAAGTTCCACATATGAGTGAAATGACTTACTCATTTCACTTAGCATAATAACCTCTAGTTCCATCTACGTTGTTGCAGATGTCACTATTTCTTTCTTTCTGATCACCAGGTAATATTCCAGTGTGTGTGTGTGTGTGTGTGTGTGTGTGTGTGTGTGTGTGTGTATTTATCCATTCATCAATCGATGGACATTTGGACTCTTTTCATAAATTGGTTATTGTTGATAGTTATCCTATAAACATAGGGGTGGATGTGCCCCTTTAAATGAGCATTTTTGTATCCTTTAGCTAAATACCCAGTAGTGCAATTGCAGGAAACTCCATACTGTTTTCTAGAGTGTCTGCACCAGTTTGCATTCCCACCAACCGTGCATTCCCACCAACCGTTCCCCTTTCTCTGCATCCTCTCCAATATCTGTTGTTACTGAAGTTGTTAATTTTAGCCATTCTGACCAGTGTGAGGTGATATCTCATTGTGGTATTTCTCTAATGATGAGCAGTGTTGAGCATCTCTTTTTTATGTGTCTGTTAGCCATCTGGATGTCTTCTTTGCTAAAGTGTCTGTTGATGTCTTCTGCCCATTTCTTCATGGATTATTTATTTTTGGGGTGTTGAATTTGGTAAGTTCTTTACACATTTTTGATGCTAATCCTTTATTTGATATGTCATTTGCAAATATCTTCTCCCATTCCATTGGTTGCCTTTTAGTTTTTCTGATTGTTTTCTTTGCTGTGCAGAACCTTTTTATCTTGATGAGGTCCCAATAGTTTGTTTTTGCTTTTATTTTCCTTGCCTCTGGAGACATGGCAAGTAAGAAGTTGCTGCAGCCAAGGTCAAAGAGGTTGCTGCCTGTATTCTCCCGTAGGATTTTGATGGTTTCCTGTCTCACATTTAGGTCTTTCATTCATTTTGACTTTATTTTTGTGTATGGTGTAAGAACATGGTCCAATTTCATTCTTCTGCATGTTGCTGTCCAGTTTTCCCAGCACCATTTGCTGAAGAGACTGTCTTTTTATCCATTGGACATTCTCTTCTGCTTTGTCGAAGATTAGTTTGCCATACATTTGAAGGTAAATTTCTGGGTTCTCAATTCTGTTCCATGAATCTATGGGTCTGTTTTTGTTCCAGTAATGTACTGTCTTGATGATTACACCTTTGTAATACAGTTTAAAGTCTGGAATTATATGCTTCCAGCTTTGGTTTTCTTTTTCAACATTACTTTGGCATGGAAAACCCAAAAGACTCCACCAAAAAAACTGCTAGAACTGATATGTGAATTCAGCAAAGTTACAAGACATAAAATCAATGTACACAAATTGGTTGCATTTCTGTACACCAATAATGAATCAGCCAAAAGAGAAATAAATGAATCAACCCCATTTACAAATGAACCAAAACCATAAAATACCTAGAAATTAACCTATCCAAAGAGGTTATATCTGCATGCTGAAGACTATAGAAAGCTTATTAAAGAGATTGAAGAAGATACTAAGAAATGGAGAATAATTCCATTCTCATGATTGGAAGAATAAATATTGTTAATTGTTTATACTACTGAAAGCAATCTACACATTTAATTCAATCTCTCTCAAAATACCACCAGCATTTTTTTTCCAGAGCTAGAACAAATAATCCTAAAATTTATATGGAAACTTTTAAAAAATTTAAATATTAGTTAACATACAGTGCAATATTTGTTTTCAGATTAGAATTCAGTGACTCATCACCTACATCCAACATCCAGTGCTCAGCACCCATGTAGCCCATCTCCCACCCACTTCCCTCCATCGACCCATAGTTAAGAGTCTCTTATGCTTTGTTTCCCTCTCTTCTTCCCTCCCCTTTTCATATATCCATCTGTTTTTTTTCTTAAATTCCACATATGAGTGAAATTATATGGTATTTATCTGTCTCTGGCTTATTTTGCTTAGCATAGTATGTTATAGCTCCATCCACATTGTTGCAAATGACAAGATTTTGTTCTTTTTGATGGAAGAATAATATTTCATATTATTCCATATCCATATATATACACATATATATGTATACATATATATATCCATATATATATCCATATATATATATCCATATATCTATATCTATCTCTCTATATCTATGTATCTATATATATATCACACCTTCTTTATCCATTCATCAGTTAATGGACATTTGGGATCTTTCCATAATTTGCCTATTGTTGATAATGCTGCTGTAAACATTAGGGTGCATGTATTCCTTTGAATCAGTATTTTTGTATCCTTGGGGTAAATACCTAGTAGTGCATTTCCTGGATCATAGGGTAGTTCGATTTGATTTTTAACTTTTTGAGGAACTTACATACTCTTTTCCAGAGTGGCTGCACCAGTTTGCATTCCCATCAAGAGTGTAAAAGGATTCCCTTTTCTCTTCATCCTTGCCAACACCTGTTATTTCCTGTGTTGTTAATTTTAGTCATTCTGACAGGTGTGAAGTTGTATCTTATCATGGTTTTCATTTGAATGTGTCTGTTTCATTTTCTTTTTATGTGTCTGTTAACCATCTGTATGTCTTCTTTGGAAAAATATCTATTCATGACTGCTGCCAATTTTTTATCTGGGTTATTTGTTTTTTAGTGTCACAGGGTAGTTTAAAAAAAGTTTTGTGGAACTTCCATGCAATTTTCCATACCACCTACACCATTTTACATTTCCACCAACATGGCACAAGGGTTCTAGTTTCTAAACATTCTCACAAATATTTATTTTCTGTTTTTCAATTTGTTTTGTTCTTTTAATACTGGCCATCCTAACTGGTGTGAAGTAATATCTCCTTGTGGGTTTTGTTTGCATTTCCATGATAATTATTGATGTTAACCATATCTTTTAATATACCTGTTGGCGATTTCTATGTCTTCTTTGGAAAAGTGTTTATAATTTCCTTGTTGTTTTTAATTTTTAACATTTATTCATTTTTTGAAATAGAGAGACAGAGACAGAGACAGAGAGAGAGACAGAGCATGAGCATGAGCATGAGCATGAGCATGAGCATGAGCATGGGACGGGCAGAGAGAGAGGTAGGCACAGAATCTGAAGCAGGCTCCAGGCTCTGGGCTGTCAGCACAGAGCCTGACCTGGGGCTAGAACCCATGAACCACGAGATAATGACCTGAGCTGAAGTCAGCCACTTAACCGACTGGTCCATCCAGGTACCCTTTCTTGTTTTTTTAATTTATGTTTTTTTTTTGTTTGTTTTACTATTGCATTGTATAAGTTCCTTACATACTTTTGAAATTAACCCTTTATCAGAAATATAGTTTGCAAATATTTCCCCCATTCCATAGGTTGCCTTTTCACTTCTTTTAAAAAAATATTTATTCATTTATTTTGAGGGAGGGATGGAGGGAGAGAGAGAGAGACAGAGAGAGAGAGAGAATGGGACAGAGAAAAAGAGAGTCCCAAACAGGCTCCATGCTGTCAGTGCAGAGCCCAGTGTGGGGCTTGATCTCATGAACTGTGAGAATATGACCTAAGCTGAAATCAAGAGTTGGACACCCAACCAAATGAGCCACCCAGGCACGCCCCCCACCAATAGGTTGCCTTTTCACTCTTGATTTATTTTTTGTGAGGATGCTTTTTAGTTTTATATACTTATTCCCTTTATCTTTTTTTTGCTATTGTTTCCTGCATTTTTGGTGTCTTATCAAGGAAATGCTTGCTAATATCAATGTCAATAAGCTTTGGTTTTTAATGTTTTCTTCTAGGAGTTATATGGTTTCAGGTCGTACATTTACATTTTTAATCCATTTTGATTTGATTTTTGTGTATGTGTAAAACAAGGGTCAAATTTCATTCCTTTGGATGTGGATATTGTTTTCCAACACTGTTTATTGAGGAGAGTGTTCTTTCCCCATTGTGTATTATTAACATTTTGTTGAATATCAGTTGACTGGAGATGCATGGGTTTATTCCTGCTCTCTCTCTAGTCTTTTCCATAGGTCTATATGTACGTCTTTATGCTAGCAGTATACTGTAGCTTTGTAGTATGTTTTGAAAACAGGAAGTGTAAGGGCCCCAGCTTTGTTCTTTTTGCTCAATATTATTTAGGGTCCTTTTTTATTCCAGTTGAATTTTAAGAGAGAGAGCGAGAGAGCGAGAGCATGTGTGTGTGTGTGTGTGTGTGTGTGTGTGTGTGATCTTTACAATTTTATACACATAAAATCATGTCACTTGTGAGCAGAGATAATTTATTTCACTTATGTTTAGCTTTGCATGTCTTTTAAATTTACTTTACATGCCTAATTGTTCTAGGTAGAAATTAAAGATGGCATAAATAATTGGAAAGACATACCATGTTTTTGGAATGGAATACTTAATATTGTTCAAATGTCCTTGCTACCAAAAGCAAGCTACAGATTCAGTGCAATCCCTATCAAAATCCCAATGCTTTTTTTTTTCAGAAGTAAAGAAAAAGTCCCCAAATTCAGTACTATCTTGAATAAAAGTGGTGTGAGTGGTTATCCTTGCCTTGTTCTGATCTTAGAAGAAAAGGTTTCAAAATTTTTATTGAGTATTATGTTAACCATAGGCTCTTCATAAATGGCCTTTTTTGTGTTAAGGTAATTTCTTTCCATTCCTAATTCATTGAGTGTTATTTTTCATAAAATGGTGTTAAAATTTGTCAAATGCTTTTTCTACATCTATTGAGTTAATCGTATATTTTTTCCTTTGTTCTGATGTGAGGTATCACATTGATTGATTTTTATCTCTTGATCTATCTTTGAATCTCAGGGATAAATTCCACTTTTTCATGGTGTGTGGTCCTTTTAAAGTACTACTGAGTTTGGTTTGCTGGTACTTTGTTAAGAAATTTTAAATCTGTATTCATCAGGGATCTTCTTTCTGTAATTTTCTTTCTTCTAGCATTTTTTTTTTCTGGCTTTGGCATCAGGGTAATGCTGCCCTCATAAAGTGAGTTTGGAAGTCTTTCCTCTTCTAATTTTTTGGAACAGTTTGAAACGGATTGGTGTTAGTTCTTTACTGGTTGGTGGAACTCATCCATGAAACCATCTGGTTCTGAGCTTTTTTTTTGTTGGAACATTTTTGATTACTTATTTTGTCTCCTTACTAGTTATAAATCTGTTTAGTATTTTATTTATTCCTTATTCAGTTTTTGGTAGGTTGTATCTTTCTAGGAATTTATCCATTTCTTCCAGATTATCCAATTTGTTGGCATGTAATTACTCATAGTAGTATCTTATAATCCTTTACGTGACAACAGTTGTTAATATCTCCTCTTGAATTTCTTTTATTTTATTTATTTGAGTCTTCTTTCTGTTTTCCTTAATCTAGCTGATTATTTTTCAATTTTGTTTTCATTTTAAAAGAAGCAACTCGACTTTTTAGAATTTTCTATTTCATTTATTACTGCTCTAATATTTATTATTTCCTTCTGCTAACTTTGGATATGGTTTGTTCTTTTCCTATTTCCTTGAGATGTAAAATTATGCTGATTATTTGAAATCGTTCTTCTTTTTATTTATTTATTTATTTATTTTTTAAATTTTTTTTCAACGTTTTTTACTTATTTTTGGGACAGAGAGAGGCAGAGCATGAACAGGGGAGGGGCAGAGAGAGAGGGAGACACAGAATCGGAAACAGGCTCCAGGCTCCGAGCCACCAGCCCAGAGCCTGACGCGGGGCTCGAACTCACGGACCGCGAGATCGTGACCTGGCTGAAGTCGGACACTTAACCGACTGCGCCACCCAGGCGCCCCTCGTTCTTCTTTTTAAATGTAGGTGTGTACTACTATACACTTAGTATGGTGTTTGCTACATTTTACATGTTTTGATATGTTGCATTTTCATTTTTATTTATCTCAAGCTATTTTCTTATTCTCCTTTTTCATTCTTATAATAGTCTTTATCAAAGATTGTTATTGAAATAAAATAGGTATATAACACTGTGTATGTTTCAGCATTTCAACATATTGACTTGATATATTTGTTATGTTGCAATGATTACTACCATAGAGTTATTTAACACCTTCATCATGTTTTATAATTATTTTTTTGGTGGTGGGCATAATTTAGATCTAGTCTGTTAGCAACTTTGAAACTTATAATGCAATGTCATTGACTATAATCACTATGCTGTATATTAGCTTCACCAGGATTTATTTATCTACTAGTTTCCAGTGTTTACCCTTAAACAATTTATCCCAAATTCCCCTAGCCTCTGGTAACCATTATTTTACTCTATTTCCTTGAGTTAAGCTTTTTTTTAGATTTCAAATATACATGATACCATACAGTATTTGTCTTTTTGTCTGACATATCTCAGCATAATGTCCTCAAGGTCCATTCATCTTGTCACAAATGGAACTCTCTCCTTCCTTCTCATGGTTGATTAGTATTCATATATGTTCATATCCATTCATTTACTGACAGGAACTTAGGTTGTTTCCATATCTTGGCTATTGTGAATAATATTGAAAAAACATAGGAGTGTGTGTGTGTGTGTGTGTGTGTGTGTGTGTGTGTGTGTGTGTATCTTTTCAGACTCCCATTTTCATATTCTTTGGATGTTTACCCAGAGTAAAATTACTGGATTGTATGGTAGTTCTATTTTTACTTTTTTGGGGAACCTTCATACTATTTTCTATAGTGGCTGAACCAACTTACATTCCCATCTATACTGTAAAAGTGTTCCCTTTTTTCTACATCTTCACTAACACTTTTCCTCTCTTGTCTTCTTGATGGTGGCCATTCTATCAGATGTGAGGTGATGACTTGTGTTGGTTGTGATTTGCATTTTTCTGATGATTCGTTAACTTCTCTGGCAATTTTTATTTTAAAAATAATTTTTTTAATGTTTATTTATTTTTGAGAGACAGAGCATGAGCAGGGGAGGGGCAGAGAGAGAAGGAGACAGAGAATCTGAAGCAGGCTCCAGGCTCTGAGCTGTCAGCACCGAGAGTGATGCAGGGCTTGAACTCATAGACTGAGAGTTCATGACTGGAGCCGAAGTTGGACGCTCAACTGACTGAGCCCCTCTCTGGCCATTTTTAAATTGAATTATTTGTTTTTCTGTTATGAATTGGATTAGTATTTTATATATTTTGGTTGTTAACTCCTTGTCTGATATATGGTTTGCAAATATTTTCTACCATCCCATAGGCTGCAGTTTCATTTTTTTCATTGTTTATATTTTTTAATTTTTAAAAAATAAAAGTTTATTTATATTTGAGAGAGAGAGAGAGACAGAGCGCAAGTGGTGGAGGGACAGAGACAGAGAAGGAGACAGAATCTGAAGCAGGCTCCAGACTCCAAGCTGTCAGCACAGAGCCCGATGTGGGATCTAACTCAGGAACCGTGAGATCATGACCTGAGCTGAGGTCGGACGCTTAAACACCCAGGCGCCCCTTCCCCTAGGAATTTTATAGGATCAAGTCTATGTTTAAGTTTTTAGTCCATTTAAAGTTAATTTTTTTTATTAAAGGATAATTAACATACAGTATTAGTTTCAGGTGTACAATATAATGCTTAACAATTGCATACATTTCTAAGTACTCATCATGATAAGTATACGCTTAACCTCCTTCACTATTTCACCCATTCCTCTACCCACCTCCCTTCTGCAAAACACCAGTTTGTTCTATGTATTTAAGTGTCTGGTTTTTTGTTTTTTGTTTTGTTTTTGGTTTTTTTGGTATCTTTTTTCTTTGCTTGTTAATTTGTTTTGTTTCTTAAATTTTACATGTGAGTGAAATCATATATCATATATCAAATATCATATTTGTCTTTCTTGGACTGACTTATTTCACATAGCATTATACCCTCTAGGTACATCATGTTGTTGCAAATAGCAAGAGCTCATTTTCTTATGGCTGAGTAATATTCCATTGTATATGTATATCACACCTTTACCCATTCATTTGTAGATGGACACTTGGGTTTCTTCCCTATCTTGGTTATTGTAAATAACGTTGCAATAAACATAGGGGTGCGTATACCTTTTTGAATTAGTCTTTTTGTTTTCTTTGGATAAATACCCAGTAGTGGAATTAATTGATCATATAGTAATTTTATTTATAACTTTTTTGGGAACATCCATACTGTTTTCCACAGTGTCTCACAAATTTAAATTATCAACAGTTGTGTGTGAGGGTTATTTTTTCTCAAAATCTTCACCAACACTTGCTGCTTCTTGTGTTTTTGATTTTAGCCATTCTGGCAGGTGTAAGGTGGTAATCTCATTATGGTTTTCTTCACATTTAACTAATTATTAGTGATGTTGAGCACTTTTTCATGTGTTTGTTGGTCATCTCTGTGTCTTCTTTGGAAAAATGTCTTTTCAGGGTTTCTGCCTGTTTTTGAATTAAATTTTTTTTTTTTTTTTTTTTTTTAGAACTTGTATAAGTTCATTACGTATTTTGGATATTAACTCATTGAATATATCATTGCAAATATCATCTCCCACTCAGTACATTGTCTTCTTGTTTGTTGATGATATCCTTAGTTTTTTTATTTTGGTGTAGTCCCAATAGTTTAATTTTGCTTTTCCCTTGCCAGAAGTGAACTCTAGAAAAATGTTTTTATGGCCAAAGTCAAAGAGATTACTGTCTATGTTTTCTACTAGGATTTTTATTCTTTCAGGGCTCACATTTAGGTGTTTAACAATATTTGATTTGTATTTATGTATTATGTAAAAAATAGGTCCATTGTCATTCTTTTTTTTTTAATTTTTTTTTAATGTTTATTTATTTTTGAGACAGAGCATGAATGGGGGAGGGTCAGAGAGAGAGGGAGACACAGAATCTGAAGCAGGCTCCAGGCTCTGAGCTGTCAGCACAGAGCCCGACGTGGGGCTCGAACCCACGAACCGTGAGGTCATGACCTGAGCCGAAGTTGGATGCCCAATCGACTGAGCCACCCAGGTGCCCCCATTGTCATTCTTTTAAATTCAGCTGTCTAGTGTTCCCAAGACCATTTGTTGAATAAGACTCTCTTTTTAGCCTTATATATTCTTCCCTCCTTTGTCTTAGATTAATTAACTATATAAGCATTGGTTTATTTCTAGACTGTCTTATTTCTTCCAGTGATGTGTCTATTTTTGTACCTCTATCATACTGTTTTGATTACTACGGCTTTGTGGTATATCTTGAAATCTGGGATTATGATACATCCAGCATTGTTCTTTTATTTCAAGATCTCATTGGCCGGCCATTCAGGGTCTTTTGTGGTTCTATGCCAATTGTAATATTATTTTTTGTAGTTTTGTGGAAAATCCTGTTGGTATTTTGATAAGGATTGCGTTGAACCTGTAGATTGCTTTGGTAGTGTGGCCATTTTAACAATATTAATTCTTAATCCATGAGTATGGGCTATCTTTCTGTTTGTGTTTTTAATTTCTTTCATCTGTTTTTTATAGTTTTCAGAGTACAGGTCTTTCACCTACTTAGTTATGTTTATTCTTGGATATTTTTTTTGGAGGATGCAGTTGTAAATGGGACTGTTTTCTTAATTTCTCTTTTCTGCTATCTAATTATTAGTGTAGAGAGGTAAAACAGACTTCTGGGTATTATTTTTACTGAATTCATTTATCAGTTCTAGCAGTTTTTTGGTGGTCTGTTGGTTTTTCTATATACAGTACCATGTTATCTGTAAATAGTGAGTTTTATTTCTTCTTACTGATTTGGATACCTTTTATTTCTTTTGTTGTCTGATTGCTGTGGCTAAGATTTCCAGTACTATATTGAATACAAGTGGTGAGACTGGACATACTTGTCTTGTTCCTGCCTAGAAGAAAAGCTTTCAGTTTTTCCCTATTTAGGATGATGTTAGCTGTGGGGTTTTCATATATGGTGTTTATTAGGTTGAAGTATGTTCCCTCTAAATCTATTCAGGAATGGATGTTGTACTTTGTCAAATACTTTTTTCTGCATATATTGAAATGATCATACAATTTTTATCCTTTCTCTTATGAGGTGATGTATCACACTGGTTGATTTGTGAATATGGAACCACCCTTGCAACATAGGAATAAATACCACTATTCCCATGAATGATTTTTTAATGTATTGTTAGATTCTGTTTGCAAGTATTTTGTTGAGTATTTTTGCTTCAATTTTTGTTAGGGATATTGGCCTGTAGTTCTCTTTTTTAGTGGCATCTTTATCTGGTTTTGGTATTAGGGTAATGATGGCCTCATAGAATGAATTGGTAAATTCTATTTTTTTAAATAGTTTTAGAAGCACAGGTATTAATTCATCTTTAAATGTTTGGAAAAATTCGTCTGTGAAGCCATTTGGCCCTGGACTTTGCTGGGTTTTTTTGATTACTGATTCAATTTCTTTGCTTGTTATCAGTGTGTTCAAATTTTCTATTTCTTCCTGATTCAATTTTGTTAGTTTATGTGTTTCTAAGAATTAATCCATTTCTTCTAGGTTGATCCATTTGTTGGCATATAGTTTTTAATTGTACTTCTGTGGTTCAGTTGTTATTTCTCCTCTCATTTGTGATTTTATTAATTTGATTTCTTTCTCTTTTTTCTTAAGTCTGGCTAGACATTTATAATTTTTATTATTTTTTTTCAAAGAACCATCTCCTGGGTTAAGTGATCTTTCCTATTTTTTCATTTCTATTTCATTTATTTCTGTCTAATCTTTATTATTTGCTTTATTATTTGCTTTATTCTGCTGGTTTTAGGTTTTGTCTGTTGTTCTTTTTCTAGCTCTTTTAGGTGTAAGGTTAGGTTGTTTATTTGAGATTTTTCTTGCTTCTTTAAGTAAGCCTGTCTTGCTATAAACTTCTCTTTTGGAACCACTTTTTCTGTATCCCAGAGGTTTTGGACCATTGTGTTTTCGTTTTCATGTATTTCCATGTACTTTTTCATTTCTCCTTTTATTTCCTGGTTGGCTGATTCATTGTGTAGTGGCATATTATTTGACCTCCATATATTTGTGGTCTTTCAAGATTTATTCTTGTCATTGACTTCTTGTATCATAGCGTTGTGGTCTGGAAAGTTGCGAGGTATGAGCTGGATCTTCTTGAATTTGATGAAGCTGGTTTTGTGGGCTAATATGTGATCTACTCTAGAGAATATTCCATTTGCACTTGGAAAGAGTGTATATTCTGCTGTTTTAGCATGGAATGTTCTGAATATATGTGTTGAATCCATCTGTTCCAGTGTGTAATTCAAAGACATTTTTCCTCAGTGATTCTCTGTTTAGATGATTTGTCCATTGATGTAAGTGGGGTATTAAGTAACCTAATATGATTGTATTATTACCAAATAGTTCCTTTATGTTTGTTATTAATTGTTTTATATGTTTGGGTACTGCTATGTTGAATACATCAATATTAAAAATTGTTATGTCTTCTTGTTAGATTGTCTCCTTTATTATTACATAGTGTCTTTCTTTGTCTCTTGGTACAGTCTTAGTTCTAAAGTCTATTTTGTCCAATATAAGTATTGCTACTCTGGCTTTCTTTTGACATCCATTTGCAAAGTAGATGTTTCTTCATCCTCTCATTTTCTTTTTGTTGTTTTTTTAAATATTTGTTTATTTTGAGAGAGAGGAGAGAGAGAGAGAGAGAGGAAGGTGTGAACTGGGGAGTGGGAGGGGCAGAGAGAGAGAGGGAGACACAGAATTCAAAGCAAGCTGCAGACTCTGAGCTGTCAGCACAGAGCCTGATGTGGAGCTCAGACTCACAAGCCTTGAGATCATGACCTGAGCTGAAGTCTGACACTTAACTGACTGAACCACTCAGGCATCCCTCATTTTCAATCTTGCAGCTATCTCTAGGTCTAAAATCAGTCTCTTGTAGAAAGCATATAGATGGGTCTTATTTTTTTTTTTACCCATTCTGTCTTTTGATGGGAATATTTAGTCCATTTACATTCAAAGTAATTGTTGAAAGATATGTATTTCTGGTTATTATTTTTGTTTTGTAGTTATTTCTGGAGATCTTCTCTGATGATTTCTAGTCTTTCATGGTTGGCTGATTTTATTTAGTGATATGTTTGGATTTTTTCTCTTTATTCTTTGCATATTTATTGATGGTTTTTGATATATGGCTATCATTAGGTTTGTATATAACCTCTTCTGAATATAGTAGTGTATATTAAATTGATGGTCATTTACATTTAAATCCATTTTCTACTTTTCTCTCCTCCCCACCTTTTAGGTATGTATTGTCCTATTTTACATCCTTTTATTTTGTGAGTTCCTTCACTGGCTTTTTTTACAGAAATATTCATTTTTACTGCTTCTATGTTTCCTTCCTTTATACTGTCCCTTTTGGTCTTTCCTTTTGACTCAGAGAGTCCCCTTTAATATTTCTTTCAGGGCTGGTTTAGTGGTCATGAGCTACTTTAAATTTGTTTGTCTGGAGGCCCTTTATCTCTCCTTGTATTCTGAATGATAGCCTTACTAGATAGAGTATTTTCAGCTGCAGATTTTAATATATCATGCCACTCCCTTCTGAGATGGAAAGTTTTTACTGACAGATCCCCTGCTATCATTATGGGTTTTCCCTTGTAAGTTACTGTATTCTTTTGTCTCGCTACTTTATTTTTTTTTCTTTTATCACTACATTTGGCAATTGAATTACAATAAATCTTGGTGTAGATTTGCTTTTGTTAATTTTGATGGGGGTTCCATATGCCTCCTGGTCCTGGATATTTCTTTCCTTCCCTAGATTAAGGGAAGTTTTCAGATACTGTTTCTTCAAATAAATTTTCTGGCCCCTTTTCTCTATCTTCTTCTGGGATACCTACAATACAAATTTTGTTATGTTTGATGGAGTCACTGAGTTCCTTAGTCTATTCTCATTTTGCATAATTATTTTGTCTCCCTTTTGTTCAGCTTTATTACTTTCCATTACTCTGTCTTCTAGGTCATTAATTCCCTGTTTCTTCAGCCTGCTGTTCCTTCCATCAGACATGTTTTTTGTTTCATTTATTTACCCCTTTATCTCCTTTGTGTTATGCTTTTTCTCAGTGTTAATGGTCTCACTCATGTCTTTCACTGTTTCAAGTCCAATGAGTATCTTTATAATCATTACTTTAAATTATCAATCAGGTATGTTACTTAAATCTGTTTCTTTTAGATCTCTGGCTGTGGGCTTGTCCTGTTCTTTCTCTTGGGATACATTTCTCTATCTTCTCATTTTGTATAAGTCTCTGTGCCTGTTTCTGTGTGTTAGGAAAGTCAGTTTTGTTTCCTATTCTTGAGGGTAATGGCCTTATGAAGAAGAGGTCCTATAGTGCCCTGCCATGTGATGTCCTCTGTTCTCCAAGGCCTGAGACATTCAGTGGTGTCTCCAATGTGTGCTGCATGTGGTATGACATTTTGTATTGGTTTCTTTATCTTCCAGGTCAGTAGTCTTCAGAGTATCTCTCTGAATGTTTTTGGGCAGTGTTTGGTCCCCAGCCTGAATGAGGTATATTATAACTAGGTGTGCTCTGATCTGTTTGTGAATTGAGACCTGTTGTCACTGCCAGCAGAACCGAGGCACTGCAAAATCCCATGTCAGGAGACACAGTGAGACCAGGGTTTTGGGCCAACCTTACAGAGGAGGGTGCCTGCTCTCCTAGATCTGGGGCAAGCATGACTGGGAAGGGCAGTTCTACCAGAGCACAGGAGGTGGGGCTTGGTGTAAGCAAGTCAGGTAGCAAGTGTCTGCACTGTCCCAGTTTCTGCAGGTGGCCTGTGCTTTTGATGAGGGTTGGGGAAGGAAATGGTGCCTGCCAATTCCTTTTTTCTGGAGGGGTCTCTCCGTGAATCTGCTTCTCTGGGTCATGCACTGAAATGAAAGAATAAACTCCCCACTGTGCACCAGGCACTCATCAGATCGCTGTTTCCATGCTGTATGTCCACAGGTTGTTTGCCTCTCTTCTCTCCAAAAGCAGTACAGTGCCCTCCAGACTCTATTCCATGATTTCCACTGACCTTTAAAACTCCAGACTTTAAGCCTAGCTAGTTGTAGGAACTTACAACATTTGAAATTTGGTCCCTGTCACTTTCCAAGGCAATTGCTATGGGGATTATTTCCCCTGTGCACTTCCTTGTTCTAGTCTGTCTCTTGTCCTTTGACCAAGGCTGTCTCCCCACCACAGTGGCCAAGATCTATTTGTCTCCCAAAGTTCATCTTTGCACTTCTAACTTCTTCAACATGGTCTCTTTTCTATGTTTAGTTGTGGAATTTGTTTTGCCAGGGTTCATGTCAGTTTCTGGGGGTATTTAGGATGATTTGTTATCTCCTGTATTCATGGGATGAGATGAGCCTAAGGCCCTCTTACTCCCCTACCATCTTCCTAAATTCCACCAAAGTAACTGGTATTAACTCTACTTTAAAAATTTGGTAGAATTAACTTGTGAATCCATGTGGTCCTGGGCTTTTGTCTGTTGGGAGTTATTTGATTACTGAGTCAATTTCATTAGTAGTGATTGGTTACTTTAAATTTTATTTTTTTTCTAATTTAAATTAGAGTTAGCTGGCATGAAGTGCAATACTTGTTACAGCATTAGAATTCAGTGATTCATCATTTATATATAACACCGAGTAGTCATCACAGTAAGTGCCATCCTTAATCCCTATCACCCAACTACCCATTTCCCAACCACCTCCCTCCATCAACTCTCAGTTTGTTCTCTGTTATTAAGGAGACTCTTTTGGTTTGTTTCCACCTCTCCCTCTTTTCTTCCCTTTCCATATGTTCATCTGTTTTGTTTCTTAAATTTCACATATGAATTAAATCATATATTTGTCTTTCTCTGACTTTTGCACTTACCAAAATACATTTTAGTTCCATCCACATCATTATAAATGGCAAGATTGCAGTATTTTTGATGGCTGAGTAATATTCCATTGTATACCACATCATCTTTATCCATCCATCAGTGGATGGACACTTGGACTCTTTCCATAATTTGTCTATTGTTGATAGTGCTGCTATCAACATTGGGGTGCATGTACCCCCTAGGAATCAGTATTATTTTATCCTTTGGGTAAAGATCTAGTAGTGCAATTGCTGGGTGATACGGTAGTTCCATTTTTAACTTTTTGAGGAAACTCCACACTGTTTTCCATACTTATGGCACCATTTTGCATTGCCACCAACACTGTAAGAGGGTTCCTCTTTCTCTGCATCCTCACCAACAACTTTTGTTTCCTAAGATGTTCATTTAGCCATTCTGACAGGTGTGAGGTGGTATCTCATTGTGGTTTTGATTTGTATTAGCCTTATAATGAGTGATGTTGAGTTTTTTTCATGTAAATTTAGGCAATTTTTTAATGTCTTCTTTGGAGAACTGTCTTTCATGACTTCTGCCCATTTCTTAACTGGATTATTTGTGTTTGGGGTGTTGAGTTTGATAAGTTCTTTAAAGACTTTGCATGCTAACCCTTTATCCGATATGTCATTTGTAAATATCTCTCCCCATTCCATCAGTTGCCTTTTACTTTTGTTGTTTCCTTTGATGTTCAGATTTTATCTTGATGAAGTCCCTAGTTCATGTTTGCTTTTGTTTTCCCTGCCTCTGGAGACCTGTCTAGAGTAAGAAGTTTCTCCAACCAAGGTCAAAGAGATTGCTGCCTGTGTTATCCTCTAGGATTTTGATGTTTCCTGTCTAACACTTAGATCTTTCATCCATTTTGAATTTATTTTTGTGTATGGTATAAGAACATGGTCCAGTTTCATTCTTCTGTGTGTCGCTGTCCAGTTTTCCCAGTACCATTTGCTGAAGAGACGTTTTTCCATTGGATATTCTTTCCTGCTTTGTCAAAGATTAGTTGGCCATACATATATTTGTGGGCCCATTTCTGAGTCCTCCATTCTATTCCATTGATCTGTGTGTCTGTTTTTGTGCCAGTACCATACTGTCTTGATGATTACAGCTTTGTAATACAGCTTGAAGTTTGGAATTGTGATACCTCCCACTTTGCTTTCCTTATCAACCTTACTTTGGCTATTCAGCATCTTTTCTGGTTCCATACAAATGTCAGAATTGTTTGTTCTAGTTCTCTGAAGAATGCTCGTGTTATTTTGATAGGCATTGCATCGAATGTTTAGATTGCTTTGGGTAGTATTGACATTTTAACAATATTTGTTCTTCCAATCCATGAGCATGGAATGTTATTCCATTTCTTTGTGTCTTCTTCAATTTCTTTCATAAGCTTTCTATAACTATAGAAATATAGTTACAGACCTTAGGGGAAAAGCTCTCAGTTTTTCCCCATTGAGGATGATATTAGCTCTGGGTCTTTCATATATGGCCTTTATGATGTTGTGGTATGTTCCTTCTATTCCTGCTTTGCTGAAGGCTTTTATCAAGAAACAATGCTGTATTTTATTAGATGCTATTGATAGAAAGATGTTGTTCTTATCCTTTTTTTTCATTACTGTGGTGTATCATGTTGATTGATTTGTAGAATTGGTCCACCCCTGTGGACCTGCGCCCAGGAATTAATCCCAGCTGATCATGATGAATAATTCTTGTAATGTACTGTTGAATTTGATTTGCTAGTATCTTGTTGAGAATTTTTGCACTGAATTCATTGGAAATATTGGTATGTAATTCTTTTTGTGGGGTCTTTGGTTTTGGAAACAAGATAATGCTGGGCTCATAGAATGCATTTGGAAGTTTTCCTTCCATTTCTATTTTTTGGAATAGTTACAAAAGAATAGGTATTAACTCTTCTTTAAATGTTTGGTAGAACATTTAAACCTGGGAAGCCATCTGTCCCTGGACTGTTGTTTGTTGGGAGATTTTTGGTTACTGCTTCAGTTTTTTACTGTATAAACAGTATAAGGTTTATAAAGGTTTATAAACAGTCCTTTAGGTATAAGGTTAGATCGTGTAATTGAGACTTTTCTTCCTTCTTGAGAAAGGTCTGTATTGTTACATACTTCCTTCTTATGACCTCCTTTGCTGTATCCCAAATATTTTGGAGTGTCATGTTTCCATTTTCACTGGCTTTCATTATTATTTTTTTTTTATTTCACCTTTAATTTTCTGGTTAACTCATTCATTCTGTGATAGGATGCTATTTAACCTCTATATATTCATGGTCTTTCCAATTTTTTTCTTGTGCTGAACTTCAAGTTTCATAGCGTTGTGGTCTGAAAATATGCGTATTATGATCACAATCTTTTTGTACTGGTTCAGGCATGATTTGTGACCCAGTATGTGATCTATTCTGTAGAATGTTCCATGTGTACTCAGAAATGTGTATTTTGGCTGCTTTATGGTGAAATGCTCTGAATGTACTTGTTAAGTCCATCTGATCCAGTGTGTCATTCAGTGCCATTGTTTCCTTATTGATTTCTGCTTAGATGATCTGTCCATTGATGTAAGTGGGATCTTAAAGTCCCCTCCTTTAATTTTATTATTATTAATGAGTTTCTTTACATTTGTAATTAATTGATTTATATATTTGGCTTCTCCCAATTATGGGTATTAGTATTTACAATTATTAGATCCTCTTGATTGATAGACCCCTTTATTATGATAAAATGCCCTTCTTCATCTTTTATTACAGTCTTTGTTTTAAAATCTATATTGTGTTGGAGCACCTGGATGTCTCAGTCAGTTGAGCATCTGACTTTGGCTCAGGTCATGGTCTTGGGGCTCATGAGTCTGAGTCCCTAGATTGGGCATGCTTCCATCAGCAAAGAGCCCACTTTGGATCTCTGTCTCCCCCCCCTCTCTGCCCCTTCCCCACTCATTCTCTCTCTCTCGCTCGCTCTCTCAAAAATAAAAAATAAATAAATAAATAAAATCTAGTTTGTCCTATATAAGTATGTCTACTCTAGCTTTCTTTTGATGTCCATTAGTATGGTAAATGGTTCTCTATCCCCTCACTTACAATTTGGAGGTGTGTTTGAGTCTAAAATGAGTCTCTTATAAGCAGTGTATTGATAGGTCTTTTTTTCCATCCAATCTGATACCATATGTCTTTTAATTGAAGATTTTAGCCCACTTAATTTCAGAGAAATTATTGATAGATATGAATTTAGTGCCATTGTATTACCTGTAAAGTCGCTGTTCCTTAGGTTGTCTCTGTTCCTTACTAATCTTTGTTTCTTTTGGTCTCTTTTTCCCAGTAAAAGGTTTCACTTTAATAATTTTTTAGAGCTGGTTTAGTGTTCCCATGCTCCTTTAGTTTTTGTTTGCCTTATAAACTGTTTACCTCTCTTTCTATTCTGAATGACAGCCTTGCTGGAAAAAGAATTCTTGGCTTTATATTTTTCCCTTTGAACACATTGAATATATCATGCCACTCCCTTCTGGCCTGCCACAGTTTTGTGGACAGGTCTACTGCTAACCTTATGTGGCTTCTCTTGTAGTTTAAGGTCTTTTCCCTAGCTGCTTTTAGAATTATCTCTTTATTGTTGTATTTTATAAGTTTCACTATATGTCTTGATGTTTACTGTTTTTGTTGATTTTGAGGGGAATTCTCTGTGCTTCTTGGACTTGAATGCCTGTTTCCTTCCTAGATTAAGGACATCTCAGCTATAATTTGTCCTTTTTTCTCACTCCTCCTGCTGGGACTCCTGTGATATATATATGTATATATATAT
>NW_024420241.1:633872-653015 GCF_014898765.1 Herpailurus yagouaroundi | reverse complement strand
ATATATATATATATATATAATGTGCTTTATAGAAACATTGATTTCCTTAATTCTATGTTTGTGATCTAGTAATATTCTTGCCCTCTAATTTTCAGCTGAATTATTTTCCATAATTTTATCTTCTATATCACTATTCTACTCTCTGCTCCTTTAATTAATATTATGATTACATACAGTAAATTTGCATTTCAGTTATAGCATTTTTTTATTTGGGCCTGTCTAGCTTTTAGGTCTTTTCTCTCTGTATCAGGGGTTTCTCTGGTGTCTTCTATGCTTTTTAAAACCCAGCTATTATTCTTATGACTGTTGTTTTAAATTCTTGTTCAGATACATTATTTATATCTGTTGTGAGCAAATCCCTGGGTGTGGTTTCTTCTTGATCTTTTCTTGGGGGAGAATTCTTCCATCTTGTCAATTTATGTCTTTTGCATGTTATGAAAGCTTGTTATGTTTCCTGCTCCTGAGAGTTATGCTATTTTAAGAAGCGGTTATATACTCTCCATGCCTGGTGCTTCAGGAAGTGTTTTTGGTGTATGCTGTGTGCCCTGTCCTGTTGTGATTTGGCTGCTGTTTCCCCCAGGTCAGTCCTCTGCAGAATTCCTCCTTGCTTGCAGTGGGGAGTATTTGGACCTTTAACTATGTGTGCTTTGATTTGCTTGTATATGCCTGATTTAAGAAAAAGAAGAAAGGCCTGTTCCAGAGAGAGAGAGAGAGAGAGAGAGAGAGAGAGAGAGAAAAGTAAAAGGAACATAATAACTCCCAAAGTAATAGACAAAAATTTGTAAGCCTCATTCCAAAGTGAAAGAAAGCAAAAAAGAAAAAAAAAAACAATTTTAAAGAAGCCTGATCCAAAATAGAAGAAAAGGAAACAAAAAAACAAAGAAACAAACATACAAAAAACTATGTCTGATTCAAAACAAAAACAAAAACAAAAGCCTGGTCCTATTTCCACCAGAACTGAAGCTGACACTCTGGAACACCTTATAATCACTATACTTGGTGCATGCAGGGGTGCCTTTGTTGGTCCTCTGGGGGAGAAGCCCCCTGGGCTGGCTCCACAATCAGACCTGCTTTTGTAAAGATGTACCTGTAGGGTGCATGGGGGGTGGGATTTGATGTAAGTGGCTCCAGCCCCCTTTGAAGGTGTTGTGTTACTCCCTGAAGTCTGACCATGCTAGTGGGTGGGTGAAGATATCACCCCACTCTCTCATCCCTGGATAAGATATCTGGCTCCTACCTCTGTTCAGGTAACCTTCACAGACAAGTTGAACAGTCTCACTTCCTGTGTCCCAGGCCTCTTTCAGATCCCTGTCCTCAACCCTTCTGTGCCCAGGCTACTGACACAGTTGGCAGCACAGCTCTCCTGTGTTTTATCTCTGGTGTGAGACTGGGGTTCAAAACTCCAAATCTTAAAGGACCTGGCAAGGCAGGGACCCACTGCCCTCCTCCAGAGGAAAGCCTCTCAGCGCTGCAGCTGGTTCTGTTCTGTCCCAGAAAAGCAGTTGCATGTCCATACAGGTGTCTGGGGTTTATGGTGAAGCACAGAAAAAAGCTGTGACCCCTTTTTCTGCCCTTTGTGCCTCTGCTGTTAAATGGCTGCTCAAAGATGCCAGCTGGGTTTTTTTGTCCTTGGAGAGGCAATATACCCTCTTCCAAATGCATTCCAGGAAGGGGACATTTGTCTTCCAGTACAACTCAGGGGATCCCCACACCACACTGTTTGCTGTCTGCTCTCTGCTCCCAGGCCTTCACTCTTTCTCCCCAGTGGCACCACCACCCTCCTGGATCTATTCCAGCAAATGGCACAGACTTCCAAAAACTCAGAATTTCAGCTTCACCATTTTCAAAAGCTTGCAGTAATCAGTTCCTCATGATTCTCCCATCAATGGTTTTGGGGGTGTGCTTTTCTTGTGCAAGCCCAACATGCTCCTCTCTCATCCCCCACCTCTTTCTCCTCTCTGTGAAATGGGCTCCCACCTTCTGTGGTACCATGGCTTTTCTCTCCTCCAATTCCCCTCTCCGCACTTGTGTACCTCCCACTTCTCTCCCTTAAATTATGCAAATTGTTCTCTTAATCCTCAAATTGATTTCTGAGGTGTTCAAAATGATTTGATGTTAATCTAGCTGTGTTTGAGGAATGAGAAAAGCCCAGGGTGCCCCTACTTCCCTGCCATCTGTTTTTACTTCTGTTTGCATGGTAGATGTGTTTCTGTCCCTTCCCTTTCAATCTGCATGTCTTTAGGTCTTATCTCTTATAGACTACATATACATGGTTCTTGTTTTTTATCTATTCCATCACCCCATGTCTTTTAATCGGAGCATTTACTCCATTCACACTTAAAGTAACTATTGAGAGGTATATTCTCTCTTTTTTTTTTTTTTTTTGTTATTTGTTTTCTGGTAGTTTTTGTAGTTCTTTTTCCTTTTTTTCTTCTGTTGCTCTTTTCCCTTCTGTTTGATGGCTTTCATTAGTACTATGCTTAGATTATTTTCTTTTTATTTTTTGTGTATCACGTTTTTGATTTGTTGTTATCATTAGGGTCATATATAATTGCTTATGCATATAGCAGTCTATATTAAATTGATGGTTGTTTAAGTTTTAACTCACTCTAAAGCATTAACTTTTACTCTCCCCCGTGCTTTTTGTATATTATATCACACTTCACATTCTTTTTTTGTGAATTCTTTGACTGATGTTCATAGTTATAATTTATTTTTCTGTTTTTGTGCTTTAACCTACATACTATTTTTATAATTGATTAATCTACTACTTTTATTATATGTTTTCATTTACCTGTCAAATGTTTTCCTTTCATAATTTTCTTTCTCCTAATTATGGCCTTTTCTTTCAACTCAAAGAATTCTGTTACATTTCCTGTAAGGCTGGCTTAGTGGTGATGAACACCTTTAATTTTTGTTTGTATGGGAAACTGTTTATCTCTCCTTTTGTTCTGAATGATAACCTTGCTGGGTAGTGTATCCTTGGTTGCAGGTTGTTGTTGTTTTTTTTTTTTTTCAGTTCTTTGATTATATTATGCCACTCTCTTCTGATCTGCAAAAATCTGCTAAAAAAATTTAGCTGATAACTTTATGGAGTTTCTCTTCAATATAACTATCTTTCATCTTACTGCTTTTAAGAATCTCTCTTTATCATTATTTTTTGCCATTTTAATTATGTTTCTTGGTATAGACCTCCTTTGCTTCATTTTTCTTGGGTGCTTTCTGTGTTTCTCACATCTGTGTATTTGTGTCCTTCCTCAGATAAGGGAGATTTTCAGCTATAATTTCTTCAAATAAATTTTCTGCCCCTTTGTCTCTCTCTCTCTTCTTTTTCTGGGATCCCTAAAATGTTAATGTTATTATGCTTGATGATGTCACTGAGGTCCATTAACATATTTTAATTTTTTTATTCTTTCTTGCTTTTGCCATTCAGTTTGGTGCTTTCCATTACACTGTATTTCAGATAGCTGATCCATTCTTTTGTCTCCTCTAATCTGCTATTAATTCTCTCTAGTATATTTTTTATATCAGTTATTATGTCTTTCATCTTTGATTGGTTCTGTTTTGTACTTTCTATTTTTTAAATGTCTTACTGACATTTCTTATCTTTTTCAAGTCCAGGAAGTATCCTTATCATTATTACTTTGAATTTTTCTTCAGACATGTCACTTACCTCCATTTCATTTAGCTCTTTTGCTATGGTTGTCTTATTCTTTCATTTGGGACATATTTTTTTGCCTTCTCGTTTTAACTCTCTGTGTTTGTTTCTATGTATTAGGAAAGTCAGCCATATTTCCTGATCTTGAAAACAGTGGCCTTATGAAGAGAGGTCTCTTATGCCCAACTGTGCAATGTCGCTGTTCATTAGGTCCACGTACTCCCCAATGGCAGGAGTCTCTTTGGAAGAATGTCTGTTGAGTGGTGTGGTTTGGATGGGAAGGGATCCACAGAGGAACATGTGGGCAGGGCACTCAGTATTAGTAAGATAGGTAGAAAGTGCTGATTTCCTAAAGTGTCCTTTTATCTAATTATCAGAGGAAGGGAGAGTAATGGAGTCGGAGAACTCTTTTGTTCTTCCAAAGTCTTTTAAGGATTTCTGGACTTCCAGCACATGTTCTGAGATTAGTAAATAAATATTTTTCACACATATCCCAGGCACTTTTCAAACTGTTGCTTCTATGTTGTATCTATTCTGGATTGTTTGTTATGCTGTCTCTTTAATGGCCGGGGTCCAGTTTCCTATCACCCATGGCTCTCCTAGCTAGTCCCACTAGTTTTTTTAAAGTGCCAAGAGTTAATTTCCCCTGATTGTAAAAACTCGTGAAGTTATTCCCCACTCATTTTCAAAACCAAATGTTACAGGGACTCATCTTCCCAGTTCGTCTCCTGTGCGTCAGTGCCTGGTGAGGTCTGATCCTCTCGCTTTTCCATGCTTGTGGTGTCCCTCCCCTTTGTGGTTAGTCTCGTTGCAGGTTTGGTTCTCAACTCATCTCTGTCCCTCTTGCCCTTTTTGATTTGTCCTTCTCCTTATGATTAACTGTGAAGAGTCTGTTCTGCCAGTCTTTGGGTTGCTTTTTGAGTTAGCTGCACTGATGTGCCTATTATCTTGGTGTGTCTGTGTGATGAGTTGAAAATCTCCTTCTTCACCATCTTCCCAGCCTCTCTCTTGACTGATTTTGTAGAGTTCTTGGTTGTAGTTTTTTTTTTTTTTTTCCTTTCAGTACTTTAGGTTATATCATGCCACTACATTCTGCCCTACTAAGTTTCTCCTGAAAAATCAACTGATAGGCTTATGGGGTTCCTTTTGTATGTATGTAACTGTTTTCTTTTGTCTTGCTGCTTTTAAGCTTATCTTCCCAGTGCCAAGGATTCCTGGTGTGGGATCTGATACTTTCATTTCTCTGTGCTTATGGTGTTCTTCTCGTTTGTGATTAGTCTTGCTGGGAGTTTGGTTCCCAACCTCATGTCTGCCCCTCCTACCCTTTTGGATGTGGCCTCTTCTCTACAATTAACTGTGGTAAGTCTGTTCTGCCAGTCTTCATGTTGTTTTCAGAGTTAGTTGCATAGATTTTACCATTATCTTGATGTATCTGTGGGTCAAGATAAGCTCAGGATTCTCCTATTCCATTTCCCCTGACCCTCTCTCTTACTCTCTCTCTCTCTCTCTCTCTCTCTCTCTCTCTCTCTCTGTGTGTGTCTCTGATGCATCTACCCAAAGATTTATTAATTTATCTTTTACAAGAACTAGTTCTTAATTTAATTGATTTTTCTGTTGTTTTTATACTCTATGTAGTTTATTTTCACTTTGATATTTATTATTTCCTATTTCCTTCCTTATACTGTTTGTGGGCTGTGCTTATTTTTGTTTTTAGTACTTTTTAGATGTTAGGTTAGATTGTTTGAGATTTTACTTTTTTTTTTTTTTTTGAGGTAAGACTATATTGCCATGAATTTCCCTCTTATAAGTGCTTTTTGTGCATCCCATAGATTTTGGAAAGCTGCATTTCCATTTTTATTTATCTTACTTATTTTTTTCTTTGATTTCTGTGTTTACCCATTGGTTGTTTAATATCATGTTGTTTAGCCTCCACACGTTTATTTTTTTTTCAATTATCTTGTAGTTGATTTCTAGTTTCATAGTGTTGTAGTCAAGAAAGATACTTGATATGATTTCAGTCTTTTTAAATGTATTGATTTGTGGTCTAACATATTATCTGCCTTGGTGAATGTTCCATTTGCACTTGAGAAGAATGTGAATTTTGCTGTTTTTGGATGGATTGTTCTATATATAACCATTAAATTTGTGTGGTCGATTGTGTCATTTAAGGCTAGTGTTTCCTAGTTGATTTTCTATTGTAATGAACTATCCAGTTATGTAAGTGGGGTATTAAGGTCCCCCACTAACATTGTCTGCCTGTCCACTTCTCCCATTATGTCTCTTAATATATACTTTATTTACTTAGGTGCTTATATGTTAGATGTATAAGCATTTTCAAATGTTATATCTTCTTGTTGTATGAAATTCTTCATCATTATATAATGCTTTTCTTTGCATTTTGTTACAGTCTGTGTTTAAAGGCTTTTTTTCTGATAAAATATTGGTACCCTACTATCTTTTTATTTCCATTTGCATGGGATATGTTTTTCCATCCCTTCTCTTTTAGTCTGTAACTTTTGGTCTGAAGTGAGTCTCTTGTAAGAAGCATGCAGAAGGGTCTTTTTAAATAAATCTGTTCTTTCACCCTGTGCCTTTTGGTAGAGGGATTTATTACATTTACATTTAAAGTAATTATTGAGGTGTCTGGGTGGCTCAATTAGTTAAGCGTCCAACTTCAGCTTGGGTCATGATCTTGTGGCTCATGGGTTTGAGCCCCGCATCTGCCTCTGTGCTGACAGTTCGGCACCTGGAGCCTGCTTCAGATTCTGTGTCTCCCTTTCTTCCTGCCCCTGACCTACTCACACACACACTCTCTTTCTCTTAAGGATGAATAAACATTTAAAAAAATTTAAAGTAATTATTGATACATATCTATTATTGCAATTTTGTTAATTGTTTTCTGGTTGTTTTTATATTTCTTTTCCTTTTCTTTCTTCTTTTCCTGCTCTTTTCCCTTATGGGTTAATGACTTTCTGTAGTGTGCTGGTAGGATTCCTTTCACCTTTGTGTGTGTGTCTCTATTATGTTTTTGATTTGTGGCTACCATGAGGTTCATTTATAGCAACATACTTATAAAGCAGTCTATTTTAAGTTGATGTTCACTTAAGTTTGAAGTTATTCTAAAAACACATTATTACTCCCTCTTTACATTTTATGGTTTTGACGTTATATTTTAAATCTTTTTTTGTGTATCTCTTAACTAATTATTGTAGTTATAATTGATTTTAGTACTTTAGTTTTTTAACTTTCATACTAGCTTTATAAGTGGCATATCCACTACTTTTATTATAATAAAGTAACAATTGCCTTTACCATTGAGACTTTTCTTTCATGTTATTTATTTATGGTCTTACTTTTTCAATTAAGTCCATTTAATATTTATTGTAAAATTGGTTTGCTGGTGATGGACTTCGTTACCTTTTGCTTTACTAAGACATTTTTTCCCTCAAATTATGAATGATAACCTTGCCAGCTAGAATATTCTTGGTTGTAAATTTTTTCTTTCCTTCAGTGCTTTGAGTATATCTTGCCATTACCTTTCTGGGTAAGTTTCTGCTGAAATTTTACCTAGTAGTGTTATGATGATTCCCTTATACAGAACTAGCTATTTTCTCTGGATTATTTTAAGATTCTTTATGTTTAACTTTTTAAAGATTTTTAAAATTTAAGTATAATATGTCTTGATGTGGATCTTTTTGGGTTCATCTTGTTTGGGACTTTTGTGTTTCCTGGACCTAGATGTCTGTTTCCTTCTGTAGTTCAAAAAGTTTTTAGCCATTATTTCCTCACATAAGTTTTCTGTAAATTTTCTCTCTCTCTCCTTCTACAACCTTTATAATGAGAATGTTAATATGCTTGATGCTGTCCCTGAGGTCCCTTAAGCTATTCTCATTTTTTAAGCAATAAATATTTATGGAATGAGCAAGTGATTTATGATGTAAGTTTCATTTAAAAACCTCAGTATCTCAACATCTCTGATTCCACTGCTAACCCACAGATCACCATGCCCTTTTTACTTAAGTTGCATTGCAACTTTTGGTCACAAAACATGAAATTCTACTTTTCATGGTACGAAAGCTCTATAGTTTCAGTTTATTTAGAGTTTTATTAGTGAACTATGTTGTGAGAACTCCACACTGAATATTTGCAAAACCATCGTTTTTATACTTTTGTGAAAACAGATGTTCACTGACTGGTTCCCAGGCTCAGAATGGGCTTTTATGTTTGTTTGTTTTATTTTATTTATTCTCAAGTTAGCTAATGTGCAGTGTAGTCTCAGCTTCAGGAATAGATTTCAGTGATTCATAACTTACATATAATACCCAGGGCTCATCCCGACAAGTTCCCTCCTTAATGCCCATTGCCCATTTTCCTCACTCCCCCTCCAACCCCATCAACCCTGTTTGTTCTCTGTATTTAAGGTTTTCTTATGGTTTGCCCCCCTCTTTATTTTTATCTTATTTTTACTTCCTTTCCCCTATGTTCAAATGTTGAGTTTCTCAAATTCCACACATGAATGAAATCATACATCTGTCTTTCTCTGACTTCTTTTGCTTAGCATAATACCCTCCAGTTGTTCCACCCACATTGTTGCAAATGGCAGGATTTCATTGTTTTTCATCGCCAAGCAGCATTCCATTGTATACATATACCACATCTTCTTCATCTATTCATCAGTCTATGGACATTTGGGCTCTTTTCATAATTTGGCTATGGTTGATAGTGCTGCTAGAAACATTGGGGTGCATGTGCCACTTCAGATAAGCATTTTTGTATCCTGTGAATAAATTCCTAGTAGTACAATTGCTGGGATGTAGGGTAATTCTATTTATAATTTTTGAAGGAAACTTCACACTGTTTTCCAAGAGTGGCTGCACCCATTTGCATTCCCACCACAGTGCAAGAGGGTTCCCCTTTCTCCATATCCTTGCCAACATCCATTGTTTCCTGAGTTGTTAATTGTAGCCTCTCTGACTGGTATGAGGTGGTATCTCAATGTGGTTTTGATTTGTATTTCCCTGATGATGAGCAATGTTGAGCATCTGTTCTTGTGTCTATTAGCCATCTGGATGTCTTCTTTGGAAAAGTGTCTATTCATGTATTCTGCCCATTTCCTCACTGGATTATTGGTTCTTTGGGTGTAGAGTTTTGTAAGTTCTTTATAGATTTTTGATACTAACCCTTTATCTGATATGTCACTTGTAAATATCTTCACCCATTCTATTGATTGCCTTTTAGTTTTGCTGATTGTTTCCTTTGCTGAGCAGAAGCTTGTTATCTTGATGAGGTCCCAATAATACATTTTTGCTTTTATTTCCCATGACTTCAGAGACATATGTCAAGTAACATGTTGCTGCAGCCGAGGTCAAAGAGGTTGCTGCCTGTTTTCTCCTGTAGGATTTTATGGCTTTCTGTCTCATATTTAGGTCTTCCATCCATTTTGAATTTATTTTTGTGTGGTGTAATAAAGTCGTCCAGTTTAATTCTTCTGCATGTTGCTGTCTAGTTCTCCCAGACCTGTTTTGCTAAAGAGACTTTTTTCCATTGGATACTCTTTCCTGCTTTGTCGAAGATTAGTTGGCCATATGTTTGTAGGTCCATTTCTGGGTTCTCTTTTCTATTCCATTGGGCTATGGGTCTATTTTTGTGTGAGTACCATACTGTCTTGATGATTACAGCTTTGTAATATAGGCCAAAGTCGGGATTGTGGCACCTCCAGCTTTGCTTTTCTTTTTCAACATTACTTTGGCTATTTAAGGTCTTTTGTGGTTCCAAATTTTAGGATTATTTGTTCTAGCTCTGTGAAGAAGGCTGGTGCTATTTTGATTGGGATTGCACTGAATGTGTAGATTGCTTTGTGTGGTATCAACATTTTAACAAATATTGTTCTTCCAATCCATGAGCATGGAATATTTTTCCAGTTCTTTGTGTCTTCTTTAATTTCTTTCATAAGTTTTCGATAGTTTTCAGTGTACAGAACTTTTACCTTTTTGGTTAGGTTTATTCCTAGGCATTTTTTGGTTTTTGATGAAATTGTGAGTGGGGTTAATTCCCTGAATCTCTTTCTGTACATTGATTTTATATCCTGCGACTTTGCTGAATTCCTGTTATCAGCTCTAGCAGGTTTTTGGTGGAGTCTCGAGTTTTCCAACAAGAGTATCATGTCATCTCTGAGGAGTTAAAGCTTGACTTCTTTGTCAATTTGGGTGCCTTTTATTTCATTTTGTTGTCTGATTGCTGAGGCTAGGACTTCCAACATTATGTTAAACAACAGTGACAAGAGTGGACATCCCTGTTGTGTTCCTGATCTCAGGGGGAAAGCTCTCACTTTTTCCCCATTGAAGATGATATTAGCTATAGGCCTTTCATATATGGCTTTTATGATGTTAAGGTGTGTTCCTTCTATCCGACTTTCTCAACAGTTTTTATTAAGAAAGGATGCTATATTTATCACATGTTTTTTTCTGTATCTATTGACAAGATTATATGGTTCTTATCCTTCCTTCTATTAGTGTGATATATCATGCTGATTGATTTGTGAATATTGAACCAGCTCTGCAGCCCAGGAATGAATCCCACTTATCATGGTAAATAATTCTTTTAATGTACTGTTAAATTTGATTTGCTAGAGTCTTGTTGAGAATTTTTGTATCCGTGTTCAACAGGGATATTGGACTATAATTCTCCTTTTTAGTCGGGTCTTTGGTTTTGGAATCAAGGTAATGCTGACTTCATAGTATGAGTCTTGGAACTTTCCTTCTGTTTCTATTTTTTTGGAACAGTTTGAGAAGGATAGGTATTAACTCTGCTTTAATTGTCTGGTAGAATTCCCCTGGGAAGCCATCTGGCCCAGGACTCTTATTAGTTGGGAGATTTTTGATAACCGATTCAATTTCCTCACTGGCTCTGAGTCTGTTCAGATTTTCTATTTCTTCCTGATTGAGTTTTGGTAGTGTGTGTCTTGGAATTTGTCCATTTCTTCCAGATTGTCCAGTTGTTTGGTATATAATTTTTCATAGTATTCACATATTTGTTTGGTTTTCTGTTGTGTTGGTTGTGAAGTCTCCTCTTTTGTTTATGATTTTATCTATTTACGTCATCTCTCTTTTCTTTTTGAAAAAAAAATCTTTTAGATTCATTGATCATATATACTGTTTTTTATTCAATATTGTTTATCTGCTCTAATCTACATTATTTCTCTCCTTCTGCTGACTTTGGGCTTTCTTTTTTGCTGCCTTTCTAGGTCCTTTAGGTGTAGGGTTCAATTGTGCATTGGGATCATTCTAGCTTCTTGAGATAAGCCTGAATTGCAATGTGTTTTCCTCTTAGAACTGCCTTTTATGCATCCCAAAGGGTTTGGACTGGCATGTTTTAATTTTCATTTACTTCCATATATTTTTTAATTTCTTCTTTAATTTCCTGGTTGACCCATTAGTTCTTTAGTAAGATGTTCTTTAACCTGCATATTTATATATGGGGGCTTTCCAAATTTTTTCTTGTGGTTGATTTCAAGTTTCATAGCATTGTGTTCTGGAAATATGCATGGTATGATATCAATCATTTTGTACTTGTTGAGGGCTGTTTGTGACCCAGTATATGATCTAATTTGGAGAGTGTTCCATGAGCTATTGAGAATAATGTGTATTCTGCTGCTTTAGGATGAAAAGTTCTGAATAAATCTGTTAAGTCCATCTGGTCCAATGTGTCATTGAGAGCCATTGTTTCCTTATTGTTTTTCTACCCAGGTGATCTGCCCATTGTTGTAAGTGGAATATTAAAATCCCCTATAATCATGGTATTCTTATCTATACATTTGTTTATGTTTGTGATTAAGTGATTTATATATTTTGGTGTTCCACATTGGGGACATATTTACAATTGTTTGCCCTTCTTGATGAATACATTCCTCAATTATTTTTTAATTAAAATAATTTAACATTTATTTATTTTTGAGAGAGACACACACAGACTACAAGCAGGGAGGGGCAGATAGAGAGGGAGACACAGAATCTGAAGCAGGCTCCAGGCTCTGAGCTGTCAGCATAGAGCCTGATGTGGGGCTCGGTCCCACAAACCATGAGAACATGACCTGAGCTGAAGTCGGATGTTTAATTGACTGAACCACCTGGGTGCCCCTAAACCCCTTAATTATGATATAGTTCCCTTATTCATCTCTTGTTACAGTCTTTGTCTTAAAATCTAGTTTGTCTGATATAAGTATGGCTACTCTGGCTTTCATTTTTTATTTATTTATTTATTTATTTATTTTTTCAATATATGAAATTTATTGTCAAATTGGTTTCCATACAACACCCAGTGCTCATCCCAAAAGTTGCCCTCCTCAATACCCATCACCCACCCTCCCCTCCCTCTCACCCCCCATCAACCCTCAGTTTGTTCTCAGTTTTTAAGAGTCTCTTATGCTTTGGCTCTCTCCCACTCTAACCTCTTTTTTTTTTTTTCCTTCCCCTCCCCCATGGGTTTCTGTTAAGTTTCTCAGGATCCACATAAGAGTGAAACCATATGGTATCTGTCTTTCTCTGTATGGCTTATTTCACTTAGCATCACACTCTCCAGTTCCATCCACGTTGCTACAAAGGGCCATATTTCGTTCTTTCTCATTGCCATGTAGTACTCCATTGTGTATATAAACCACAATTTCTGCTAGAACTGATACATGAATTCAGCAAAGTTGCAGGATACAAAATCAATGTACAGAAATCAGTTGCATTCTTATACACTAACAATGAAGCAACAGAAAGACAAATAAAGACACTGATCACATTCACAATTGCACCAATAAGCATAAAATACCTAGGAATAAATCTAACCAAAGATGTAAAAGATCTGTATGCTGAAAACTATAGAAAGCTTATGAAGGTAATTGAAGAAGATATAAAGAAATGGAAAGACATTCCCTGCTCATGGATTGGAACAATAAATATTGTCAAAATGTCAATACTACCCAAAGCTATGTACACATTCAATGCAATCCCAAGCAAAATTACACCAGCTTTCTTCTCGAAACTAGAACAAGCAATTCTAAAATTCATATGGAACCACAAAAGGCCCCGAATAGCCAAAGGAATTTTGAAGAAGAAGACCAAAGCAGGAGGCATCACAATCCCAGACTTTAGCCTCTACTACAAAGCTGTAATCATCAAGACAGCATGGTATTAGCACAAAAACAGACACATAGACCAATGGAATAGAATACAAACCCCAGAACTAGACCCACAAAGGTATGGCCAACTAATCTTTGACAAAGCAGGAAAGAACATCCAATGGAAAAAAGACAATCTCTTTACTCTGGCTTTCTTTTGATGTGCATTAACATGATAGATGGTTCTCCATACCCTCACTTTCAATTTGCAGGTGTCTTCAGGTCTAAAACGAGTCTCTTGTAGGCAGCATGTAGATGGATCTTGTTTTTTGATACATTCTTATACCCTATGTCTTTTGATTGAAGCATTAATCCATTTACATTCAGAGTAATTATTGAAAGATATGGATCTAATGCCATTGTGTTATCTGTAGTTTTTGTGTTTGTGGTGATGTCTTTGGTCCTTTGGAGTCTTTGCTACTTTCCACTCACAGAGTCCCCCTTAAGATCTCCTGCAGGGCTGGTTTAGGGTCATGAACTGCTTTAGTTTTGGTCTGGGAAAGTCTTTATCTTTCCTTCTATGTTGAATGGCAGCCTTGCTGGATAAAGGATTCTTCACTACATATTTTTCATATTCAGCACATTGAATATTTCCTGCCACTCCATCCTGGCCAACTTTCAGTGTACAGATCTGCTACTACCCTTATGTGTCTACCCTTATAGGTTAAGGCCCATTTGTCCCTAGCTGCTTTCAGAATTATCTCCTTATCTTTGTATTTTGCCAGTTTCACTATGATATGTCATGGTGTTGATCTGTTTTTGTTGATTTTGAAGGGAGTTCTCTGTGCCTCTTGGACTTGGATGTCTGTTTCTGTTCCCATATTAGGGAAGTTCTCGACTGTAATGTGTTCAAATAAACCTTTTGCACTTTGTTTTCACTCTTCTTCTGTAACTCCTATGATTTGGATTTTTATTTGGTTTCATAGAATCACTTAGCTAATTATCCCCTTGTGGTCTAATAATTTCCTATCTCTCTTTTTCCAACTTCATCATTTTCCATAATTTTATCTTCTATTTTAGCTTTTCTCTCCTCTGCTTATTCCATCCTTTCTGTCACTGTATCTAGTTTATGCTGTATCTCATTTATAGCATTTCTTAATTCATCCTAACTAGTTCTTAGGTTTGATCTCTGCAGCAAATGAGTCTCTGCTGCCTTCTATGTGTTTTTTCAAGCCCAGCTATTAGTCTGATGACTGTTACTCTAAATTCTTATTCATATATATTGTTTACATGTGTTTTGAGCAGTTCCCTGGCTGTCATTTCTTCCTGGATTTTCTTTTGAGGAGAATTCTGCTTTGTCATTTTGGCTATGTTTCTGTCTTTTATATGTTTTGAATGTTTTTTTAATATTTATTTTATATTTTTGAGAAAGAGAGAGACAGAGTGCAAGCAGGGGAGGTGTAGAGAGAGTAGGAGACACAGAATTCGAAGCAGGCTCCAGGCTCTGTGCTGTCTGCACAGAGCCCCATGCAGGGCTTGAATTCATGAAGCATGATATTATGACCTGAGCTGAAGTTGGACTTAACCAACTGAGCCACCCAGGTACTTCTGTCTTTTACATGGTTTAATAGTTTGTTATGTGTCCTGCATCTGTGAGTACTACTATATTAAGAAGGTGTCATACACTATCCAGGGCCTGGCATTTCAGGAAGTGTTTTTGGAATGTGTAGTGCATACTCTGTTGTTGCCTTTTATCTACTCTATCCTACTGGTCAGTTGTCTGCAAAACTCCTCCTTGCTTGTAGCTATGGAGTGTTTGGACCTTCCACCAGGTGTGCTTTTATTTGTTCTTTGATGTAATTCTGGAAAAAAAGGAAAGGGGTGGAGCCTGATCACATACAAACACAAAAATGAAAGGAGCAAAATAAAAACCTAGCAGAGAATCAAACAAAAACAAAAACAAAACAAAACAAACAAACAAAAAAACTGTAAGGCTGAATCCAGAGAGAGATAAAGGAAAATAAAGGAGGAGACATAGTAAAGGTATAAAAAGAATAGAGTAAAAATGGCCTTTTATTTCCCTTTCATACCTTAGAGAGTCCTGTTAAGTTTCAATTCAAGACACAGAAAGAACAGGTAGGTGCTCTGGATGTCCAGCTGGAAATTTCTTTCCTTAGGTAGATAGATGTGACTCAGCTCAGATCTGACCTTCCTCAGGAAAACTTCACTGGGCACATTCCCTTTTAGGCTAGCACATTCTGATCACTCCACCTCGACTGCACTCCCCAGCCCCAGGTGGTGAACCCCAGCCAAGTTCCAAGCTCCTGGGTCTAAGGGAAAGAAGGTCAGGTTGCCAGAAATGGGTCTGGTCCACCAGCACTGTCGATGGACCAATTATAGACCATAAGGGTCACTGAGGCTGCTGAGTCCTTGTGCCATGTAGGCACAGCCACGTATAGAGAGCTGACTGGGTTAGCCAAGGGGGCCTGGGAAGTGAGGCCATGGAGGGCCTGGCTGGCAGCCACAGTTATAGTTTTCTCTGCATTTAATCAGAGGGCTCAGGCAGGTTTTGCGGGTTATGAGGAAGGGAACTTGGAGTGAGTTGCTGTGGCCCAGAGCATGTGTCCCTGTGGAGTATACATTCACTTATAGAGTGCTCTGCCCCCAAACTATTCTCATTTTTAAAAATTATTTTTTCTTTTTGTTGTGTGGATTGGATGATTTCTACTACCTTGTGTTTCTCTGATTCATCCTTTTGTATCATCTAATCTGCTGTTGATTCTCTCTAGAGTATTTTTCATTTCACTTATTGTATTCTTCCTCTGAGTGGTACTTTCTTACATTTTGTCTTTTTTAAACCTTACTGTGTTCATTCATCTCCTGAGTTTGTTGTGTATCTTTATTACTTCAAATTCTTTATCAGGTAGATTACTTATTTCTCTTTTGTTAGGGTCCTTTTCTGAGGTTTTATCTTGTTCTTTCATTTGGAATGTGTTTCTCTGTATCCTCATTTTTTTTTCTTTTTTCTATGTGTTAGGCCGATCAGCTACCTCTCCCAGTTTTGAAGGAGTGATCTTGTGTAGGAATTGTCCCATGGTGTCCATAAGTGTAATCCGCTTTGTTCACCAGAGCCAGGTACTCAAGTGGCACCCCCTGTTGAGCTTTGTTTGCCCACTTGTGCAACAGCCATTGTGCCATGGTTGTGGGCAGGGCTATTCCCCACACCTGCCAATATGGCTCAGGATTTATGGCTGTGGCTTCAAATGCATAGCTGTCTTGGGTTCTGCCTGCAGCCTGGCTGGTTTGGGCTGTGATCATGGGCAAAACTATCCCCTGGCAAGCTTGCTGGCACACTATGGCTACCTCTGTGGCTACATGAGTGGTGGGATCATCCCCACCACCCCAGCTGCTTGGGGTGCTATTGTTCCTGCTGTGGCTATGACATTCGGCAGGGCTACCCCCCTCTAGCTGTCTGGGACAATGCAGCTCCTCCAGTGGTTGGGGCTCTCCCCCAGCCCAAATGGCTGGGGCTGTGGTGGCAGGTGGGTGGAGACTTACCCTGTACCAGCTGGTGATGTTGCCTTCCTGCTGCTGTGACCATGGTGTTGTATGTGGCTCTCAGCATGCATGCCTAGAAGTGTTATCAGGTTACAGTGGGAGTCCCAAGATGTTGTTCATCAGCACTGGTATTAACAAGATAGAATTTAATCATACAAATTGTGCCCAACTGTGTCTCACTCCCCAGAGTGTCTCAGCAGTTTCCTATCTCTCTAGCAAATACTGCAGGACCAATAAGTGGGTCTCCTTCACCTGTGTTATAGGAACTTTCCCACCTGGTTTTTTATTGCTGAGTCCCAAGGTGAATGAGACTACATACAAGTCCTTTTAGAGTGGTTTCTCTTTTCCCTATAGCTCTGTGATTTTCCTGGACATAATCCTTGTTAGTTTTCAGAGCCTAGGTTTTTGGGGAGCTTGTCTCCTGTGTGGGATGTAAGGGTTAGAGTGCATGATATTGAGCTTCAACTCCTTGCTCCTCAAGGAGAAGTTGTGTGTTTTTGAGATCCCTCCCAATTGTGGATTGCCATTCTTGGGGTGTTTTTTTTTTCTTTTTCAGTGAGACTTGTCTCTGCCAACTCCTACACATCTTGATGCTGCCCCTTTGTCTCTCATTGTGGAAGCTCTGTTCATTTACTTTTAAGGGCTTTTTTCTGAGTCAGTTATTCCATATGGTGTTGTATATTTGTTTGCTGTGGAAGGAGGTAAGTTCAGGATCCTTTTATACCATCATCTTTAACCCTCCTCAGCTTTTTATTTTTTAGATGTTGAGTTCTGTGCACAAGGTATAATACAAGGTAATGTTGCTAAGAGTATTTAATTTTTTAATGATACTTTATATAAACATTATTAATCCCTTTATATAGATGAGAAAACTGAGGCTCAGAGTGATAATGTGATTTGCAGAAGATCATACAATGAATGTCTTAGTAGTCTTTAAATATAGGTTTTGAATGATGAAGCTGTGCTTGTTTGAGCACAAGGAGTATATAGGAACTCTCTGTACTTCCTGCGCAATTTTAGTGTGAATGTAAAATTGCTTTAAAAATACAATTTATTAATTTAAAAATTAAGCATAAAGCCAAGGAGACAGACAAAACCAGATTTTTCCAACTGCAAAACCTGTTGATGAAGCAGAATTTGAATGCAAGTCTGTATGGTTTGAAAAACCCGTTATCCTTTACATTATACCAGTGTTCCTTATAGTATGGTCCAAGGACCCCCATGGGTCCATGAGACTCTTCTAGGGGTTCTGTCAGATTAAAATTATTTTCAAAATAGTGCTATTATGTCATTTTGCTTTTTTTTGTACTGTGTTGATATTCCCACTAATGGGATAAAAGCAATGGCATTTTAGCACACATAAATCAAGGAAGTGCTACCAAACTGTACTAGTGGTTACTGTATTATTTACTACTACACACCACAAGAAAAATCACCTTCACTTAAAAATTTCTTTGATGAAAAAATAATTAAAAAATTTTTTGGAATCTCGACCCTGAGTATGTATCATTTAGTATTCTTTGTGACAGAATAGGAAGTACACATAAAACATTTTTGCTACATAAAATAGTTGGATGGCTGCCTTTAGGAAAAGCATATGCATGGTTGAATTTTGAGCGAAGCTAGCAGTTTTTCTCATAGAATACCATTTTTGCCTGAGGGTCAATAGGCAATAGAATCTACGGTTATTTCAGTGTTATTCCAATGTATTTTGCAGACATCTTCTCAATAATGGATGAAGTGGATCTGTCATTTCAAGGCAAACAACTGGGAGTATTTGTTACAAAATGATAAAGTTTGGGCTTTCAAATGAAAATTAGAGTTTTGGAAAAAAATATGTCCTTGACCATGAGCTTGACAGCTTTCCAGTATTTGAAGACTTTTTGATTAGATCATTGGTGATATTAAATGAAGTGATTGTTTTAAATGTTGTATAATGTCCAACTTTCAACAAAAAATGATGAGGAATACTAAAGGTAAAAAAAACCCATAGCAATTGAAGAGACAGAGCAAACATTAGAACCAGAGACAGATATGGTAAGAATGCTGGAATTATTAGACCAACAATTTAAAATAATTATTATGATTAATATGCTAAAAATCCAATAGTGTAAAAGTAGATGACATGCAAGAGTAGATGGGTAATGTAAGCAGAGAGAAGGGAATTCTAAAAAGAATAAAAAAGAAATGCTTGAGTTAAAAAAAAAATAAACACTGTAACAGAAATGAATGCCTTTGTTGGGCTTATTAGTAAATTACATACAACTGAGGAAATACTCTCTGAGCTTGTGGATATGTCACTAGAAACTTCCAAAACCAAAAAGCAAAGAAAGAAACCTGAAAATAATAATAAAAAACAGAATATGTAAAAACTATGGGACAACTACAAAAGGTGTATAATATACAGAATGGTAATACCAGAAGGAGAAGAAATAAAAGAACAGAAGACATATTTATAGCAATAATTACTGAGAATATCCCCAGATTAATGTCAGACACCAAACCATAGATCCAGGAGTCTCAGAGAACATCAAAGCAGGTTCCACGCCAAATTAAATTAAAATGTAAAACCCACTACACTTAGGCATACTATACTCAAACTGAGGAAAATCAAAAAGAAAGAAAAAATCCAGAGGAAAAAACACCTGAACAAAGGATAATAATTCTAATCAGAAGCTATGCAAGCAAGAAAAGAGTGGTTTAAAATACTTAGAGTGTTGAGAGAAGAGAAAAACCCACCAACCTAGAATTCTGTACCCTACAAAATTCTTCTTTAAAAGTAATAAAGAGGGGCGCCTGGGTGGCGCAGTCGGTTGAGCGTCCG
>NW_024420241.1:627341-633772 GCF_014898765.1 Herpailurus yagouaroundi | reverse complement strand
AATAAAAAAAAAATAAAAGTAATAAAGACTTGGGGCGACTGAGTGGCTCAGTTAGTTAAATGTCCGACTTCAGCTCAGCTCATTATCTCATGTTTTGTGAGTTTGAGCCCCATGTTGGGCTCTGTGCTGACAGCTTGGAGTCTGGAGCCTGCTTAGGATTCTATGTCTCCTTCTGTCTCTGCCTCTCCCCTGCTCATGCTCTGTCTCTCTATCTCAAAAGTAAATAAACATTAAAAAAGTAATAAAGACTTTCTCAGATAAACAAAAATTGAAGAACTTTGTTGTCATTAACTCTGCCTTGTAAGATATGTTAAAAGTTCTTCAGAGAGGGGCGCCTGGGTGGCGCAGTCGGTTAAGCGTCCGACTTCAGCCAGGTCACGATATCGCGGTCCGTGAGTTCGAGCCCCGCGTCAGGCTCTGGGCTGATGGCTCGGAGCCTGGAGCCTGTTTCCGATTCTGTGTCTCCCTCTCTCTCTGCCCCTCCCCCGTTCATGCTCTGTCTCTCTCTGTCCCAAAAATAAATAAACATTGAAAAAAAAATATTAAAAAAAAAAAGTTCTTCAGAGAGAAGGAAAATAATATAGGTCATAAACTCAGATCTATATAAAGATAATAAAAGTATTGGAGAAGGAATAAACAAAGGTAAAATAAAATCTTTTGTTTTTTGTATTCAGTTGATTTAACAGATACCAGCTTGTTCAAAATAACAGTATCAATGATGTATTAAATAAATATAGCTTATGTTTAAGCAAAATGAATGGCAGCAATGATATGAGGGATGAGAAGGAGGAATTAGGAATACTTTGTTATTATAAGGCACTTGTACTACCTGTGATGCCATGTAATGTTATTTGAAGTGGAGTTGGATTAATTATAAACATGCATTCCAAACTCTAGGGCAACCACTAATGTTAGAGAAAGGAGAGAAAATAGAATCATAATACATATATAGATTAAATGTCAAGGAAAGGAGAAAGATATGCTATGGTAACACTAATCAAAAGAAAGCTTGAGTAGCTCTATTAATTTCAGACAGAGCAGGCTTCAGGGCAGGAAAATTATCAGAGATAAAGAGGATAATGATAAAGGGATCAGTTCTCTAAGAAGGCATAACAATCCTTAATGTGTATGTGCATAACAACAGAGCTTCAAAATACATGAGGCAAAGTGCAATAATCAGTTGTATATTTTTTCCAGGTCTGAAGAAAGAACAAGGCACATATAATGGAATCCAACTCTTGGAGGACATCAAAAGGAAATTTTCAAGTTATTTTTTGTACAACCTAGCAGTTCAAATTGTCATATGATTATTTAAGCCTTTCTAAATAAAATTTTTTTAACATTTCAAAAAGAAAGGTAGTTGATGTAGTTAATATTTCACATTGCAATCAACCTTTAAGAAACTTTCATTTGTTGAATTTTTGTATAAATCAAAGAATACCCAGAACTATCTGAAAGGGATATTAAAATACTATTATTATAGATATGTAATCATTCCCTTTACATATCTGTGTGAAACTTGAATTTTCTTCATAAACTTCAACTCAAGCAACATTTTGCAGCAAATCTGAATGCAGAAATGGATATGAGAATTTAGCTGTCTTCTATTTAGCCATACATTAAAGAGGTTTGCGAAAGTGTAAAATAGTGCTGCTTTTCTCATTATTTCCTTTGTTTTTTAAAAGATAGTTATTTTTAAAGGTAGCTACTTTGGGGGCACCTGGGTGGCTCAGTCGGTTAAGCGTCTGACTGCAGCTCAGGTCATGATCTCGCAGTCCGTGAGTTCAAGCCCCATGTTGGGCTCTGTGCTGATAGCTCAGAGCCTGGAGCCTGTTTCAGATTCTGTGTCTCCCTCTTTCTCTGCCCCTCCCCCGTTCATGCTCTGTCTCTCTCTGTCTCAAAAGTAAATAAACGGTTAAAAAATTGTTTTAAGGTAGCTATTTTTATAAAAACGTATTAGCATGTAATGGGATTATTTTAAATATATTAAAATATTAAAAAGTAAGTCCTAATATGGTTAATATTAAAATAATCCACCTAAACAGAAGTGATAAGACTCTCTAAACTTTTAAAGAACATAAAGGAGTCCTGAGACCAAAAATATCGGGAACCATTGTACAATATCATGTTGCTTTATATATCTTTCTAGCCATCCAGCCCAGATTTCGTAAGCATCCCTTCTTTGTCCATAAATTGTTAAAATTATTGAAGAAAAAAGACCAAGAATGGAGCCCTTACTGGAGTGTTCCTAGATAATTTTCCCAAATAGATATTAATTAATTAATTAATCCTATTTTTATTTGAATTTTATCAGTTACAAATCTACCTAACTGATCTAAGTTTGGGGTATCATCAGAAATTTGTCAAATAATTAAATGAACAAGCTACATTGTATTTATGGTATTCATTTTATCTTTCAGGATAATAACCCAACCAATAGAGTTGAAATTGGCAATACCGCTTGTATTGGATTCATGTTGGATACTATTAAACACCAATTTCTTTTCTAGGTTATTCATGAACCATCTATTTAGCAATTCATTCTAGAATTTTTCTGGGACTTTATACTGCTTTTACCATTCTAGTTATATAGTTTTTAGTTTTTACCTTTCTTCTCTTTAAGAAACCTTATATCCAGTGTTCCTGTATCTCTCTTATTTTCAAACTAGTAACAGTTTCTTTTAGTGTCCCAGCTTATAATGTATCCGGTTTGGGAAGTTGATTTATTTTAATTTTTTTTTAACGTTTATTTATTTTTGAGACAGAACATGAATGGGGGAGGGTCAGAGAGAGAGGGAGACACAGAATCTGAAACTGGCTCCAAGCTCTGAGCTGTCAGCACAGAGCCCGACGTGGGGCTTGAACTCAAGGACCGCGAGATCATGACCTGAGCCGAAGTCAGACGCTTAACATACTGAACCACCCAGGCGCCCCTGATTTATTTTAGAACAGCTAGTTTTTCTCTTACTTTCACCATTTGATTCTCTCATAACCATGTTTTTCTATTCTGTCTACTTCGATAATCAGTCCTCTTCAAAGATAAAATGGGAAAAAAATAGTTCACTAGCTCTGTATTTCTATCTGATAATATGATTTTGTATCCCTAAAGACTGAACCCATTATTTATATGGTTTTCTGATTTTGGTCCTACCTTTAATAAGCCATTTTGTATCATTAGCGATTTTCGTTACCTTATTTCACTCTGGGCTTTAGTCTTTTTAATACAATTCTTAGAGTTATTGTGCTGTGTTTTTTTTTTTTTTTTTGTATTCTCGTAATCTGTCAAATGCTCCCTCTTCCATGCTTTATACATTTTCAAAAAATGTGATTTCATTAAAGAGTGAAAAGGCTATTGCTCAGTAATAATGGCTTTTTTAAACATACTTTTTCTTCCTTATAAGGATCCTTTTAAATTATTTTGTCAAAATTTTGTTTTTGAGAAATGCCTTTCTTTTTTAATTTTTAAGTAAATTTTGTTAAGTTTATTTTTGAGAGAGAGACAGTGAGTGGGGAGGGGCAGAGAAAGATGGAGAAAGAGAATCCCAAGCAGGCTCCACACTGTCAGCACAAAGCCTGATGTGGGGCTCAAACACACAAACTGTGAGATCATGAGATCATGACCCAAACTGAAACCAAGAGTTGAATGCTTAACCAACTGAGCCACCCAGGCACCCAAAGAAATGCCTTTTAGAGCCTGTTTTCACTTTGTTTGTTGAGTTCCCATTATAAATGAAGTAGAACTTTCAAAATGGATAGTACATACAAACTGAAACTACAGTTTCACAGAACAATACTTTTGTGTCAGTCAGAACCCTATCAAGAGACAAAAAAACTTGAGAAGGGAAAGCTAGCATAAAAAGTTACTGATTATAACAAGGGATTGGAGTAGTGGATAATTTGCTAGTAAGTGATAAAGAGAACTTAGGAATATATAAAAAAAACATATAGGGAGCAGCTACTAACCTTAGAGCTGTGATGGAGCATCCAAGGAAGTAACAAATCTGGAAGACTGTCTTTACCCCTGTTTCTGGGAAGAGATCCAGACCTTTTTAGAAAGGACACGGCAGTAGCTCCCTGGATGATGGACTTAGCTGAGGTGCCACACCAGAGTGACTCATAGGGAAGCTGAGGAAATTTTTCTCTGGAATGTAATTCCAGAGAATTTCAAGGAGTACCTTGAAATTCATGGCAAAGCTGTCTGAGTTTCCATTCATAGGGAAGTGCCATGCCAGCAACACTTGTTGGGAAACTGGAGTGTTAGGGGAGCTTTTTACAGGGAAGAGCCACAGTGGTGGTATTCCACACCAAAGGTGGTGCCAGGAGGAAGCTTTCATGGGAAGATGCAGCATACTGCTTGTCACCATGTTTTGGAGGAGCCAACTGAGAAGAGCAATTGAAGTTGAAGGCTATGAATTAATAACCGGTACTTTACCCTTACTATTTGCAATGTTTTCTGATATTTCCTATTCTATTTGATTCTTTAAAAAAACGCTAGTTGCAGCCCACTAAATTTATTTCATTTGTTGTGATCTGTACTTTAAAAATTCATGAGTTAGAGGATATAAAAATACATAAGCTATCATCTATGACTTTGAGGAGCATAAAATCTAATTGGGGCAATATTTAAATAAGGGACATTTTCATAAAGAAATGAGTATTTTCATAAAGAAAAGGATATTTATATAAAGAAATGAAATGTAAGGTAATATAGACTAAGGGATACACAAATATTACAGTAAGTTTTATAGGCATTCACTAATCACTAGTAGCTTTGAAAAGTAGAAATTAGATACATACATATGTTAGTAGATGTTAATGAATTAGATTAGATAAAGATGTTATGGGCATCGCTCTTGGAACTAAGGTCCTCAGTATGTAGGTAATAGATTGCTATTGCAGAGTTGTAAATACAGTCATGACTTGGTCAGAGTTGTATTTCCTTGATTAGTTTCTTTTGCTTTTTGTCACTGTTAATATTTTCAATTTGTTAAAAAACAAGGGAAGAACCATCATTCTAGAACATCACAAGACAAAGAATGAAAGTGTAGGGTGAAGATTGTTAATAATACTAAAATAAAGCAAATTTATTAAAAAAATTTAGATAAGCATATCTTAAAAACTTAAAAGAATAGAAATTCTAACAATGATCTTTATAATTTCAAAAGATATTAAAAACTATTATTATTAATTAAGGAGATAAAATTTTGCAGTGATTATATTATTACAAATAAAATATTGACTCCATGAATTATAAAAATATCAGATTATTTGTATATTTGTTTATAAGAAAATATTTCATCACATTATTTCTCTCAAATGTTTAGCTCTTAACAAAGATATGAATACAATATTCCCACAAATTATTTTTTAATCCTTCATTGAGTTTTTTATTAAGTTTTTATTAAATTCCAGGTAGTTAATATACAGTGTAATATTAGTTCCAGGTGTACAATGCAGTGATTCAACACTTCCGTGAAACACCTGGTGCTCATTTATAGCAAGTACACTTCTTAATTGCCATCACCTATTTTACCATTACCCCCAGCCAGCTCCCCTCTGATAACCATAAGTATGTTTTCTATACTGACAAGTGTTTCTTGGTTTGACTCCATCACTCTCCCCCCCTCTTTGTTTGCTTGTTTTGTTTCTTGAATTCCACAAATGGAGTGAAATCATATGGTATTTGTCTTTCTCTGACTGATTTATTATGCTTAGCATCATACTCTCAAGCTCCACCCACATCATTGCAAATGGCAGGATTTCATTCTCTTTATGGCTAAGTAATATTCCATTTTGTGTGTGTGTGTGTGTGTGTGTGTGTGTGTGTGTGTGTGTGTGTGTACCACATTTTCTTTGTGTATTCATTAGATGGAGGCTTGAGGTTTCTGTAATTTGGCTATTGTAGATAATGCTGGTATAAACATTAGGGGGCCTGTATCGCTTCAAATCAGAATATTTATATCTTTTGGATATAATGCCTAGTAGTGCAATTGCTGTATCATAGGGTAGTTTTATTTTTAACTTTTTGAGGAACCTCTATACTGTTTTCCAGAGTGGCTGCACCATTTTGCATTCCCACCAACAGTGTAAGAGGGTTCCCCTTTCTCCACATCCTTACAAACGCTTGTTGTTTCCAGTATTGTTCATTTTAGCCACTCTGACTGGTGTGAGGTGATATTTCACTATAGTTTTAATTTGTATTTCCCTGATGATAAGTGGTGTTGACCATCTTTTCATGTGTCTGTTAGCCATCCACATGTCTTCTTTAGAAAAATGTCTATTTATATCTTCTTGCCAATTTTTGACTTGGATTATTTGTTTTTTGGAGTGTTGAGGTTTTTTTTTTGTTTTTTTTTTATTTATATATGAAATTTATTGTCAAATTGGTTTCCATACAACACCCAGTGCTCATCCCAAAAGGTGCCCTCCTC
>NW_024420241.1:604712-617341 GCF_014898765.1 Herpailurus yagouaroundi | reverse complement strand
CTGTTGTTATTTCCTGGAGATTCTTCTGAGGGGAATTCTTCCGCTTGTTCATTTTGGATAGTCCCTGGCGTGGTGAGGACCTGCAGGGCACTTCCCCTGTGCTGTGGTGTATAACTGGAGTTGGTGGGCGGAGCCACAGTCAGACCTGATGTCTGCCCCCAGCCCACCGCTGGGGCCACAGTCAGACTGGTGTGTGCCTTCTCTTCCCCTCTCCTAGGGGCGGGATTCACTGTGGGGTGGGGATGGCCTGTCTGGGCTACTTGCACACTGCCAGGCTTGTGATGCTGGGGATCTGGCATCTTAGCTGGGGTGGGTAGGCAAGGTGCACAGGGGCAGGAGGGACAGGCTTAGCTTGTTTCTCCTTAGGTGATCCACTTCAGGAGGGGCCCTGTGGCAGCAGGAGGGAGTCAGATCCGCTGCCGGACGTTTGGCTCCATAGAAGCGCAGAGTTGGGTGTTTGCGTGGAGCGAGCAAGTTCCCTGGCAGGAACTGGTTCTCTTTGGGATTTTGGCTGGGGGATGGGCAGGGAAGATGGCGCTGGCCAGCGCCTTTGTTCCCCACCAAACTGAACTCTGTTGTCAGGGGGCTCAGCAGCTCTCCTTCCCTTTGTCCTCCAGCCTTCCCGGTTTCTGAGCAGAGCTGTTATCTTATGACCTCCCAGACGCTAAGTCGCGCTTGCTGTCGGAACACAGTCCGTCAGGCCCCTCCGCTTTTGGCAAGCCAGACTCGGGGGCTCTGCTTGGCCAGCGAGCCGCCCCTCAGCCCCGGCTCCCTCCCGCCAGTCCGTGGAGCGCGCACTGCCTCGCCGCCCTTCCTACCCTCTTCTGTGGGCCTCTCGTCTGCCCTTGGCTCTGGCGACTCCATTCTGCTAATCCTCTGGCGGTTTTCTGGGTTATTTAGGCAGGTGTAGGTGGAATCTAAGTGATCAGCAGGACGCGCGGTGAGCCCAGCGTCCTCCTACACCGCCATCTTCCCTCTCCAACCTACAAGAGACTTATTTTAGACCTAAAGACATCTGCAGATTGAAAGTGAGGTGGTGGACCAATATCTGTCATCCAAAGGTGTCAAAAGAAAGCAAGAGTAAAGGCATCTGGGTGGCTCAGTCGGTTAAGTATCTGACTTCTCATTTTGGCTCAGATCATGATCCTCACAGTCATGAGATCAAGCCCTGCACTGGGATCTGTAGTGGGTATGAATCCTGCTTGAGATTCTCTCTCTCCCTCTTCCTCTGCCAGTCCACCACTCTTCTCTCTCTCTCTCTCTCTCAAAAAAAAAACATAATAACAATACTTATATCAGACAAAGTAGACTTTAAAACAAAGACTGTAATAAGAGACAAAGAAGGACACTATATAATAATAACGGGAACAATCCAAAAGAAGATATAACAATTGCAAATATTTTTGGACCCAACATTAAAACACACAAATGCATAAAACAGTGAATAATGTACATAAAGGTACAATTTATATGATACAGATGAACTAATAGTAGGGAAAGTTAACACCTCACTTATATCAATGGACAGATCATCCAAGTAGAAAATCAATGGGGGAAATAGTGGCTTGTAATGATGCACTAGACCAGATGGATTTAAGAGACATATTCAGAATATTCCATCCTAAAACAGCAGAATATACATTCTTTTCAAGTTCACAGGTGGCATTCTACAGAATAGATTGCATATTAGTACACAAAATTGGTCTCAACAAATTCAAAAAACTTGACATCATACCATGCGTCTTTTCTAGCCACATGTTATGAAACTAGAAATCAACCACAAGAAAAAATCTTGAAAGCCCACAAATGAATGGAAATTAAATAACCTGGCACTAAACAATGAATGGGTCAACCAAGAAATCATGCAAGAAAAAAAAAGTTCATGGAAAGGAACAAAAATGAAACACAATGGTCCAAAACCTTTGGGAAGCAACAAAAGCCATCCAAAGAGGGGAGTATACAGCAATACAGGCTTACATCAAGAACCAAGAAAAACCTCAAATAAGTAACCTAACTTTATACCTAAAGAAACTTGAAAAGGAAGAACAACCAAAAGCCAAAACCAGCAGAAGGAAGGAAATAATAAAGAATAGAGGAGAAATAAATGCCATAGAAACTAAACAAACAATAAACGATCAATGAAATCAGGAGCTGGTTCTCTGAAAAGATGAACAAAATTGATAAACTTCTAGCAAGACTCATTTAAAAAAGTACTCAAGTAAACAAAATCACTAATGAAAAAAGGAGAAATAACAACCAACACCACAGAAATAAAACCAATTGTAACAATATTATGAAAATTATATGCCAACAAATTAGACAATGAAACAAAAAGATGAATCCCTAGAAACATATAACCTTTTGAAACTGAAGCAGGAAGAAATAGAAAATTTGAACATATTACTTGACAGCAAGATGATTGAATCAGTAATCAAAAAAATTCCGACACACAGAAGTCCAGGACAAGATGTTTTCACAAGTGTATTCTACCAAACATTTAAAGAGGAGTTAATATTGGGGTGCCTGGATAGCTCAGTCAGTTAAACATCCAACTTCAGCTCAGGTCATGATGTCGTGGTTCCTAGGTTTGAACCCTGCATCAGGCTCTGTGATAACAGCTCAGGACCTGGAGCTCTGCCCTTCCTCCACTGGCGCTCTGTCTCTCAAAAATGAATAAACGTTAAAGAAGAGTTAATACATATTCTTCTTAAACTATTCCAACAAGTAGGAGAGGAAGGAGAACTTCCAAACTCATGAGGCCAGTATCACCCTAATACCAAAACCAAATAAAGACAAACAAAAAAGAGAACTACAGGCCAGTATCTCTGATGAACATAGATGCAATAATTCTCAACAAAATACCAGCAAGCTGAATCCAACAATACATTAAAAAATCATTCATGATGATCTAATGGGATTTATTCTCAGGATGCAACATCAATAAGAAAAAAGGATAAAAAACATATAATCATTTTGATAGGTGCAGAAAAAAAAAAAACACTTGACAAAGTACATCCATTCATGATACAAACCCTGAACAAAGTAGGTTTAGTGGGAACATACCCAATATAATAAAGGTCATATATGGAAAATTCACAGGTAACATCATACTCAATGGGAAAAAAATGAGAGATTTTCCCCTAAGGACAGGGACAAGACAAGGATGTCCACTCTCACCACTATCATTCAGCATAATACTGGAAGTCCTAACCACAGTAATCAGGCAACCAAAAGAAATAATATGTATCCAAACTGGTAAGGAAAAAGTAAAATTTTCACTATTTGCACATGGCATGATGCTATATATAGAAAACCACAAAGACTCCACCAAAAAACTACTGGAACTGGTAAATGGATTCCTTAAGGTTGAAGGATACAAAATCAATGCAGAGAAATCTGTTGTATTTCTATACAGTAATAATGAAGCAACAGAAAGAAAAAAAATAAGAAAACAATTTCTCCTATAATTGCAAAAAAAAAAAAGTAATATGGTACTTAGGAATAAACCTAACCAAAGAGGTGAGAGACCTGTACTCTGAAAACTATAACTTATGAACTAAATTGAAGACAACACAAATAAATGTAAAGACATTCCATTTTCATGGATCAGAAGAACAAATATTGTTAAAATGTCTATAGCACTCAAAGAAATCTACAGTCCTTATCAAAAAAGCAACAGCATTTTTCACAGAGCTAGAACAATTTTAAAATTTAGTATCCCAAATAGCCAAAGCAATCTTGAAAAAGATAAGCAAACATGGAGGTATCATAATTCCAGACTTCAAGTTATATGACAAAGCTCTAGTAATCAAAACAGTATGGTACTGGCACAAAAATAGAGACATAGATCAATGGAACAGAACAGAAAACACAGAAATAATCCCACAATTATATGGTCAGTTAATCTTTGGCAAAGCAAGAAAGAATATCCAATGGGAAAAAGACTGTCTCTTTAACAAATGGTGTTGGGAGAACTGGACAGCAAGAGAATGAAAATGGACCACTTTTATACTATACACAAAAATAAATTCAAAATGGATTAGAGACCTAAATGTGAGATGTCAAACCATAAAAATTCTACATTACAGCAAAAGTCGTAATATCTCTGACATCCCTCTTAGCAACATTTCTCTAGGCATGTCTCCTGAGGCAAAGGAAAACAAAGTAAAAATAAACTATTGGGAATACATTAGAATAAAAAGCTGCTGATGGGGTGCCTGGGTGGCTCAGTTGGTTAAGCATCTGACTTTGGCTCAGGTCATGATCTCACAGCTTGTGAGTTCTAGCCCTGTGTCAGGCTCTGCGCTAATCTCATAGAGCCTGGATCCTGCTTCAAATTCTGCATCTCCCTCTCCCTGACCCTACCCCACTCACTCTCTCTCTCTCTCTCTCTCTCAAAAACAAATAACATTTAAAAATTTAAAAAATAAAGTTGTTCTTTAAAAAAGGAATAAAGGAGACTGGTAGATGGAAGATGGCAGCATAAGAGGATGCTGGACTCACCTCGTCCTGCTGATCGCTTAGATTCCACCCACATCTGCTAAATAACCCAGAAAACCTCCAGAAGACTAGCAGAATGGATTCTCTGGAGCCAAGTGTAGACAAGAGGCCCACGGAAAAGGGTAGGAAGGGCGGAGAGGCAGTGTGTGCTACACAGACTGGTGGCAGGGAGCTGGGGCAGTGGAGAGGCAGCCTGCTGGGCAAGGAAGAGGCCCTGAAGTCTGACTTGCAAAAGCAGAGGGGCTGGACACAGTGAGTTCTGACAACCAGCAGGACTTAACATCTGGAATGTTAAAAGTCAACAGCTCTGCTCTAGGGGAGCAGGGAGGGCAAGAGGATGCAGGGAGGGAGAATTGTTGAACCCCAGAAGACAGAGCTCAGCTCAGTGGGGGGAAAAAGGCGCTGGCAAGCACCATTTCTCTTTCCCATCCCCCAGCTGAAATTCCAAAGGGAACCAGTTCCCATCACCGAACTTGCTTGCACCTTGCAAACGCCCAGCACTGTGCTTCTGTGGATCAATCCCTCCAACTGGCCTACCTCCCTCCCTGTGCTGCAGGGCCCCTCCTGCAGGGGACCACTAAGGCAAAGTAAGCTAAGCCTGCCCCTCCTGCCCCTGTGCACCTTGCGGATCCACCCCAGCTAATAAGCCAGATCCCATTGAAGCAGCACCACAAGCCTGGCAGAGTGTAAGTAGCCCAGACAGGAGCCACACCACTCCATGGTGAGTCCTGCCCATGGGAGAGGGGAAGATAATGTACACACCAGTCTGTGGCCCCAGTGGTGGGCTGAGGGCAGACATCTGAACTGACTGTGGCCCTGCTTACCACCATAAGTTACTGTGGACAGCACAGATGAAGTGCCCTGCAGTTTGCAGCTATCACAAGGGCTACCCTAAATGATGAAACAGAAGCATTCTCCTCAAAAGAAACTCCAAGAAGTAGTGACAGCTAACAAATTGATCAACACCGATTTAAGTGATGTAATGGAACAAGAATTTATAATAATAGTCATAAAATTAATCACTAGGGTGAAAAACGCATAGAGGACACCAGAGAATCTATTTCTACAGAGATTAAGGGACTAGGAAATAGTCATAAGGAAATAAAAAATGCTATAAATGAGGTGCAAAATAAAATGGAGACAGCCATAGTACAGATTGAAGAGGCAGAAGAGAGAATAGGAGAATTAGAATATAAAATTATGGAAAAAGAGGAAGCTGAAAAAAGAGAGATAAAAAAGTATAGGAATATGAGGGGAGAATTATAGAACTAAGTGATGTAACCAAAGAAACACTATCCATATCATAGGAATTCCAGAAGAAAAGAGAGAGAGAGAAAGGGGCTGAAGGTGTACTTCAACAAATCATAGCTGAGAACTTCCCTGATCTGGGGAAGGAAAAAGGCATTGAAATCCAAGAGGCAGAGAGAACTCTCTTCAGACATAACTTGAATCAATCCTCTGCAAACATATCATAGTGAAACTGGCAAAATACAACGATAAAGAGAAAATTCTGAAAGCAGCTAGGGCTAAACAGGCCCTAACTTACAAAGGTAGGCACATAAGGGTAGTAGTAGCAGACCTATCTACTGAAACTTTCCAGGCCAGAAAGGAATGACAGGAAATCTTCAATGAGACGAACAGAAAAAAATATGCATCCCAAGAATCCTTTATCCAGCAAGTCTGTCATTCAGAATAGGAGAGATATAGGTTTTCCCAAACAAACAAAAATTTAAGGAATTCATCACCACTAAACCAGCCCTACAAGAGATCCGAAGGGGGATTCTGTGAGTGAAATGTTGCAAGGACCACAAAGTATCAGAGACATCACAAGCATGAAAACTACAGACATCATAATAACTCTAAACCCACATCTTTCAATAACACTGAATGTAAATGGACTAAATGCTTCAACTAAAAGACATAGGGTATCAGAATGGATAAAAAATCAATCAATCAAACAAACAAACATCTATGCTGTCTACAAGAGACTCATTTTAGACCTGAGGACACCTTCAGATTGAGAGTGAAGGGATGGAGAACTATTTATCATTCCCCTAGAAGTCAAAAGAAAGCTGGAGTAGCCATACTTATATCAGATAAACTAGACTTTAAATTCAAGGCTGTAACAAGAGATGAAGAAGGGCATTATATAATAATTACAGGGTCTATCCATCAGGAAGAGCTAACAATTATATATGTATATGCACCAAATACGGAAGCCCCAAATATACAAAACAATCACAAACATAAGCAACCTTATTGATAAGAATGTGGTAATTGCAGGGGACTTTAATAACCCACTTACAGAAATGTATAGATCATCTAGACACAGGATCAATAAAGAAACAAAGGCGCTGCATGCTACATTGGATCAGATGGACTTGACAGATATATTTAGAAGTCTGCATCCCAAAGCAACAGAATATACTTTCTTCTCAAGTGCACATGGAACATTCTCCAAGATAGATCACATACTGGGTCACAAAACAGTCCTTCATAAGTATAAAAGAATTGAGATCATACCATGCACACTTTCAGACTACAATGCTATCAAACTTGAAATCAACCACGGGAAAAAGTCTGGAAAAACTCCAAAAGCATGGAGGTTAAAGAACATCCTACTAAAGAATGAATGCATCAACCAGACAATTAGAAAACAAATTAAAAAATATATGCAAACCAATGGAAATGAAAATACAATAATCCAAATGCTCTGGGATGCAGTGAAGGCAGTCCTGAGAGGAAATTCATTCCAATCCAGGCCTATCTCAAGAAACAAGAAAAATCCCAAATACAAAATCTAACAGCACACCTAAAGGAAATAGAAGCAGAACAGCAAAGACACCCCAAACCCAGAAGAAGAAAAATAATAAAGATCAGAGCAGAGATAATCAATATAGAATCAAAAAACTGTAGAGCAGATCAGTGTAGCCAAAAGTTGTATTTTTGAAAGAATAAACAAAATTGATAAACCTCTAGTCAGCTTCTCAAAATGAAAAGGGAGATAACCCAAATAGATAAAATCATGAATGAAAATGGAATTATTACAACCAATCCCTCAGAGATACAAGCAATTATCAGAGAATACTATGAAAAATTATATTCCAACAAACTGGACAACTTGGAAGAAATGGAAAAATTCCTAAACACCCGCACACTCCCAAAACTCAAAAAGGAAGAAATAGAAAGCTTGAACAGACCCATAACCAGCGAATAAATTGAATCATTTATCAAAAAGAAAAGAAAAGTATAGGAAAAAGAGAGATAAAAAAGAAAGAAAAGAAAAGAACCATATGATCCTGTCAATCAATGCTGAAAAATCATTGATAGAATTCAGCATTATTTCTTAATAAAAACCCTCGAGAAAGTCGGGATAGAAGGTACATACTTAAACACCATAAAAGCCATTTATGAAAAGCCCACAGCTAATATCACCGTCAATGGGGAAAACTGAAAGCTTCCCCCCCCCCCCGAGATCAGGAACACGACAGGGATGTCCTCTCTCACTGCTGTTGTTTAACATAGTGTTGGAAGTTTTACCATCAGCAATCAGGCAACAAAAGGAAATCAAAGGCATCAAAATTGGCAAAGATGAAGTCAAACATTCACTTTTTGCAGATGACATGATATTATACATGGAAAACCCAATAGACTCCAGCAAAGTCTGTTAGTACTGACATGAATTCAAGCAAGTCGCAGGATAGAAAATTAATTTACAGAAATTAGTTGCATTCTTATACACTAATAATGAAGCAACAGAAAGACAAATAAAGAAACTGATACCATTCACAATTACACCAATAATCATAAAATACCTAGGAATAAACCTAACCAAAGATGTAAAAGATCTGTATGCTGAAAACTATAGAAAGCTTATGAAGGAAATTAAAGGATCTGTATGGTGAAAACTATAGAAAGCTTATGAAGGAAATTAAAGGAGATACAAAGAAATGGAAAAACATTCTATGCTCATGGATTGGAAGAATAAATATTGTTAAAATGTCAATAGTACCCAAAGCTGTCTACACATGCAATTCTTCTCAAAGCTAGAACAAGCAATCCTAAAATTCGTATGGAACCAGAGAAGACCCTGAATACCAAAGTGATATTGAAGAAGACCAAAGCATGAGGCATAACAATCCCAGACTTTAACCTCTACTACAAAGCTGTAATCATCAAGAGAGCATGAAATTGGCACAAAAACAGACACATAGACCAATGGAATAAAATAGAGACTCCAGAATTGGACCCACAAATGTATGGCCAACTAGTCTTTAACAAAGAAGGAAAGAATATCCAATGGAAAAAAGACAGTACCTTTAACAAATGGTGCAGGGAGAACTGAACAGCAACATGCACAAGAATGAAACTAGACCACTTTCTCACACCATTCACCAAAATAAACTCAAAATGGATAAAGAACCTGTATGTGAGACAGGAAACCATCAAAATCCTAGAGGAGAAAGCAGGAAAAAAACTCTCAGACCTCAGATGCAGCAATTTCTTACTTGACACATCTCCAAAGGCAAGGGAATTAAAAGCAAAAATGAACTACTGGGACCTCATCAAGATAAAAGCCTTCTGCACTGCAAAGGAAACAATCAACAAAACTAAAAGGCATCTGATGGAATGGGAAAAGATATTTGCAAATGACATATCGGACAAAGGCCTACTTTCCAAAATCTGTAAAGAAGTCACCAAACTCCAGACCCAAAAAACAAATAATCCAGTGAAGAAATGGGCAGAAAACATGAATAGACACTTCTCTACAGAAGACATCCAGATGGCCAACAGGCACAGGAAAAGATGCTCAACATTGCTTCTCATCATGGTAATACAAATCAAAACCACACTCAGATACCACCTCATGCCAGTCAGAGTGGTAAAATGAACAAATCAGGAGGCTCTAGATGCTGGCGAGGATGTGGAGAAATGGGAACCCTCTTGGTGGGAATGCAAACTGGTGCAGCCACTCTGGAAAACAGTGTGGAGGTTCCTCAAAAAATTAAAAATAGATCTACCCTATGACCCAACTATAGCACTGCTAGGTATTTACCCAAGGGATACAGGAGTGTTGATGCATAGGGGCACTTGTACCCCAATGTTTATAGCAGCACTTTCAACAATAGCCAAATTATGCAAAGAGCCTAAATGTCCATCAACTGATGAATGGATAAAGAAGTTGTGGTTTATATATACAATGGAATACTAGTTGGCAATGAGAAAGAATGTAACATGGCCTTTTGTGGCAACATGTATGTAAGTGGAGAGTGTTATGCTAAGTGAAATAAATCATACAGAGAAAGACAGATACCATATGTTTTCACTCTTATATGGATCCTGAGAAACGTAACAGAAGACCATGGAGGAGGAGAAGGGGGAAAAAAAAGTTAGAGGTGGAGGGAGGCAAACCATAAAGACTAAAAACTGAGAATAAACTGAAGTTTGATGGAGACTGAGAGGGAGGTGAGGGTGGGTGATGGGCATTGAGGATGGCACCTGGTGGCATAAACATTGGATGTTGTATGGAAACCAATTTGACAATAAATTTCATATTTAAAAATAAATAAATAAATAATAAAAATAAAATAAAAAATAAAAAATGAATAAAAAGCTGCTTCACAGCTAAGGAAAAAAAACAACAGTACTAAAAGGCAGTGTATTCAATGGGTGAAGTATTTGAAAATAATATATTCAACAAAGAGTTGGTGTCCAGAATATATTAATAACTTAACACCAAATGATCGACTCAATTAAAAAATAGCAGAAGACATGATCAGATATTTCTCCAAAAAGACATACATATGACCAACAAACACATAAAGAGATGCCCAACATCACTCATCATCAAGGAAATGAAAATCAAAACTAAAATGAGATATCACCTCATATCTGTCATAATTACCAAAAAAAAAAAAAAAAACAAAAAAGAACAAGTATTGATGCTGATGTGGAAAAAAAAGGAACCCTCTTTCACTTTTGATGGGAATGTAAACTCGTGGGGTCATTGTTGAAGACAGTGTGGATATTTCTTAAATATTTAGGATAGAACAACCCGATTACCCAGTAATTGCACTACAGGGTATTTACTCCTCAAATACAAGAACACACTAATTAAAAGGGGATATATATTACCCCTATGCTTAGAGCAGCATTATTTACAATAACCATATTACGGAAGGAGCCCAAATGTCTGCCAGTAATGAATGGGTAAGAAGTTGTGTGTGTGTGTGTGTGTGTGTGTGTGTGTGTGTGTGTGTGTGGTGGAGGGTGCCTGGGTGTCTCAGTTGGTTGAGCATCCAACTTTGGCTCAGGTTAGATCTTGCAGTTTGTGAATTTTAGGTCCACATTGGGCTCTCTGCTCTCAGCCTGCTTTGGGTCCTTTGTCCCCCTCTCCCTGCCCCTCATCTACTCACACTGTCTCTTTCTCTCTCTCAAAAATAAATTTTTAAAAATTTTAAAACGTTGTGTATACACACATGTATATATGTGTTTATATATGTATATATTATATATGTGTGTATATATATAACAATATTATTTAGCCATAAAAATGAAATCTTGACATTTGCAGCCATATGGATGGAACTAAGGAGTATAATGCTAAGTGAAATAAGTCAGTAAAAAAAAGATAAATACCATATGATTTCACTCATGTGGAATTTAAGAAACAATACAAACAAACAAAGGAAAAAATGAGAGAGAAAGAAAAACAAGGAACAGACTTTTAACTAGAGAGTACAAATGATGGTTACCAGAGGGGAGGTGAGTGAGGGGATGGGTGAAATAGTTGATGGGGTTTATGGAGTGTACTTGTCATGATGAATAATAGGTGATGTATGGAACTGTTAAATCACTGTTTTGTGCAACTGAAACTGATAGGACACTGTATGCTAACTATAGTGGAATTAACATTAAAAGGATATAAAAGTGGACTAACTTCTTCAATTATAAGACATAGGGTACTGAATGGATTAAAAAATACCTTTTTTTATGCCTACAATAGTCTTCAGAACTAAAAACACATAAAGACTAAAAGTGAAGAAATTGGGAAAGATATTTCATGAAAATTCAACTGAAGAAAAGATCAGGTGGACTAGCAATATTTATACCAGGAAAAAAACCCTCTAAAACAGAGTGCAAAAAGGGACTAAAAAGGACATTAACACAATGATAATGGAATCATTCCAACAAGAGGATATAAAAATTATAAATATCTATGCACCCAACAGGGAGTCACCGAACTATATAAAGAAAACATGTTTTTAAAAATATAAGAGGTACCTGGGTGGTTCAGTTGGTTGTTTCCTTCTTCAGCTCAGGTCATGATCTTATGGTCCATGAATGCAAGTCCTGCGTTGGTCTCTGTGCTGACAGCTCAGAGCCTGGAGCTTGCTTCAGATTCTGTGTCTTCCTCCCTCTCCTCCTCTCTCCTCTCTCTGCCCCTCTCCTGCTCTGCCTCTGTCTCTGTCTCTGTCTCTGTCTCTATCTCTCAAACATAAATTAAAAAAAATAAAAAATAAAATAAAATAGTCATGATGAAAGGACATATACAAAAGACTCACAGCTAAAATAATCCTCAATGGGGAAGAACTGAGAGCTTTTCAACAATGGCCAGGAATAAGACAGGGATGTCCACTGTCACCATGGAGTGACATAGTAGGGAAGTTATACCTCAGCCATCAGACAACAATAGGAAACAAAGGGCATCCAGATAGGCAAGGAGGAAGTTAAACTCTCACTCCTTGCAGACGACATGATACTCTATGTAGAAAACCTGAAAGACTACACCAAAAATTGCTGGAGCTAATACATGAACCCAGCAAAGTTGTAGGATATCAAATCATTGTACAGAAATCTGTTGCATTTCTATATACGAATAATGAAACATCAGAAAAAGAAATCAAGGCCTGGGATGCAGGGCTGGTTCAACATTCACAAATCAATCAACGTGATACATCACATTAATTAAAGAAAAGAGAAGAACCATATGATCCTGTCAATGCAGAAAAGGCCTTTGACAAAATTCAGCACCACTTCTTAATAAAAACCCTTCAGAAAGTCGGGATAGAAGGAACATACTTAAACATCATAAAAGCCATTTATGAAAAGCCCACAGCTAACATCAT